>NW_026731570.1:247500-565000 GCF_028476545.2 Physella acuta
AAAGATACCGACAAGACTGGAGGCTTGTTGACACAGTTACTTCGGCCCCAATCGATGTGAGCGCGCTGGCCGTGATCGTATAGTGGTTAGTACTTCGCGTTGTGGCCGCGACAACCCAGGTTCGAATCCTGGTCGCTCAAGATTTTTTTAGTCCGTGTATTTATAAACACTTAGTCAATTCATACTTAATCAAGTCATTAGATAAAGTAGAAAATAAACTATATAAAAAACTTTTTTAAAAAACACACGTTTTTCATGTGTAGCAACGGACTAAAAAGGAGAAAATAAAATACTTAAAAAAAACTTTTTAAAAAACCACGTTTTTCTTGTGGACTAAAAAGTAGAAAATAAATTTTCATACATTTGATGACAAAAAACGTGGGTCGGGCAGATGGGTCGGGAAATTTGATGGTGAACGTACCCACGTTTTTTGTCATCAAATGTATGAAAATTTATTTTCTACTTTTTAGTCCACAAGAAAAACGTGGTTTTTTAAAAAGTTTTTTTTAAGTATTTTATTCTTAACTCAGCTTCGCGTTTGTTTGGATGTTTGTTGTTAAAATTGACATCGAAAATTAGCCCACTTCTGATTGCTCTAGAGACCTGAAATTTGGCATGCATTCTACTTTCGCCTAACAATTTCAGATGCAATCATAAAAACTAGCAATTAGTGACCGTAATTAGCTTAATTTAATTACGCCCCAAGGACCATAAAATTGAGGACATGATTTCTAAAGATACCGACAACACTTGAGGCCTATTGACACAGTTACTTCGGCCCCAAGCGATGTGAGCGCGCTGGCCGTGATCGTATAGTGGTTAGAACTTCGCGTTGTGGCCGCGACAACCCAGGTTCGAATCCTGGTCGCTCAAGATTTTTAGTCCGTGTATTTATAAACACTTTTTTAAAAACCACGTTTTTCATGTGTAGCAACGGACTAAAAAGGAGAAAATAAAATACTTAAAAAAAACTTTAAAAAAAACCACGTTTTTCTTGTGGACTAAAAAGTAGAAAATAACTATTTACATACATTTGATGACAAAAAACGTGGGTCGGGCAGATGGGTCGGGAAATTTGATGGTGAACGTACCCACGTTTTTTGTCATCAAATGTATGTAAATAGTTATTTTCTACTTTTTAGTCCACAAGAAAAACGTGTTTTTTTAAAAAGTTTTTTTTAAGTATTTTATTTCTTTAACTTTTCTACCTGGAATTCATGTGAATTTATTTCCTGTGACTTTTTTTTTACAGTCATCAGTAATAACAGGTGGGTGTAATGGGGTGTTGTTAAATACTGTACTCCGGTACGATACTGTACCATGTTACAATACTGTACCCCGATACAATGCTGCATCGCGATACGACTATAAAAACTATACGATACTGTACCATGATACGATGCTAAACCATGATACGTTTCAGCGCCGCTTTTTGTTATAATTTTAAAAATATTACTTTATGCAGGATCAGTTGTTATAAAGGGAGAGTTGACGGTAGCGAGGGCAAGCGTGTGTCAGTGGTCTGCGTGTCACGCTGAGTTCTTTTCGCCGTGGTTGGTATGGTTGGTGTGGTTAGTGCGGTTGGTATGGTTGGTGTGGTTGGTGTGTTATTGGGTTCTGAAACGAAAACAGTTGGGTTTTGACATTAAGAGCAGAGAACTAACACATCTATTACATTTATTGATTTATATTGATTTTTTAATACTTTTATTTTCATTAAAACAAATTACAACATGTTTCTGAATGTCTTAATCACAATCAGGAATTTACAGTAACAAAATTAACATTCAGCTGATAAAGTAATAATTATTTACACCGTGGCAAACATGTGATGGAGCAAACTTTGATATATACAAAAAAGGGAAAAAAATAACCAAAGGGATAACATCTATTTACTTTTACATTTACCAGCTAACATAATCTAAGACTTCCGTAAATTCGCGGGTACAAGGTCAAGAGATTAATTTTTTTTTTACAATTTTTTTTTTAAATTACTGTTATCTGCAATGTTAAGAGAGTAATTTTTAAATAAAAAATTATTTATTTTTTTATTTTTTGGTAATAGGCCTACTAGGTTTAATTAGGAACAAATCGAAAATTGTTTTAAATTTGTTTTGCTTAAAGAGAGTATGGATAATAGTTGACGTATAAAGCAAATGCATCTGAATCAATAGCAGATAATCTTCTCGATATTTATATTAGAGCTGGTTGATACTAGTGACTGCTAGTTATTAGATTAATAACTCACAATTACAAGGAGTTGTAATTAAAGTTTTGTGATTAATTACCTAATGATTTTATAATTTATTTTTAAAAGTTATTTTTCTATAAATAACACTGATGTTTGTTTACTTGTTTTTGTTTTGCAATGTATCACAATTTGTTTTTTTTTCTTTTTATTGTTTAATTTAATAATTACTTCCCATTAAAAGAACTCAATGTTTGTTCTCTCCCTTAACAAAAAGTTCTACGCGCGAGATATTTTTTGACTAAAACAAAAGACGAGAGCAAACCGCTGTGAACTGTGTTACACCATGGTTCACTCTCGGGACTAACACTAATATTCTGTGTCAGCGTTTAGTTCAATGTGGGGTGGGGTGGGGGTGGGGTGGGGGAGAAGTGTGGAGACTATTTTTGTATCGAGTTTAGATTTGGGAGATTTTTAGTTTTGGAGAATTTATTGTGGGAAAATTTAGTTTAGTTTGGAGGATTTTAGTGAGCGTTATGCGCCATACGATACTGCGTCACAATACGATGCTGAACCATGATACGTTGCTGCACCGCGGTACGATACTGCATCACGATACGATACTGCACTGCGTTACGATAATGTACCATGATACGATATTGCTTCACGATACGATACTGTACAACGATACGATACTGCATCATATTAAGATACAGTTTAACAATATGATACTGTACCATGATACGATACTGCATCATGATAAGATACTGTACACCAATACGATACTGTACCAAGATAGGATACTGCATCACGATACGAAGCTGCACAGCGATACAATACTGCATCATAATAGAATACTGTACCACAATACGATATTGTACCACGATACAATACCGCACCACGATACGATACTGTATCACGATACGATATAGCACCACGATACGATACTACATTACCTACCGACACACAAGTACTAAACATTTCAGCCTGCTGGTGAAATGGGAAAGTCAGGATCGTTTAAATTTACAGGAACAAAAGTTGAATTCAGTTCACAGACAGTGTGTTGTCTTCAGAGGTTGCGAGAAAAAAACAGCAAGTCGGTTAGATGTTGTCTTAATGCTAACTAGCTGCTGTCCTCAATTCATGTCCTAACTAGCTGCTGTCCTCAATTCTTGTCCTTACTAGCTGTTGTTCTTAATTCATGTCCTTCTATCCAACTGTCCTCAATTTGTGCCCTGCTGTATGAATGCTGAACTAAGTTTATGTCCTGTTTGATGTCCTCAATTCATGTCCCACTATATGACTGCTGAAGTAAGTTTGTGTCCTGTTTGATGTCCTCACTTCATGTCCCACTATATGTCTGCTGAAGTAAGTTTATGTCCTACTGATGTCCTAAAATAATGTCCTGTCATCTAACAGCTATCCTCAACTACTGTCCAGCAATGTAACAGCTGTTCCTTATAGCTGTTGCTTTAAGGGGGAGGTGGCGTTAAAAAAAACATTTTCAATACTCTTTAGGAAACCCTTATTTATTTATAGCTTCTTTAAAGGTACATACGTATATTTGTTTCATTTTTTTAATTGTGAGGAAAGCTTGGTAACTATGACTAGGGCGGCCATCTTGAAAAATTAACCTATTCTTAGGATTTCCACCATTCATAACGTATTATCTTTAAAGCCAAATAAAGAATAAATTAATAATCTTCTACCATATTTTGGGGTATTCAGCTACATATTTTAAGTGCAAATTTTAAAACTAATTTCTTATGAATTTTCAAATTTTGGGTTCTGCTAAAAAACACTAAATTTTTGGGGAATTCGGGGTCTTGAATTTAGTGTTTGTTTTTAACGGACACAAAATGTACCTTTTAAAAAGCTGTAAAGAAAAAAAATTGTTGCTCTCTAGTATTGAAAAGATTTGTTTTTTTACCTACCCCCTTAATTCCATGTATCTAATGAAGTCATCCTACCCCCTTAATTTCATGTATCTAATGAAGTCCTCCTACCCCCTTAATTTCATGTATCTAATGAAGTCATCCTACCCCCTTAATTCCATGTCTCTAATGAAGTCGTCCTACCACCTTAATTTCATGTATCTAATAAAGTCATCCTACCCCCTTAATTCCATGTATCTAATAAAGTCATCCTGCTCCCTTAATTCCATGTATCTAATGAAGTCATCCTACCCCCTTAATTTCATGTCTCTAATGAAGTCATCCTACCCCCTTAATTTCATGTATCTAATGAAGTCATCCTACCCCCTTAATTTCATGTCTCTAATGAAGTCATCCTACCCCCTTAATTTCATGTATCTAATGAAGTCGTCCTACCCCCTTAATTCCATGTCTCTAATGAAGTCATCCTACCCCCTTAATTTCATGTATCTAATGAAGTCATCCTACCCCCTTAATTTCATGTCTCTAATGAAGTCATCCTACTCCCTTAATTTCATGTATCTAATGAAGTCATCCTACCCCCTTAATTCCATGTATCTAATGAAGTCATCCTACCCCCTTAATTTCATGTATCTAATGAAGTCATCCTACCCCCTTAATTTCATGTATCTAATGAAGTCATCCTACCCCCTTAATTTCATGTATCTAATGAAGTCATCCTACCCCCTTAATTCCATGTATCTAATGAAGTCGTCCTACCCCCTTAATTTCATGTATCTAATGAAGTCATCCTACCCCCTTAATTCCATGTATCTAATGAAGTCATCCTACCCCCTTAATTCCATGTATCTAATGAAGTCATCCTACCCCCTTAATTTCATGTATCTAATGAAGTCATCCTACCCCCTTAATTTCATGTATCTAATGAAGTCATCCTGCTCCGTGTAATTTCTGTCCGTAAGGCCGCCCTCAGATGATACAATCAAGTAAAACAAGAATAAACTTTCTGACGGAAACTTGACATCACATTTATCCACACGTAAACAATGGCTTTATCTACTTCAATATAAACATTTTTTCTATAATTTAAGAAATGATTGAATCAAACTTTGAGATTTTTAAAAACATATTTCATGTTGAAATATTTCGTTTAAAAAAAGAAAATTCGGAGCTTAGTCGCATCTTCCAGTGTTAAATTTCAATGGAATAAAAAACGTGTCTTATCGTTCAAACATACTTTTAAATCAATAGGATGAAGAAAAATATTATTCCGCTAGGTCGGGTGGCTTATATTTTATTTGGAACTTGTTTGACGATGGGTTGAGATCAAAGTGAGATAAAAATCTACTGGTATTGTCTACATAATATACTGGACTGAATAATATCGAGAATTCGTCATTGTTTTTACCGTAGTTGATTTTTAAATGACTTAACTAATTAATGCAGATTTATGTGTCGTCACCACTCTGTGTTTGTGAATAGGTGAGTAAATATGACGTCATCGCAACAGTTTTTAACCTGTCGAGCCTTCATGACATTCATCAACACAAACATCATCACCATCATCAACATAAACATCATCAGCATTTCCCGTTCGTGGCCAAGATACATGGAGCAGAAGAAGTAGAGTTCATCTGCTTCATAGACCTTGGCATATGAAGGAATAGTGTGGTCATCACAATGCCCAGCCGCATTTGCTTCCCTAAAGTTGATACCCAACAGAGTTAGGTAGACTCAGGGACATTATTGAACCCGGATTCGAATTCGATCAGGTTTCGAACTCGAGACTCTCGGATTAGCAGATTAACAGTCTAGCTCTCTACCGCTCTGCCACGCCGTCCCATACACGAAATTCGTCACCCATAAACTAAAAACCTTACCCCAACCAAACTTAGATTTTTATCACATCGTGTACAGTGGATTTCTTAAAGTTTTTCTAAGTTTGGATTTCTTGATATCAACTTTTTTCTACACTCCGTGGGAAGAAATCCAACAAATTATTGGCATGTAAATATTTATAACATCACTCCACGGAACATCCTCATTATTTACTTCTTGGTATAAACTAGTTACCGAGTTCTAAAAGCAAAGTTAAGCTCTCTCAAATTTTAAAATGACGATTTTAAAGACGTGTAAAGACGCCAGCCTCGCCCATCTGTGTTTAATGTTTCAAGATCAAGTCTTCAATGTCTGGAATTACAACGTCACTTTCTCTCATTTAGAAAAGCCCACTTAGCCTATTCCGTGGCGTGATGACAAGGGGCTTTTGGACATAATTTCTCCATCAGGTAGAAAACAGCCACGGGGCGTTTGTCGGATTCGGTTTTAATAGTTTGCCCGCGGTTTGACTTTATTAGGGCGCGGTGTCGTGGACGAGTTCTCGATTTGTGGGGAAGTTGTCTGCCCTTGTGGGGGTAGAGTTGTCGGCTTTTGATGTAGGAGAGTTGTCGTCCCGTGTGGAGGTAGAGTTGTCGGTCTTTATTGTGAGAAAGTTGTCGCCCCTTGTTTCTGGTTTATAGCAAAGCTGTTTTCATTCTTGGTTTGTAACTCAATTTTTTTTGTTTTGAATAAGCCGCGAAAGCTGACTTTGAGGTTTTTTTTTTGTGTGTTTTGTTTGTTTTTCACAAAAAAGCTTCGGTGTTTTAAAGTTTTGGGATTAAATTTGTCAGTGACATTCTTGAAAGGTTATTTTTTAAAAAATATCCGTGGTTGTATTTTTTCCGTTATTGTTTGACGAAGATTTTGTCGAAATCGTGTGTTACCTTTTTGCTCTCAAGTTTTAGTGTCACGTTTCAATAACTGTTTATTACAAATTTGTCAGAACAAAAAAAAAATGACATTTTTATAAAAGGCGGTTATAATTTTTTTTTTACGAAACAAAAACGTATCGTATTTTAAAAAGGAAAGAAATTTGGGATTTTAAAAAAAAGTTAAGTACGTGACTTATGGCTTTACAATTATAATCTGACCGCTTTTAGAATATTGAATAAAAATCACTTAAGAAATAAGTTTAAGAATGGCGTACCACGAAAGAAGGCAAGTTAAGCAAGTAGAGAAATGATAAGTCCGATGCCTCAAAATTCTGTATACCACTAGATTTTGTTTACCCCTAAAGTACTTTACCCCTAAACGCCGCTTACCTCAAACTTCCCTTTATCCCTAACTTCCCTTTATCCCTAAACACCGCTTATCCCTATCTTCCCATTACACCTAGACACCGCTTACCTCAGAACTCCGCGACCATCCTGATGCTCACTGCAATTACATGGCGGAATTCTGGGTACCGATTTTAAGCTGAGTTATTTGCTCATGTATTACATTTCTACCTTTCCATTTTTAGGCTACCTTTTTTGGCAGGAATAAAGTTAAAACAAAAACTAATATACACATCAACAAGCCCTCGTTATATGATTTATAATATATAATAAACCGGGAGTGATCTCCCCTAAACTTTCTCGAATATTCTTATATAACTTGGAATATAGACATGATTTTTAATTACTTAAACTTTTAAAAATAGAATAGAATCTCATAGAAAAAAAGGATTGCGCACCAAGCGAACGGCAAAACAAAATGTGCATAATAGTGCGCAATATTATTAGTACTTTATAAATTTACATGGTTTTTTTTGAGAAATCGGAAATAGCGTAAATTAGTACTTCCGGTCAACGGAAAATACTCAAAATTTGACAGAAGGTAGAGAGTTAGATCTTTTACTTACATGTGAAATGTCATTGATCTATCTGAAATAGTACTCATGTTATAGGCTTTTGAAAAATTCAAAGTAGAAAAAGTACCACTTTCGGTTATCGGAAATCGCTCAAAAGTTGATACGGATCTACGATTTTGATAAAATACTTAGATATGAAATTTCATCAACCTAGCTGTAACGGTACTCAATTTATCGTGTTTACGCACAGACAGACACACAGACATACACACAGACATACGGACAAGATTGCAAAAATATGTTTTTCCGTATCAGTGAGATGTAAAACGTCGAGATCTGTAAAAATCTCGATTTTTTTTGCACGATTACAATACTTTCTCTATACTTCGTATAAACGAGAAAGTAAAAAGTATAGTATATAGCTTTATGATATACACATTTTTATGATATTAACTCTAGCATTATAGCAGTGGGGGTAGGAATAGCAAGAAGCAACAAGTCTTTTTTCCAGCTTAATGCTTCTTCATTAGCAAGTAATTAACGGGTAAAGATAATTACCTCAACACAGCAAGAGATGATTGTCACCATATACATAAAGTTTGCGAGTCGTGGGAGGCGTTTAAATTTTAAATCGTTTGTCGGTGGTTCAATTTACAAGACTGAACAAATTGAACGAACTGAGTTGGTCATTTCACAGTTTGTAGAACTGATTTGGTCATTTAATGGATTGTCTGACTGAGTTGGTCATTTCATAGTTTTTCGGACTGAGTTGGACATTTCACAGTTTGTAGAACAGAGTTGGTCATTTAACGGGTTGTCTGAATGATTTGGTCATTTAACGGGTTGTCTGACTGAGTTGGTCATTTCACAGTTTGTGGAACTGAGTTGGTCATTTCACAGTTTGTAGAACTGAGTTTGTCTGACTGAGTTGGTCATTTAACGATTTGTCAATGCTTCAAATTCTAAAAAAAAGAAGTCGGATTGAACAGTTGTATACGGGTTGTTTACATTTACCTATTTGAACACCTTCCCCCCCCCCCCCCCCCCATATTTATTTTTCCAATGCGTTTAATAAATGTTACTAAGTGTTTATTTGAACATTGGATGTGTGAGGGGGATGTTTAACGGTGTGGTGGTGGGGGTGGGGGAGTTATGTAGTTAGATCGTGACGTAGGTGGCATGATGTAGTTACCGTAAAATAATTAAGTTATATGTAAAATGAGATACATTACCGTAAAATGAATGAAGTTACAAAAAAATGAATAAAGTTACTGTAAAAAATGTAGACATAGTAAATTTACAAACCCCAAGTGGAGGACAAAATTTTACCTACGATTACAATTTGATTGCAACACTTCACGATTGTTTTGTTTCTTAAATTATTTTTTTAAATTTTAAATCAGCCAATCAGAGAGCTGAATAAGACAATATTCACTCACAACAAAACTTAACCAATCAATCAGGATGGATTTCTTTTTTAAATTACGCGAACACCAACCAATCAGATGCATTGAAAACCTAATTTACCAACTTTCTTTCTGCCTGATATTGATTGTGTTAAAGTCCTAGCTCCAAAATTTTGATAACAAAATTTATTTTTTGAATATTTTGTGGATTCAAACGGAATTCGCCTAAATTTATTTGAGTAGGAAAATTTTGGACAATACAACTAGGTACTCACGCGCGAATTGAAATAACGCTTATCTTCTCTATCAACACATGAGCAACACAAATTTACTGAATCATTTTCTTAGTTTGGCCATGCTAGGGAAAAAATTAATCTAAATATCACTTTTCTAATTTGGCAAACAAAAGTAAATTTATTCTGAAATTTAAAACGTGTGAACATTCTAGACACGGGTGCCGTGCTTTCCTTAACGTTTTATTGAATGGAGATCTAACAAGATAAAAAAATATAAAAATATATATTTTGATGAAATCATGATTTATTCATCTATTTTAAGGGATTAGCTGCTTCCGTCTTTGAAATGAAATTATATTTAAAAAATCATACAGTTGCCTTGTCACTGTAAGTAGTATAGTACCCTTTTGAACCTGACGGTCTCTGTTGCAGGTGAAGTAGAGTTCACTTAATTTAGTAACCTAAGCATAGAAAGGATAGTATGGTCGGCGCTATACCCAGCTGCCTTTACTTTCCCCAAAAATATTCAGGTACCCATCATAGCTGGGTGGACTCAGAGACGTCCTATGGGTACAAACACGGGATTCGAACTCGAGACTTTCGGGTTAGCAGTCGTATGCTCTTTCATCCGACCAATACCTTATCTCTCTAGGTGCATTTATCTTTACTTTTTGAAAGAAACCGCTCAACTATACATGGAAAATAGCTACGTTATAATATTGGACAACAAATCGAATTACTGAATAACTGATTAACTGACTGATATACATTGTGATTACACTAAAATCTAGTACACAATAAAATAGACTACATTATCGCGATATAAAAACGGGACTGGACGAATTCTCTATATGCACTCTATATTCTACACCCACACAGACGGATGTGAAGCTTAAAAAACAGATATCTCACAAGCATGCACGTGCAAAGTGTGAGTCGTGATAGAAGGTTGACCTCAGAGAACTTGACAGCACTGCACGTCTTGACATCAGACCCCCACCCCACCCCACCCCCGCCCCACCTCTCCCTAATTCTTCAGCAGGTCTTAACACCCACAAAAAAACATCAATCGCTCTCTAGAGGGCATTCGCACGGGCACACGGATCAGCGCGGCGAGAGTACACCCCAGTAGCACGTGCATCAATCATTGACCAGCCGGGTGAGAAACACAATCAGCGCGGTGGTAACAAGGTCGGTAACCGGATCTGTTTGACACGTGGTAAGATAGCCGGACCCGGTAGTCGGACCTGTTAGCCGGAACACTTAGTTAGTCGGAACACTTAGTAAACCGGATCACGTAGCTAGCCGGACCACTGGGTTAGCCGGAATACTGAGTTAGCCGGAATACTGAGTTAGCCGGATAACTAAACTAACCGGACCACAGAGTTAGCCGGATCCGTAAGTCGGACTAATGATTTAGCTGGACCACAGAGTTAGCCGGATCCGTAAGTCGGACTAATGATTTAGCTGGACCACAGAGTTAGTCGAAATATGGAATTAGCCGCATCCGTAAGCTGGACCACTGAGATAGCCGGAATACAGAGTTAGCCGGACCAATGAGTTAGCCGGACCAATAAGTTAACCGGAACACTGAGTATCGGACCACTGAATTAGCCGAACCCGTAAGCCGGATCACTGAATTTTGCCGGACCACTGCGTTAACCGGAATACTTACTTAGCCGGACGGCTAAGCTAACCGCGCCACTGATTTTTCCAGACCACTGCGTTAACCGGAATACTGAGTTAGCCGGACCGCTAAGCTAACCGCGCGACTGATTTAACCGGAACCTTGAAACCTAGACCATAATTAGCCCACTAGTAAACCGGACTACGGAATGAAAGAACTTTTCTCTTAGCAGCCGTCACGTGATACCCGTCTCCCAGCATCAATCATGCATGTGTTTATAAGCCGTGGGCGCCATGTTTCTTGTCGTGACGTCACACATCATGGAGGTAACCTCTGATCAAAATCCTCCCCCCTCCCTCCCCACCCGAACAAGAGAGTAGAGATGGCTTACAGTAATGTTATATAGGGATTATGGCCGAGCCTGAGGGAATGATCTGTTTCAGCTGTCTCTTGTAGCTTTCTATAATTCATGATATTGTAGTTCTGTCAATAAAACAGCAACATGGGATCCATAAATAGCCAGATCTAGATCGTGTACAGTGAAAGAATCGACATACTTTAATGCGTTTTTTTTAGAAATATTTGGGGGGGGGGGCGGATTTGCAGATATAGATTTGTCGTTATCTCTTCTTAATTTTAATATTTTTTCTTAAATGTAACACTCAATAGTTGAACACAGTAGACGAACTGCATTGGTGTATAATTGAGCAAGATTGTAAGAAACTAGTAGATACTTAGCAGAGTTTAAGATTTCAATAAAATTCCCTATCCATTCAGGAAGTATTTTTATCAACTAACCAAAGTTTCACGTCGACCAGATGAAAGGTGCAGCCATACACAAACGGCACACACACAGACACACACAGCCACACACACACACAGACACACACAGACACACACACACTCACAACACACATACTTTCATTTTTATGTGTATAGACTACACGACCCGAAACCCTATTTTGCTAATTAAGTCGAGATGTCTGACGAAGTCTAATTTACCTAATTGACTAGTTACTCGACATTAGACAATTCTCGTCGCGAACCTTACACTTTACTCCCGTTCGCGCATGCGCCAAGATGGCCGTCAGTCGTTGGTAGAGCTCTTCATTCAGAGTCAACAAGTTTTTGACCAGATTTTTGTCGCGTGGTGGCCTAGGTCACCTGAGTCATGACGTGTCACACAATATGATGACGTTTCTCACACAAGGCTCGCGTGCACGGAATCACTTGATAACCTCGCGGTTGAGTTGTCTGACGTCACGTAACGGAACTTATAAGGTACCGAAAAAAATTTCGCTCGTATAAAAAAATATTTCCTGCGGCCAATCAATGTTCACTAATATTTAATCTTCATGACCGGCGAATGTGTTTTTGACCACACCCAATCAATATACCTGCATATCATAGCATTTCTATTTATGCCTTGCTGGTTCAAATCTCAAATCATTGTTTTATATCGCATTGGTGGCATTTCCTTTTTTAAAATAAATCAATTTCGTTTGTTTTATTTAAGCGGGATAAATGGACTTGTACAGCAGTTTTAGAAGAGAAACTTGAGTAGGTTTTTTTTAAACGTTGACATTTTTAAAATTTTGCCTGTTTGCAAAAAACAAATATTATGGTAAAATTCGTCCCGATTGGGAGCAAGGAGAGTTTCTTTCAGACATATTTTTTTCTCAAGGAGGGGTGCACTTAAAGTTTCCGCTTGTGTACAATCGTTACAGTTTTAATTTTCTGTATAAATTGTGTTATCTGTTTTATAAGGGGGGGGGGGGGCTGTGGGCGTTCTAAGGAGGCCATTTCCCCCCCCCCCCCCCCCCGCCCACCCCACCCCTTACCGTGAGATACATGAAAGAAACAACTAGACTAACTAGAGCCATCTAAATGTGTGCGCGAGTGCAGCATATCAGGAAAGTACATTCTTACTGATATTGTTTACCTAGGCAAGTGTATACAAATCACAACTGATCTGCATCGTGTATAGATCGATTAATCGATATCCGTTCACAACCAACTAGGTTCGGCTGACCCTAAGATTTTTGGCAGCCCCCCCCCCCCCCCCCACATCCCCCTCCTCTCACGACTTGTGTCTACCCTGAGCTAATGACCAGTTCCTGAGCTAACAACAGAATTTAGACGTTATTAGTGTCTGGGATTGTTGCTGATTGGTTGGTATTTTTAGACAAGTCGTTTGATTAGATCAGTTCGTAAATGGACGCTCAAGAGGTCGAAGATTGGACAAAATCTAGACTGCCCGAGAAATGGACAATTTGAAGTTTCGCCTGCTGAAAAGTTGACAAATAAAAAATCACTTTCTTAGAATTGGATAAAATAAATATCACTAGCTGAGAAGTATACTAAAAAATATCATCAACTGAGGAATGGATAAATATAAGTATCGCCGGCTTAGAAAAAGACAAATGTAAGTATCGCCGGCTGAAAAAAGGACAAATATAAGTATCGCCGGCTTAGAAAAGGACAAATATAAGTATCGCCGGCTTAGAAAAGGACAAATATAAGTATCGCCGGCTTAGAAAAGGACAAATATAAGTATCGCCGGCTTAGAAAAGGACAAATATAAGTATCGCCGGCTTAGAAAAGGACAAATATAAATATCGCCGGCTGGGAAAAGGACAAATTAAAATATCACTTGCCCAGAAATTGACAAATAGTAGCATCACTAACACAGATTTGGACAAGGAAAACGACAACTCCTAGACTCCATGCTGTAACCTACATACCGACAAACCTGTGAAGTACCAGTAAACGGAAATGGAATATTCTAGAAACCAGTCTGAGATCAAAGACTGGTCCCACCGTGTTCTTAATTGCTAGTGTTTATTATATTTAAAGACAAGTGTTTAGATGTGTAATAAATTCTAGAAACGTATGACATAAACTTAGGGAGAGAATGCAACGTCTGAGTGCCCATTTCCCACGTTACATTTTGAGCCCAGATTTAATAAAATGTCATCCAATTTACACTTCAATCTATTTTTGTATCTATCTATGTCTTTTATCAAGAGAAGTTTTTTTTTCTATTTCTATAAAATTAGGAATTCCCTGAAACATTTTAACTTTAAATTCTCAACAACGAAAAATGAAAGATAGAAAAATTTCAAGAAAGAAAAAAAAAACATTATTCTGGTTTCAGCAGAGAATATATGCATGTGAAACAGATTCTAGCGAAAGATGAGAATGGAATTCTGGAAAAATACTTTGTGTTTTTTTGTCAATGGTTTAACATCGGTGAAAGCTGTCGCTCAATAGACATAGCTATTTATAGAGCTAAATGGACATTACGAATATTTCGCTGTAAAGCCTGGGTTTCGATACCGGGATTTCCAGGGCGTCAAGTGTGCGTTCTACTTCTAGACCACGCCATTCCACGTAAATACATGGTAATAAAATGGTAATAATCTTGTTATTTATCGTCGATTTTTAATTTTCTTACAAAGGTTTAACTGTTAAATTTATATAAGCTTTCATAAACATCTCCATTTTAAGTTATAGGACTGAATGACCGAATGGACGTGAAAATTCCCATCCGGATATACGTCTGGAACACTGACCAAGATCGATTGTATTTATCGTGGATAGGTCAATGACCTTTACATGTCTGATGAACTGACCAAGATTGATTGTATTTATCGTGGATAGGTCAATGACCTTCACATGTCTAGGGTGAACTGACCAAGATTGATTGTATTTATCGTGGATATGTCAATGACCTTCACATGTCTAGGGTGAACTGACCGAGATCGATTGTATTTATCGTGGATATGTCAACGACCTTTACATGTCTGACGAAGAAAACCGTGAAAAAAATTGCAACAAGAACGTTAATAAATATAAGGAAAAGTTCTTGTCACGTGACCTACCACCCCCTCACCCCCACCCTTTCCATCTGTCGAGGTCAACAGCTTTGTTACCTGGGATGTGTTTGACCTAATTATCAGGGTCAACATTAACATGGACGTCGGGCCCAGCTGGGAGAGGAAATCCTGTTCTTTGATACGTATTCGACGAAGTGTTGTCCGACACCATGACCCCCCCCCACACACACACGCACATTCACAAGTCAACACACATTTTACTTTTATCCCAAAACACACTCACAACCCCACACACGCACCTCGTTAAAAGAGCCTATATATATATATATATATATATATATATATATATATATATATATATATATATATATATATATATATATATATATATATATATATATATATATATATATATATATATATAGGTCCCAAATCTCGGCTTAAAAAGAATCGACGTTGTGATGAAAACCAAATTTCTGGAATTAAAGGAATATACAGACATACGGAGCAATTATTTGCCAAATCGATGGGAGATTATCGAATCTATACACGGGTCAGCATAATTGGTCCACTTCCAAGTCAATGACCTCTTATCAAATGGATATCGCTGGTACATTTTGCGTGGTGTGTGTGTGTGTGAGTGTGTTTGTGTGTGTGTGTGTGTGGTTGTGTGTGTGTGGAGATGGCGGAGGGGCAATCACCTACCTTGACAGACTTGCGCTAGTATAAATACTGCACGTAACGTGGGTTAAGAGCGCGATACTTGATGACTGATGAATGGGGACTAGGAGATGATGAAGAGGGCCATGACCTAGGTCAATGACCCACTGGTCGATGACTAAATGAAAGTTGACTAAATGAATGATGACAAATTGGTCAATAACTAACTGGGCGTTAACGAAATTGTTCATTACCTACTGGTTGATGACCTACCGGTCAATGACCTGCTTGCCGATAACGAAATGGTTGCTGACCTACTGGGTGATGACCTACTGGTCGATGACCTGCTTGCCGATAACGAAATGGACGATGACAAGCAGAAGATGTCAATGTAATCTCCCACACAAACATTGTGATAATCTTTTCTTATCTGTTAAAGTATTGTATTCTCTGATGTATCACGCCTTGATTAATAATTAATTACGTTAATTGTTTGTAACATAATGGTTACGGTGCCATTTACTGATATATATATATATATATATATATATATATATATATATATATATATATATATATATATATATATATATATACGTGGCCGTACTCTAAATTATTAAACAGAAAGCGACAAGGAAAATTATCTAATCAACTTTATCGAATTAGATTTACAATTGTGTTTTGGTTAGGCTTGAGGCTGATTTTAATATCTATATCTTTCAGACTTTCGATGAGAGTTTGAATAGTAAAATCGTACACGTTAATTGATTACATTTCTCCTTTTTTTTCTAAATTGTAATGTTGGTCGGGATTTCCTCCATTACCTTTAACTTTAAGTAGTACGTGTCAACCTTACTACATCGACTTATTTCTCCCACGTTCAGATTCGTCACGCTCTGATCACCCTCGTCGTCCTCACCTTGACCTTGCACCTGGCCACCGCGCGCGCCTCCACCAGCCTGGAGTGCAACCCCCGCAGCGCCAAGATGAGCTGTCTGATGGGCTGTTTCGGCTGCTTCGAGGCCTTCGGTGTGGAGCTCTACGACATGGCCGCATGTTGCCGGGACTGCCGGCTGACCAACGCGGAGATTATCGACGACGGGCCGTCCCGATGTTCACGAGACTACATCCGCCGCAGCTGGCTCAAGCGTATCGGGTGAACCAGGGGATGTTGTAGTTGTGTCCCTTTGTGGTGTTTTTCAGAGGTGAATAAGGCTATGGGAGTTGTTTCCCATGGTGAACTTTTCAAGAAAGGATGTTATAAATCTGGCTCGCTGGGGAATGCGATTTAATTTATTAATAAAAAAAAAACATTTAAAATAATGTATCAGTGTCTTTCTTTTTAAATAGTGTTTGTTTTTCCGGTCATAACTTAATGTTTTTTTTAATGTTTTAATTAACTAATATGATCTTTTTTTAAAATGTGACTGTCTCTTACTTTTAAAATAGTGTTTGTTTTTCCGGTTACAACTTAATAATATTTTTTTTAAAATTTAAATGTATTAATTTAATTTTTTTAATGTTTCTGTCTCTTTCTTGTTAAATAGTGATTATGTTTAGTTAGTTACACATTAGAGCTGGGTGGACTCATGAAAGTTTTACTCAGTTGAACCCGGATTCGAACTCGAGACTTTCGGGTTAGCAGTCTAACGCCTCGCACGCTTAAAATGATAAAAAAGTAAAGTTACTCTATTAAACCAGGCGGTCAGTGAGGTAGATGAAGTAGAGTTAACCTGTTTCTGTGACCTCGGCCTACGCTGAAATGTGTGTGTTCATTAGTTGATCCAGCCTCCTTTATTTCCTTAAAGTCAGTCAGTTAGCCATCAGAGATAAGTGAATATAGGTCTCCAACGCGGTATCCGAACTCGAGATTGTCGTGTTAGCAGTTGTGTGCTCTACAGTCCGACCACGCCGTACTATTTAAAGTGCTAGTATCAGCCTAGTAACTTCCTTCAAAATATTGGGGGTGGGGGGGGGGGGGGATGGGCACCTGTCTATAACTTACAGAAAGTTGTTTTTTTTTTTCTAGATCTGTTAGTACATTTTGTGGCAACGAATGCCTATGCTTCAAATGTTCTAGATGAGCTACGCATTGGGGAAAATATGAAGGTGGCCTTTCTATAAAAGTGGCCTAGATTGCCTTATCCATACAAATGGCCAATGTTGGCTTTTCCATAAAAGTGGCCCAGGTGGTTTAAGTTGTCCTCTATGGACGTAACATCGCCTCTAGTTGAAATCACGAACACGTCAAAAGACAACTCAATACAAAGTGGTACAAAGGCAGAGTGTTCAAATACCTAGTACGACGTGCAGTTATCGTACCAACTCCCTAAAGTATGGACCAGTAAAGTTATTTTAAAAGATTTAAATGGCAACACTATGACTGCAATATCAAAATTAAATCAATTTTTTCGTGTTGTTAAAAATGTATAAAATTTCACAAAACTCACAGAGCTCAAAATTCCTATAAAAAAATTGTATTTTTATATATTATTTAGAAAATTACTAGTAAAATCTTTTATATAATATATCACATTCAAAATTCTGTAAGCTATATACATGCTCTATATACATATTGAACTAAAACGAATGTTATTTATCTAATCATATACAAGATACAAATATAGAATAAATAGGTTTTCAATAATCGAACTTTGTAAACAATGTCACGTGGTCATACTAAAGTCGCGTGCTGGACTCTCCGTTAGCTTGCCTGTCTGACGTGGCCCCAGTGTCTGTCTTCTCGGTAGAGTCTGTCTGGAACCGCTTGCAGAAGAAGACTTTCTGCATGGCGCGATCATAGGGTTCTAAAGACCGTAGCGGCTGGGGTAGGAACATCCAGTCTTGGAGCTTCTGGGCAGGCTCTGGGGACGTTTAGCCTGCAGGCATTTGATGACGCCGATGATGATGAAGAGAAGGCAGACGGGCCCGAGGACGCCGAGGAGGACGTACCAGCCCGGGATGGAGAGAGCGAAGACTAGGGCGGGGAAGAGGAAGAACATGAGGAGGATGTAGACGATGGCGAACCAGCGGTACTCGGCCGTGCAGTTGCCTAGAAATTTGGCAAGCGGGATGGGGAAGCGGAGGTAGGGGATGGGGTAGAACAGGAGGATGCCGGTGATGTTGAAGAAGAGGTGGCAGAAGGCTGCTTGTAACGCGTTTTTGAGGCCGTCCGTATTGGCTAAGGCTGAGAGAATCGCCGTGGTCGTGGTGCCGATGTTTGACCCCAGGTTCAAAGGGTACATCCGGTCGAGTTCGATGACCCCGATGCCGACGAGCGGGGTGAGAGTGGAGGTGAAGATGGAGGAGCTCTGGACGATGATGGTCAACCCGGCGCCGATGATGATGGCGAGGTATCCGGTGAGTTAGCCCAGCGGTCCGGGAAAGTCCGCGTTGATGAATTTTTTGATGATGAGAGCGATGGGACCTTGGAGAAGGGAGTGCAGCAGTTTGACAATGGCGACCAGACACAGGCAGAGAATGGTAAGGGAGATAACCAGCATGATCGCTCCGATAGCTTTGTTGTTTAATGTCAAGTACATTCCCTTGAATAAAAACTCACCCAAAGGTTAAGATATAATAAATCATATATTACAAACATCATAGTTGCATTCAAAAATAGTATTTTTTTTTTAATTGTGTCAAAAACATTTTTATTATATATTTTATATTCATATAAAGAAAACTTTGATTTTCGTGAAATATAAAAGAAATATAAATAACTTAAAAAACATAACAGCTTGGGTTGAAGCTTGTATTTATCTTACATAACCACTTTTCTAATCGATTTTTTAAAATGTTAATTTCATATAGAATCTAGATAAATACCCAACCTTACGATAACTTAAGCACAGGGGTCGGCAACCTTTAGAGACGGAATAGCCAAAAGGTACAATTTACAAATTATCCCAGTTTTGAAAGAGCCACAAATATTATTTTTTACAATATGTTGGTATTTGATAAGGATTAGGTAAATACATTTGACTTTGATTTGAAATAAATAGCGCTAAATATGAACTTATTATTTCATTTAAGAACAAACACATGTTTCGCACAAAAACTGTTTTCGATAGATCTGATACAATAAAATTAGAAATCACATAATATAACTATAGGACTATCCCAATCCACTTTAGAAGCCAATAACTTTTTTTTTCTTTCTTTACGGACACCACTGGTTCAGTAGGTATCTTTCATAGCCATGCAGGCCTCAGCACGGCAAACTCCGTCTAACTGGTTTGGATATCGGTTTGATTACTGTATCGGTCGCTTCTGTCTTTCGGTTCTCACAAGGCTTATCTTTCACCCCACGCGAACCCAGAGTCCAGTACCTTATAGCTCAACCGTAGGAAACTAATAACTAACATACTTCGTCACTCAGGTCAAATAATTGCATACTGACACATAGAGCAGGGTCTCCAAACTTTTCAGCCCAAGGGCCGCTTTAACTTTCAAATATTAGTTCGGGGGCCAGAATGTCTTCCAGGCATCTCAATCCCACGAAGATCGTCTACCGTCTTCCCCCTCCCAACGATATTAAATTTATATATAACTTTCACACAACTTAGCCATCTTACTGCTGTGAAATGTGGTAATTCTTGCGATTCTGTGTTTGTATCTTTCAACATGTCTCTGAACTATCTATGGATGAGCCCATGTGAACTTATTAAATTCACCATCTTCACCACAGGATTCATTACACTGCTAATGTCCACATATTTATTACACAAAGCTTGCTGGTGAATAATACAGTGCAGGAGCTTTGGTTATAATCAGCAAATGTTTTCTTTAACTCACTGAATATATCCTATCAAGTAACAGTGCAAAACATGTTATGTAGGGAAGCCAGCTCTTGTGTTATGTTCATGTCTTCATCCACATCTCTAATGAATACAAGCAATTGAGAGGCGGAACAGCTGTCCAGCGACTCGTCAGTTGCTATTGAAAAATGGCGAAACTTGCTTGCATTTTTCGCTATTTGATTCACAATGTTTTCATCAATGTCTGCAACACGGTTAGCAATGATACTTTTGCACCCAATGCTACATCTTCAGATTGATTTGAGTTTTTCCTCAGCCACCTCCAACAAACATTTTTTCGTTGACAAAGGGATCTCCGCGGGCCGGTTGAGGGGACCTCGCGGGCCGCATCCGGCCCACGGGCCGTAGTTTGGAGATTCCTGACGTAGGGGAATGCATTCTGAATAAAATGACAATCCCCATGCAACGGCATTCAAGAGGGGCGGCCCTTGAGCAGTGGCAAGCAAGGAGTGGTCTCCGCGGGGCTGGCTACAGCGCGGCTGTGGGGTTGGGCCTGGTGCCAAGGCAGCTGTCAGCTTTCCATTTACTTTCTACCTTACCTATTCTCACTGTTCTCTGATGAGTTTTTTAATCCTATTTAAAGTTGATTTTCCTTACAGTATACCATTTTTATGAGTTTTTAAATGAAACAATTGAATTATTAATCATTGTGCATGGAAATGGGGAGCCGCACCATGACGTCAGAATGGGACGGAGTGGTCTAGCGGTAGAGAGCTGGACTGCTAACCCGTGAGTCTTGAGTTCGAATCCGGGTTCAAGTCAGTAGACCGTCCCTGAGTCCACCCAACTCTGACGGGTGCCTAACTCACGTTAGGGAAAGTAAAGGCGGCTGGGCATAGTGCTGACCACACTGTCTCTTCATATGCCGAGGTCACAGAAACAAGTGAACTCTACTTCATTTGCCCCATAGACCGTCAGGTTTGAAAGGGAAACTTTACTACTTTACTTTACTACCATGACGTCAGGGGAGCCGCATGCGCCTCGCGAGCCGAGGCGGGCCGCAGGTTGCCGACCGTGCGCTAGCATATTAAGTGAGACTTCAGTATTTACTCTGATATAAGAACACGTTCCTGTGAGCACATGTGGAAACATAGCTTTAACAATCTTCTTGCTATTTATATTACAGCTGGTTGATACTAGTGTCTTCAAATTTTTGAATTAACAGCTAACAATTACTAGGAGTTGTAATTATTATTTTGTTATTACTCACCAAATTGTTTAGAAACTTTTCTTGTAATTTTATTTTTTGTAATTAATTTTGACGTTTGTTTACTTGTTTTTGTTTCGATATATATTAATACTTTTTTCTTTTCTTTTTATCGTTTAATTTTATAATTACCTCCCTTTACAAAAAAATATTATATGTTTTTTCCCCTGACAAAAAAGTTCTACGCGCGAGATATTTGACGAACGAACAAGCGAAATCACCAATCATCAAATTAACTGCAACAACAGACCTTAGCTCAGACCTTAATTCACCATCCACACTGATCCCAAACACGTCTACAGCGAAGCCAATCCTTACAATAAACATCCTTATCCCAGAATCAGAAATGGACGCCAGAACAAATACAAAACGGAAAAAGAAGGACAGTCCCACAGATACAAAGCAAACAACAAAAAGTCTAAAAACCTCAAAATTGGTAGATGACAACACAAAATGCAGATTTTGCAGCCAGCAACACAAAACATCCACTGAAGCGGAAAAGCACGAACATAAAGTACACACGAAGCTCTTACAGTGCTATATTTGTGACGACAAAACAATCAACACAGACATATTCATGCACTATACAGAAAAACATTACGACGTAACAATGTATAGCTGTCAGATTTGCAACGTATTCCTCCCATTAGAGGGTATGAAGTTACATGCAAAAAAAAAACACCAACCGTGACGGAAATAGATCGCTCATCATACAGCTTCGAAGGAACAGTAATTAATTGTTTAACCCATTTACAATCTTAGACGTTTTGTATAGGGAAAATTTAAAATGACATGCTTAATTATAATATGGGGAAAATTGGATGCAATACTATGTATTACATGTAAAAAAAAAGAAAAAAAAAGTAACTGTTCTTATTAAAAAAAAAATCTATATATATTCTATACCGAATACGCAGACTCAATCATCATTAAAACATACCACAAACTAGTCGACTTATACAGAGCGCAATATCCACACACCATACAAACTACCCACGGAAATAACACATCTGGAAATAGATTCCGTCTAGACAGAATTTACGCCCCAGTGAACATAAAAATCAACAAAGTAGAACACCTATTCTCAACACTACAGTTTAGCGACCATACAGCAGTTCTGACAACTTTAAACAACGAACAAACACAAAGCAAAGTATCCCACACTAAAATCTCCCACACTAAATTTATCCCCCACTATATGCCCTCACACTAAATTATCCCCCACTAAATTATTTATCACTAAACTCTCCCACACTAAAATCTCCCACACTAAATTCTCCCACACTAAAATCTCCCAAATCTAAACTCGATACAAAAATAGCCTCCACCAAAATCGCCCAAACATTCAATTCCCCCATACTAGATTCGATCACACACTCCCCCCCCCCCCCCCCACCACACGTGAAACTAAAAATTGAGACAGATTATTATTGTTAGTCCCGAGAGTGCAACAAGGTGTAACACAGTTCAGAGCGGTTTGCTGTCGTCTTCTGTTTCTGTCAAAATATCTCGCGCGTAGAACTTTTTTGTCAGGGGAATAAAACATACAATATTTTTTTTCAAGGGAGGTAATTATAAAATTTAACGATAAAAAGAAAAGAAAACAGTATTAATATATATGAAAATAAAAGCAAGTAAACAAACATAAAATTAATTATAGAAAATTAAATAACAAGAAAATCATCTAAAAAATATGGTGATTAATAACACAATTTTAATTGCAACTCCTAGTAATTGTTAGATGTTAATCCTTAAATTAGTAGACTCTTGCATAAACCAGCAATAATATTAATACCAAGAGGATTATTTCAAAGATGTTGTAATTACGTCAACGTCTGCATGTTCTTATATTTGCGTATTTACTGAAGGCTCACATAATATGTTAGCGCAGGGGTCGGCAACCTGCGGCTCGCGAGCCGCATATGACTCTTATGTGTCATAGTGCGGCTCTCCAGTTCTATGCACAATGATTAATAATTGTATAGTTTCAGTTTCAAAATTCATAAAAATATTGTACTGTAATGAAAAACAACTTTAAATAGGATTAAAAAACTCATCAGAGAACATTGAGAAAAGGTGAGGTAGAAAGTAAATGGACAGCTGACAGCCGCCTTGGCACTAGGCCCAACCCCACAGCCGTACTGTAAGCAGCACCATGGCGACTATTCCATGTTTGCCATTGCCCAAGGGCCACCCTTTTCGATTGTTGCTACATGGGGAATCTAGCTATATATATAATTCTCTTCTGGGAGATGTTAGAAAACAAGCTGCAAGCGCCTCCATACAGTCCACTCTCCTTCTCTCTATCACTATCACTACCACCCCCACCCCACTCCCACATGGTCTGGTGAGTTGTGGTCACGCTAAATTAAATGTTTACAAATCGTAGTGACGGCTATTAGGGGCAGATAATTTAGTTTGAAACGATTTTAAACTTACAGGAGGTAACTAAGAGGAGGCTGCTTTCACGGGGAGGGGGGGTGTAGGGTTGGGGTTAGGGGAAAGGGGGGGGGGTGGGGTTAGTGTTTTAAAGCAAATATTTTCAGTGGCAGCATTGGTACTGTCGAATTCACAAATTATTAATTACTGAAAAGTAGAAAATAAAACAACTAAATAGCGGCGTATGATACGCCGCGGGTCGGCTCGTGTTATTTTATTCAGAATGCATTCCTCTACCTGTCAGTATGCAATAATTTGACCTGAGTGACGAAGTATGTTAGTTATTAGTTTCCTACGGTTGAGCTATAAGGTACTAGACTCTGGGTTCGCGTGGGGTGAAAGATAAGCCTTGTGAGAACCGAAAGACAGAAGCGACCGATACAGTAATCAAACCGATATCCAAGCCAGTTAGTCGGAGTTTGCCGTGCTGAGGCCTTCCTGGCTATGAAAGATACCTACTGAACCAGTGGTGTCCGTAAAGAAAGAAACAAAAAGTTATTGGCTTTTAAAGTGGATTGGGATAGTCCTATAGTAATATTATGTGAATACAAATTTTATCATAGTAGATCTAGCTAAAACAGTTTTTTTTGCGCAACATATGTTTGTTTTTATATGAAACAATAAGTTCATATTTAGCGCTATTTATTTCAAATCAAAATCAAGTGTATTTGCCTAATCCTTATCAAATACCAAAATATTGAAAAAATATAGTGTTAGTAAGTCTTTAAAAACTGGGATAATTTGTAAATTGTAACTTTTGGCTCTTCCGTCTCTAAAGGTTGTCGACTCCAGTGATAGGGTTATCGGGAGGTTGGGTATTTATCTATATGAAATTATCATTTTTAAAAACCTTTTTTTTTTTTCAATAAGTTGAATTCTTTTAATCATGGTTACAGTACAGCAACTCACAACTTGGAAAAGTCAAAATTCGAAAATGTCAAAGGGATAAGGAAAAGATAACATATGACATAAAGGATAACAGGAGCAGATTAATTCATTGAAGTCATAGTCAACTTTTCTTTAGACTCCCTTTTAAAGAAATCTTGCCTTTATCATGGTATAAAAATACTTAGTCTATCTCTACAACTTTTTAATAACTACATTATATACAAGAAGGTTTCAGGTACAAGTGTCAACAACTGTTGAGGCAGAGTAAAAGTTAATGGTAGAGGGGAGAGGAAATGTGGTAAATATTGAAGTGTAGATGGATATAAAAGTTTTAACACAACAGATTAACAGCAAAAACGTGTATAGAAGTGTGTTATAATGGTTACATTATACCTACAAAAAGTTAAATGTAATGTATAATTGGTATATTAAAAAAAATCACTAGCTGATTGTAAAGTTCACAATAAAAATGTCTTGTTAGATGAACAGACAGCATTTTAAAATTTACAGTCCACTTATTTCAGTGAGTTTACCATGTATATTGTATTATTTTAAATGTATTTTACCTTGCTACTTAAATAGTTCCTTAATTCCAGTTGCATTATTTTCTTTTACATATTAAACAGCAATTAAGAAAAAAATTAGGAAACTAAAACAAGTTGAGTTTTAGATCTTCTAGTTAACATAAACTACAACTAGTTTTAATAAAATTGTAATAGAAAATGTGATAAAATGTACTAAATAAATATTTTAGAAAAACTAGCTTGTATATCAGTGCCAATATCACAATTATGCAGATATTTCAGGAAACTTACACAATATGAAAATCTAGGTATGATTATGAGCACAACCAGGCCATTTAACCATCATCGTCATCATCAGGTACAAACAGTTCATGTTCCTCCAACCAGGCAGCAAACTCTCTAATCAGTGTTGCTCCACCAAGCAGAAAGGGGGTGATGATTAAAGCAGACTTAATAAGGCCAAATTTGACTTGACCTGGTTTGGGAAGAATAGCACCACTGTCATTTTTTACAAGATTTCTAGTGGATGGATTGAAACTTGCTAAATTAGCTCGATTTGAATCTAATAACAATCTACGAGTTGTATTTGCTAGAATTCTTAAGCTGCTGGCAGCAATGTTTTTTTTTAAGCTATCATTTTTAATAAACCGGGAGTGATCTCCCCTAAACTTTCTCGAATATTCTTATATAAAATAACAGGGGATGGGAACTCGGGCTATAGACATGATTTTTAATCCATTTTAAATACTTAAAGTTTTAAAAATAGAATAAAATCTCGTAGACAAATTAATTGCACACCAAGTGAACGCCAAATAAAAAAGCGCATAATGGTGCGCAATATTATTATTACTTTTAAAATTTACATTAGTTTTTTGAGAAATCGGAAGTAGCGTAAAGTACTACTTCCAGTCAACGGAAATGGCTCAAAATTTAATAGAAGGTAGAGAATTAGATCTTTTACTTACATATGAAATTTCATTTATCTATCTGAAATAGTACTCAAGTTATAGGCTTTTGAAAAATTCAAAGTAGGAAAAGTACCACTTCCGGTTATCGGAAATCGCTCAAAAGTTGATACGGATCTACGATTTTGATTAAATACTTATATATGAAATTTCATCAACCTAGCTGTAACGGTACTCAAGTTATCGTGTTTACACACGGACAGACAGACACACAGACACACAGACAGACACACAGACATACGGACAAGATTGCAAAATTATGTTTTTCCGTATCAGTGAGGTGTGAAACGTCGAGATTTGTAAAAATCTCGATTTTTTTTTTTTGCACGATTACAAGACTTTCTCTATACTTCGTATATACGAGAAAGTAAAAAGGGGTCATCCATAAATGACGTCACGCTTTTTTTGACGATTTTTACCTCCCCCCCTCCCCTCCGTCACACTTCGTCACAAAAAGCCAGACCCCCCCCCTAAAATGACGTCACACCTCAACCTACAACCCCCCTCAAAATTGCAGTTGAATTTTTTAAAAACATTGATATTTTTCCAAAATCTTGTCTAAACTATTACAATTTATTAAAACAGTTATCTAAAACGCGAAATAACGTCTAAAATTCGTTCTCTAACATTGCTTTTTTATAATGCAAAAATGTGACGTCGCAACATCTGACCCCCCCCCTCCCCCTCATCACACATCGTCACAAAATTACGGACCGCCCCTCCCCCCTACGAGTGTGACGTCATTTATGGATGACCCCTAACCCATTAGAAAAGTGGTATGAAACAATTTGCTTTGAACCTAGCAATGATGTTTTTAAAGATATATTTATAATTTTCTAAATTTCACAAAATTCCCGTTTTTTTTATATGAATATAAAATATACAATTAAAATATTTTTGACACAATTAACTAGTATTAATTCTTAAATGTAAATATGATGTTTGTAATATAATACTTATTATATTTTAACCTATAGGTGAGTTTTTATTCAATGGAATGTACTCCAAATTAAACGACAAAGATATTGGAGCGATCATGATGGTTATCTCCCTTACCATTCTCTGCCTGTGTCTGGTCGCCATTGTCAAACTGCTTCACTCCCTTCTCCAAGGCCCCATCGCTCTCATCATAAAAAAATTCATCAACGCGGACTTTCCCGGACCGCTGGGCTACCTCACCGGATACCTCGCCATCATCATCGGCGCCGGGTTGACCATCATCGTCCAGAGCTCCTCCATCTTCACCTCCACCCTCACCCCGCTCGTCGGCATCGGGGTCAAGCATCGGCACCACGACCACGGCGATTCTCTCAGCCTTAGCCAACATAGATCACTTCAAGCATGACGCTCGTTGACACAAAATGTACGAACAGATCTAGAAATAGAAAAAAAAACTTTCGATTAAGTAAGATGCCACTTAGTGCCCCCCCCCCCCCCTGTAGTGAAGGTGGATAAATGGGGGTGAATATTGTTGTTACTTGGTACCCTATCCCGTTCGTCATTGTTCAGTTCTCGTGCTGTGTGTTGTAATAGTCCGGTTTGTACCAGTTTATGAAAGGGTATATAAGGTGTGTGAAAACGTGTGTGATTGTCTCAGTTTTATCCAGATCTCCAAGGTTAGTACAGGTTAGGTTTATACTAGTATTTAGCCACTGTATCATAGTTTACTAGCTTGTGTATTTTGTGTTTAGACTAGACTGTTATGTGTAGATAGTGTATATACTATTAAAATATTTTAGTTTTCGACGAGCAATCGTTTCATTCAGTCTTGTTTTGTAACCCGTTTGTGGTTGTTTGTCTTATGTGTTGCGCTACGCATAGGATCACCCGAAAGGCGTGTCCGTGTGCTCACAACACCCCCCCCCCCCCCCCGAATATTTTTGACGGCGTGGTCGGACTGTAGGGCACACAACTGCTAACACCTCTGATGGGTCCATGACTCAACTTACGGAAATAAAGGAGGCAGGATATACTAATGAACACACAGAGGTCACAGAATCAGGTGAACTTTACTTCATCTACCTCATTGACCGCCTTGTTTTATAGAGTAACTACTTTTTTTTTATCATTTAAAAAGTGCGAAGCGCTAGACTACCAGTGTTTCTTCCAGACAGACTAGGGTGAAAACTAAGCATAGTCAATGTACACGGACCACATAGACCCAAAATCAGTAAATTTTGTGAAAACCTGGAACAATTTTTAACTAACAGATACAACCAACCGGGGACTTCAATTTCGTGGAAGACAGTTTAGACATTGAAGGACCAAAAGACATAATTCAAAACCGCTTAACTGCAGACAAACCACACGCCGATTCAATCAACAACATTAAAATATATTTCAATTTAGTTGATACATACAGAGCGCAATATCCACACACCATACAAACCACCCACGGAAATAACACATCTAGAAATAGATTCCGTCTAAACAGAATTTACGCCCCAGTGAACATGAAAATCAACAAAGTAGAACACCTATTCTCAACACTACAGTTTAGCGACCATACAGCAGTTCTGACAACTTTAAACAACGAACAAACACAAAGCAAACAAAAACATAACACATACTGGAAATTCAATAATACACTATTACTAGACGAGCGCTACACAAAAGCATAAAAGACATAATGCAATTTTACACGCAGTCTTCATCAAAATTTTAAAAAATCCAACATTGGGAAGATTTAAAACAAGACATAAAGCGGGTATCTATTCAATATGCTTGTAGCATTAATAGCGTTAGGGCCCACATAGAAACTAAACTAGAAAAAACAAAAAAAAAACAACTAAGTATGCTTAAGGGAAAAAAACAATAACAAACAACAAATAAACTCAATAGAAACGGAACTTTCGAAAACACAAGAATATAAAAATAGAGAGACACAAATCAGAAGCAAAATAGAGCAGATAGGCTCGGAAAACCAAACACACCACACTCTCATACTAGAACAAAGCATACAAAGATCAAAACAAATCAAACAAATAATGGACGAAAACAACCAAGAGACGACTGACCCAAGAACTATTTTAAAATTGACCCGTGCTTTTTATTTAACTTATCTTCATAATCTTTTCCCCTTCGTGCCTAATACACAAATGGCAGATAAAGTAAAGATCGTGTTTCAATCACCTCGACATACAGGGAGATAATGATGTCAGTACTAAGCCTATCCGCCTTAGTTACCTAAGGTGCGCCAGGTACCCATCAGAGCTGGGTGAACTCACGGAGCTCAACAGAACTGAGCCGGGAACTCGAGACATTCGGAGTAGCAGTAGAAAGCTTTGTGTTTAGTATTATTGCTTAAAAAGTGTACACTTACTTTTGTAATTTAGCGCTTGTGAAAGCTCGTTAATATATAGGGTATAAGATATGCTTTCCCCGTACTATTTAGTCTTAGATGAAGAAATAAATAAAGCACCGGTATACAAATGACGCAATCCGTCACTATGTCACATGATCCGGAGGTCGATTAAACCACACCCAGAAGGACAACCTCCCCCTCCACCCACACTAATCTAAACACCCCCATTCAACTTACCCACAGTAAACCCAATCACACGTAGATTTATTTATATACACACAAATACTCAAATAATTTCCTTTGTCTACACTACAACACAATATACTCATTTCTCCCACACCTAATTCTCCCACACAAAATTCTCCCACACTAAATTCTCTCACACTAAATTCTCCCACACTAAAACTTCCCACACTAAATTACCCACGCTAAATTCTCCCACACTAAATTCTCCCACACTCAATTCCCCCACGCTAAATTCCCACACACTAAATTCTCCCACACTAAATTCTCCCACACTAAATTCTCCCACACTAAATTCTACCTCACTAAATTCTGCATCACTAAACTCTCCCACACTAAAAATCTCCCAAAGCTAAACTCGATACAAAAATAGTCTCTAAAAAATCACCCAAACATTCAATTCCCCCTTACTAGATTCCATCACCCACTCCTTCCCCCCCCCACGCCCCCCCCCCAGAATATTAGTGTTAGTCCCGAGAGTGTCCCAAGGTGTAACAAAGTTCACAGCGGTTTGCTCTCGTCTTTTGTTAGAGTCAAAATATCTCTCGCGTGAAACTTTTTTGTTAAGGGAAAAAACAAATATTGAGTTTTTTTTCAAGGGAAGTAATTATAAAATTAAACGATAAAAAGAAATGTAAAAATAATAATATATTTGTAAGCAAAAACGTGTAAATCAGACATTAGTATAAATTATAGAAAATTAAAATACAAACAAGTTATTTAAAACATTTGGTGATTAATAACAAAATGTTAATTACAACTCCTAGTAATCGGTAGCTGTTAATCGAATAATTAGAAATTACTTATATCAACCAACTTTGATATTAATACCGAGAAAACTCTTCAAGCATTGTTACCGTACTGCTATCGGCCCAATAAAATTTTTAAATTGCGTGAAGCTTCAATATACTCGTAGCCATACCGGGAAGACGTCAAGCTTGTCAATCTTGCGACCCAACTCAACACTGGACAAGCCAATGCATCCTATCCCCAACAACAGCTGAACCAGAGCCACCAAAAGTCACACCCCCTCCGCAACAGCAAACAGCGCCCCAAAAGCAGCCGAACCAACAAGTTGAACCAACCGCAAAGCCCAATAATCAACCTACAGCACAGGATACAGCAACACCTGTACCACAACCCTCGACACCAAGCAACCTACAAGAACCTCCAACAATGGAGGCAACAGACCTAGCCTCAGAAATGGAAACCAGCTCGTCAAGGAAAAGCTCAACCAGCCCCACTGAACTAGGGAAAACAGTTAAAGAAACAAAAAAACACACAAAGCTAACCAAAAACCCCCTCACATGCAACTACTGCCTTAACTCGCACCAAACACTCGAGGAACTAATGTGTCACGAAGCTACAGAACACCGTGAATTCAAGCAATGCCCCCACTGCAACGATGGAATAATCCACGATGTTATTTCTAAACACTACCTAGAAAAGCATAAAGAATCTATCTTCAGATGTGCTTTCTGTGAGGAAACCCTCCCAACACACAGCATCTACTACCACATGTCAGCACACCACTTTGACATCATGGATGAGGAACAAAAAAACCGATTAAGTGAAAACCTAAAAGAAGTCTCTGAAGGTAAAATAAATAAACCAAAACAATAGGGAAACTATAAGACACTGCTACACTAGTATTGTTAAACGTTTTGTATTAGTCACAATTGAATTGGCATATTATGCATTAATGTTATACTATGTATTACATCCCTTTTAACATGCAACCTATCCACTTGTGGAAGGAAGAATATTAAAAAAAAATATATATATGTTCTTATCAGCTTAATATCTGATACGTGGCTCATTGAGTCACTACTAAAAAAAAAAAATTACGTATGCACTGAAATCCCAATCGGACTATTAGCCTTGTTAAAATAATCTTATTTGCGTGTAGCTTCTCGGCCTTTTGGCTAAGATCAAAGTGTAGTATCTGTTATGGATCTACATGGAACTTGGTCATTTGGTTGGTCAGCCCTTTTTAGGGCTGGCTGCCGGGGTCGAGAGGCGGTCAAATCTACTACTCTAACTCACGCAAATCTCGCCAACGACCGCTGTGGGGTTGCGCCCACACATCCCTCGAACGCACATGCTCTCGAGATGAGTCACCCAGTACTTGTACTGGGTGGCTTCAATGTACGAGCGGCTAATTTTCAACCTTCTTTTTTTCAGACTGACGACACCCATCTAGGAGAAATCCTAGGTGGGAGGTCTGTCTATCGCCAACAAATCGAACTCATCTACTACGTCTAACGCATCTACCTCGCTTCCAACAAACTCACTACCACTCTGACGACACCCACCTAGGAGAAATCTTAGGTGGGAGGCTTACGTCAAACGCCAACAAATCGAACTCATCTACTACGTCACACGCAACTACCTCGCTCAACAAATCGAACTCACCTAATACGTCAAACGCATCTACCTCGCCTCCAACAAACTCACTACCACCATGACGACACCCACCTAGGAGAAATCTTAGGTGGGAGGCTTACGTCTAACACTAGCAAATCAACTAACTGCCTCTCAAAGCCCAACTAATCAACTTACCTAACACTCGACACATCGCTCACCTCAAATACATGCTCGCTACCCTCTCCAAGCTCCGCTCCATCGAACAATACTACCATCAAGACAACACACCAAGCTCGACGCCTCACCAACACATCTATCAACGCAGTGGCGGAACTAGAAAAAAGGGGCCACCCCGCAAAAATTTTTTTAGCCCCCCCCCCTATATAAATATATAGGCCTATATATGTATATATATATATATATATATATATATATATATATATATATATATATATATATATATATATATATACTAATAGTTTCGCTGTCTGTCTATCTATCTGTGTATGTATCTGATAAGAACGCTCTAGAGAAAACACAAACAAATTAAAAACATGCATAGTTAAACGAAAACGAAGTATGAAGTCATATAGTAGAAAAAAATATCAAGCCGGAGAGTGCACACAGTAATATGACGTCATTGATTCTCGAGTAAACATTGAATAAAAAGGCAATTTTGTCTAATCTAAGTGGTTTGCGTGTAGAGTTTCTTTCATACAATTCTTCGGGTAGGGGCGAAGCCCTACCCCCGCGTAAGAACGTCTAAGCCCCCCCCCCCCCCCTTCCCCAACTCAAAAGAAATTTCTTCATTGAAACTCTATAATAAAATTACCGCCTAATTAATGTGTATAATCTAAAAAGTGGTTTTCTTGCAATTTCTTTAATGCAATTCTTCAGGTAGTGGCTAAGCGCGACACCAGTGTTTCTTTCAGACTTTTTCCTCCCCGGAGAGGGGTGGGGGTACTTGAAATTTTCGGGGGCGGGGGTAGAATTTTCTGGGAGGGGGCGGACACTGGAAAAAGTATATAATTATATTTCGTTGAATGGGACGGTAGACATGTTTTGGAGTGTGTGTGTGTGGGGGGGAGGGGGGCGAAGCCCCCTTCTCCCAAGTAGAGTTGCCTGAAAGAAACTCTTAATGCGACTTTTGTCATGAATGAGATTAGGTGCATGTTTTAGGGATATGCCTATGACTATATTTCGAATAAATTAAAGTACCGAGAAAAAAGACAGCACTATCAACCTAGCGCCCGTTGTATCCTTCCTCAACGGGCCATTTTTCTCGTATATATATATATATATATATATATATATATATATATATATATATATATATATATATATATATATATATATATATATATATACTCAAACACAACATACGAACATAGGATACTTATTCATGCTGGTTTGTTCGTGTTATAAGAAATACGTGGTTTATTTTTACTTTCTCGTATATACGAAGTATAGAGAAAGTATTGTAATCGTGCACAAAAATCACTTGAAATTTTAACAATTTTCACCGTATTACACCTCAGTCCTTCATCACATCCGAAGTATAGGGGACTTATTTTAATCGGGCAAAAATTATCAATCCAGATGTATCAAAATTAAGAGGTTTTGTGTGTAATCCAGTCTGAAAAACTGGGCTTTGCAACTCTGTCCGTATGTCTGTGTGTGTGTGTGTCTGTGTGTCTGTCCGTGTGTAAACACGATTACTTGAGTACCGTTACAGCTAGGTTGATGAAATTTCATATATAAGTAGTTTATCAAAATCGTAGATCCGTATCAACTTTTGAGCGATTTCCGAGAACCGGAAGTGGTACTTTTTCTACTTTGAATTTTTAAAAAGCCTATAACTTGAGTATTATTTCACATAGATAAATGAAATTTCACACATTAGTTAAAGATCTAATTCTCTACCTTCTGTTAAATTTTGAGTAATTTCCATTGACCGGAAGTAGTAATTTACGCTACTTCCGATTTCTCAAAAAACTAATGTAAATTTTTAAAGTACTAATAATATTGCGCACTATTAAACACTCTTTTATTTAGCGTTCACTTGGTGTGCAATTCATTTGTCTACGAGATTTTATTCTATTTTTAAAACTTTAAGTATTTAAAATTGATTAAAAATCATGTCTATAGCCCGAGTTCCCATCCCCTGTTGTTTTTTATAAGAATATTCGAGAAAGTTTAGGGGAGATCACTCCCGGTTTATTTAAATTAAAATAAATTACAACATCATGTTATGAGTGTAAGTGCATTAATCTATTTTTAGGAAAATCAGTTTTATATTATCTCTGCCGTAAAACCTCTAACCTCATATCGGCCAAAAGAATATAAAACATGAAAGCTTTCTGTAAATAATGGTGTTTCGTGTCATGTTTAATTTTTATGTTTTTTTATATTTATTTTATTAATTTTAAATACATTTTCTTTTTATACAGTGTAATTCTTTAGTATGTAATTTATAAACAAATAATAATAAAGAGAAGTAATTGCTTTTTAATCTATTAATCTATTTAGTACAAATCTATTAAAAAGAGGCTTATGAGCATCACTATTTGACCATTTAAAGAAGGGAAATAAGTCATGGAAGTGGTTTGAACGTTGGCTTATCTTTGATAAGTTTCATTGTAGGAGAAAGAGGACTCGGCTTTCACAGTGGTTTAAAAACGAAGGAAAAATGAGCTTGGGGTGGTGTCTATAGAATAAAGATAATCCAACCGCAGCTACGGTAATCTTTTTTACAAAACAAACATTAAGACAAAAATGCAAGAATTTTTTTTTAACTGTAACAATTTTTTTATGGTCGCCGTGGGCCCCTAAATGGCGTGCCCCCCCCCCCCCCCCGCATTGCGGGGTCTGGCGGCACTGTAGTTACGCCCCTGTCTATTTGTAAGAACTCATCTTCATTATAATTTCCGTTTCGTGCCCAATACACATAGGGTAGATGAAGTAGAGTTCGTGTTTCAATGACCTCGACATACAGGGAGATAGTGTGGTCAGTACTAAGCCGATCCGCCTTAGTTACCTAAGGTGCGCCAGGTACCCATCAGAGCTGGGTGAACTCACGGAGCCCAACAGAACTGAGCCCGGAACTCGAGACATTCGGACTAGCAGTAGAAAGCTTTGTGTTTAGTATTATAGCTTAAAAAGTGTACTCTTACTTTTGTAATTTAGCGCTTGTGAAAGCTCGTTAATATATAGGTTATAAGACATGTTTTTTCCCTACTATTTAGTCTTAGATGAAGAAATAAATAAAGCACCGTTATACGAATGACGCAATCCGTCACATTGTCACATGATCCGGAGGTCGATTAAACCACACCCAATAGGACAACTCCCCCACCCCCACTAATCCAAACACCCCCACTCAACTTACCCACAGTAAACCCAATCACACGTAGATTTATTTATATACACACAAACACTCAAATAATTTCCTTTGTCTACACTAAAACACAATATACTCATTTCTCCCACACCTAATTCTCCCACACAAAATTGTCCCGCACTAAATTCTCCCACTCTAAACCCCCCCACAAAAACATTCCCACACTAAATTCTCCTACACTCAATTCTCCCATACTAAATTCTCCCATCTTACATTTTCTCACACTAAATTCTCGCACACTAAATTCTCGCACACTAAATTCTCCCACACTAAATTCTCCCACACTAAATTCTCCCATACTAAATTCTCCCACCTTACATTTTCTCACACTAAATTCTCGCACACTAAATTCTCGCACACTAAATTCTCCCACACTAAATTATCCCACACTAAATTCTCCCATACTAAATTCTCCCACCTTACATTTTCTCACACTAAATTCTCGCACACTAAATTCTCCCATACTAAATTTTACCACACTAAACTCTCCCACACTAAAAATCTCCCAAATCTAAACTCGATACAAAAATAGTCTCTACCAAAATCACCCGAACATTCAATTCCCCCTCACTAGATTCCATTACACACTCCCCCCCCCCCCCACCCCACATGAAACTAAGCGCTGACACAGAATATTAGTGTTAGTCACGAGAATGCACCAAAGTGTAACACAGTTCACAGCGGTTTGCTCTCGTCTTTGTTTGAGTTAAAATATCTCGCGCGTGGAACATTTTGTTAAGGGAGAAAATAAATATTGAGTTTTTTTCAAGGGAGGTAAGTATAAAATTAAATGATGAAAAGAAATGGTAAAAATAATTATATATGTTTAAGCAAAAACAAGTAAATAAACATTAGTATAAATAATAGAAAATTAAAATTTAAAACAAAATATTTAAAACCTTTGGTGATTAATAACAAGATGTTAATTACAACTCCTAGTAATTGTTAGTTGTTCATCGAATAATAAGAAGTTACGTACATACACACTTTTAATATTAATACCGAGAAAACTCTTTTAAGCATTGTTGTATCGAGCATCCGTTGTTTCCAAATATTTTTATTTGAGTGAAGTTTCTATATATTTTTTTGTAATCGTCGATTAGAAAAATACATAAATACATCTCACCTCATTTTCACCAATGTCATACTCAAGACATTTGCAAAAATTGTCACCGCCGGCAAAGGGGCAGCGCCCAGGACGCCCCCTCCCCTAGGTCGAGAGACCGGAGGAGGAGCCACTCGGACTACGGTTCGGGTGGCTTAATGAAACCACGGGCCCAATCCCTTTCAGATACAGCGAAGTCAACCGATCAATCAACAACCCCCATAATTGAACTGCTTGATGAAGAAAGCCCTGATCTTTTCTTGACTCAACCAACACCAAGTAGCCATGCAGGTGGTCATTCAAGCTAGCGGCCGTGCCAATCTACGTGGACACATCATCCGCCAACTCATCAGCCCACACCAAATTTTGCTTAATGAACTACGGACGTGGAGACACATGGTTCTTTTCATCCGAAAGCTTCAACGTGGCTGAACTGGACAACACAACCAAACAGTACGGACCTTACTCACTACACTTTACGATCTACCATAAGGACAAAATCAATGGAACACTAAGATGGGCTCCCCCGGCACTCGGAGATGACACCCTGCTAAAAGCACTAGGAATAATCAGCAAAACAGAACCAACAGTAAACAAAATCCCACACACTAACAACCGAAACTTCACAATATTCACAGACAACCCATCAACCATACCACACTATATCAGATTTAACTACAAGAACAAAGCGATCAACGTGCTCATAGCAATCCCGGGAAGGAAACGCCAGACATGCGGGTCCTTACAACATTGGACAAACCAGTGCTATCAAAGAAATCAAGTACCGGACCAACAACCAACCTTACTGGAAAATTTAACAGAACCACTAAGAGTATCAGTCACTCCACCAGCAACAAATGGTGCACCCAAATCTGACGAACCAACAAGCGAAATCACCAATCGTCAAATTAACTGCAACAACAGACCTCAGCTCAACAAATGGTACACCCAAATCTGACGAACCAACAAGCGAAATCACCAATCGTCAAATTAACTGCAACAACAGACCTCAGCTCAACAAATGGTACACCCAAATCTGACGAACCAACAAGCGAAATCACCAATCGTCAAATTAACTGCAACAACAGACCTCAGCTCAACAAATGGTACACCCAAATCTGACGAACCAACAAGCGAAATCACCAATCGTCAAATTAACTGCAACAACAGACCTCAGCTCAACAAATGGTACACCCAAATCTGACGAACCAACAAGCGAAATCACCAATCGTCAAATTAACTGCAACAACAGACCTCAGCTCAACAAATGGTACACCCAAATCTGACGAACCAACAAGCGAAATCACCAATCGTCAAATTAACTGCAACAACTTACCTCAGCTCAGACCTTAATTCACCATCCACGCTGATCCCAAACACGTCTACAGCGAAGCCAATCCTTACAATAAACATCCTTAGCCCAGAATCAGAAATGGACGCCAGAACAAATCCAAAAAGGAAAAAGAAGGACAGTCCTACAGATACAAAGCAAACAACAAAAACGCTGAAAACTACAAAATTGGTAGATGACAACACAAAATGCAGATTTTGCACCCAGCAACACAAAACATCCACGGAAGCGGAAAAGCACGAACATAAAGTACACACGAAGCGCTTACAGTGCTATATTTATGACGACAAAACAATCAACACAGACATATTCATGCACTATACAGAAAAACATTACGACGAAACAATGTATAGCTGTCAGATTTGCAACGTATTCCTCCCATTAGAGGGTATGAAGTTATATGCAAAAAAACACCATCAGGGACAGAAATAGATCGCTCATCATACAGCTTCGAAGGAACAATAATTGTTAACCCATTACAATCTTAGACATTTTGTATAGTGAAAATTTAAACTAACATGCTTAATTATAATATGGGAAAAATTGTATGCAATACTATGTATTACATAAAAAAAAAGGAAAAAAAAGTTTCAGTTCTTATTAAAAAAAAAATTCTATATATTATATATACCGAATACGCAGACTTAATCAACAACATTAAAACATACTTCAAACTAGTCGACGCATACAGAGCGCAATATCCACACACAATACAAACCACCCACGGAAATAACACATCTGGAAATAGATTCCGACTAGACAGAATTAACGCCCCAGTGAACATGAGAATCAACAAAGTAGAACACCTATTCTCAACACTACAGTTTAGCGACCATACAGCAGTTCTGACAAACTTAAATCAACGAACAAACACAAAGCAAACAAAAACATAACACACACTGGAAATTTAAAAAAAATCACTATTACTAGACGTTCGCTACACAAAAGCATAAAAGACATGATACAATTTTACACACAGTCATCACCAAAATTTAACAAAATCCAACATTGGAAAGATTTAAAACAAGACATTAAGCGGGTATCTATTCAATATGCATGTAGCATTAATAGCGTTAGGGCCCACATAGAAACTAAACTAGAAAAGAACAACTAAGTATGCTTAAGGGAAAAAACAATAACAATGAAAACATAGACTCAATAGAAACGGAGTTTTCGAAAATACAAGAATATAAATATAGAGGGACACAAATCAGAATTAAAAAAGAGCAGATAGGCTCGGAAAACCAAACACACCACACTCTCATACTAGAACAAAGCATACAAAGATCAAAACAAATCAAACAAATAATGGACGAAAACAACCAAGAAACGACTGAACGAAGAACGGTTTTAAAATCAACACGCGCTTTTTATTTAACTTATCTTCATAATCTTTTCCCCTTCGTGCCCAATACACAAATGGCAGATAAAGTAAAGATCGTGTTTCAATCACCTCGACATACAGAGAGATAATGTGGTCAGTAGTAAGCCTATCCGCCTTAGTTACCTAAGGTGCGCCAGGTACCCATTAGAGCTGGGTAAACTCACTGAGCCCAACATACCTGAGCCCGGAACTCGAGACATTCGGACTAGCAGTAGAAAGCTTTGTGTTTAGTATTATAGCTTAAAAGGTGTACTCTTACTTTTGTAATTTAGCGCTTGTGAAAGCTCATTAATATGTAGGGTATTTGACATGCTTTTTCCCTACTTTTAGTCTTAGATGAAGAAATAAATAAAGCACCGTTATACAAATTACGCAATCCGTCACATTGTCACATGATCCGGATGTCGATTAATCCTCACCCAGAAGGACAACTCCCCCACCCCCCCCCCCCCCCCACTAAAGCAAACACCCCCACTCAACTTACCCAGACTCCAAAGTAAACCCCATTACACCCATCGAAGATTTATTTATATATATACACATCACACACACTCAAATAATTACCTTACCTACATTACAACACCACAGAATCATTTCTCCCACACTAAATTATCCCTCACTAAAGTCAACCACACTAAATTCTCCTACACTAAATTCTCCCACAATAAATTTTCCCACACTAAACTCTCCCACAATAGTCACCACCAAAATAACCCAATCATCCAACTCCCTCTTACTAGACTCCATCTTTTTTTCAGGGGAGAAAACAAACAATATTTTTTTAAGGGAGGTAATTATAAAATTAAACGATAAAACAAAAACAAAAATTATTAATATACATTTAAATAAAAACCAGTAAACAAACGTTAGTATTAATTATAAAAAATCAAATTGCGAAAAAATAATTCAAAAGTTTTGGTGATTAATTACAAAATTTTAATTGCAACTCCTAGTAATTGTTAGTTATTAACCCAATAATTACTAGTCCATAGTACCAACCAACTAACATATTAACTCGTCTTATTCTAATCAACACAGGTTCCGCCGACACGTAGTACGACTCCCCTCAAGCTCTTGCCTCAACAATATGGTCCATACATATTGGGGAGGAGCCTCCCGGACTACGGTCCGGGGGGTTTAATGAAATCCAGGGCCCAACCCCCTTCAGCCACCACCGCCATACTCGATCTACCTGATGAGGAATTCTGTCCAGAATTCTTCCCGGCTGACTCACCCACCATTCAAGTCACAATCAACTCAGGAGGTCAACCCAATCTAAGAGGTCACATCCTTCGACAACTAATAAGCAACCAACAGATCTTCCTCCTCAATTATGGTCGTGCAGACACGTGGTTCTTCACATCAAATGCCTTCGACGTCACCACCCTACACAACACACACAAAACACACGGTCCCTACACACTATTCTTCACTTTACACGAAAAGAACAGAGTCAACGGAACCCTTAGGTGGGTCCCACCTACACTAAGCGATCGCACACTCATTAAAGCACTACAACCCTACAGTAACAAAGAACCTTCCATATACACAATCCCTCTCACCACCAACCGTAGCTTCTCCATACACACTGACAATCCAGCAAACATCCCCCACTACATCCAATTAAACTACAGAAACAAGTCACATAACATCCTAATAGCCATCAACGACAGAAAACAAGCCTGCCAAACCTGCTCGTCAACTTCACACTGGACCAACCGCTGTCAAACTCTCAACCTAGAATCAACGCCCAATGATCAAATACCAGCACAATCTACAGCTCCATCCGCTCTACAAGGCCCCATGCCAAGTAATCAGCAACACTCCTCAACCGAAGACGCAGCACCGAACCCGAAAACACCGCCCAAAAAACAGCCCCCAGCACAACAACCAGCGCCACCCGCCCAACCAGCAACAACACCAAGCAGCCAGCAAGCAGCTCCAATCGCCAAGCCACCTCCAACAACAAGCAGCCAGCTAGAAGCACTACCCGCCCAGACAACACCATCACCAAGCAAACAACAAGCAACGATCAAAAAACCGATCAACCCATCCAGGCCGGCAAGTACACCATCAACACCAAGCAAACAAGCAACTGCAGCAAGGTCGAAGTCAGACAAACCAGCTACGTCAAGAGCTCTAACATTGAACGCTCCGTTCTTTTTCTCAGACATGGACACCACTCTTGCAAGCTTCAAAAGGAAGAAGGAAGATAGCCCCACAGAGGAGAAAAAAATAATAAAAAGTAAAAAATTTACTCATGACAACAAACGCTGTAGGTTCTGCCCAGAACAAAATAGAACAGCTGAGGAAACGGAAAAGCACGAACATAGAATGCACTATAGATTCTTACGGTGTGATCTTTGTGTAGACAAAGGGTACCACACAGACATATACGCGCACTTTGCAGAAAATCATCAAGAAGTAACACTGTATGACTGCCGAGATTGTACCGTATCCCTCCCATTAGAGGGCATGAAGGAGCATACAAAGGTACACCATGTGAGGACTCGCTCCTCGAAGTCACTCGTCGGTTTTTGAAAGAGAAACCAGGGTAAATAGGTATTTTAGACGTTTTGTAAATGTTTATGTATAAATAAAGTATCGGAAAAAAAAAAAAAAAAAAAAATATTTCAAAGTTCAATTTAAAAAATTTAAAAAAAAAAAAAAAAAAAAAAAAAAAAAAAAAAAAAAAAAAAAAAAAAAAAAAATAAGATCAAAGTGTAGTATCTGTTATGGATCTACACGGATCTTAGCCATTTGGTTGGTCAGCCCTTTTTAGGGCTGGCTGCCGGGGTCAAGAGGCGGTCAAACCTACTACTCTAACTCACGCAAATCTCGCAAACGACCGCTGTGGGGTTGCTCCCACACATCCCTCGAACGCACACGCTCTCGAGATGAGTCACCCAGTACTTGTATTGGGTGGCTTCAAATGTACGAGTGGCTAACTTTTCAATCTTTTATTTTTCAGCCTGACGACACCCATCTAGGAGAAATCTTAGGTGGGAGGTCTGTCTATCGCCAACAAATCGAACTCATCTACTACGTCAAACGTATCTACCTCGCTCCCAACAAACTCACTAACACTCTGACGACACCCACCTAGGAGAAATCTTAGGTGGGAAGCTTCCGTCAAAACACTAGCAAATCAACTAACCATCTCTCAAGATCATCTACTCAAAATAAACAATCGCCAACAGCTCTACCTCGCCCTCATCATCACTCCACCAAGCTCAAAACCATCGACTCAGCAACATCAGCAAACTTCACTCTTCAACGTCACCTCGCCCAACTCAATTACTCGACTACTTCACAACGTTACTCCTCCTCAATCCACAATGAACAATACTTCAAAGCAACTCACCTCGAAAGATCTCTCAACACAAGAACCCACCCAACTCATCTCCCCAAGCTTCAATTCATCGAACAACTCTACCACCATGCGCATCATGCCTCACCTCAACACAAGTTCTACACCATTCGACCAACTACACCATCAACGTCAAGACACCAAACTCACTCTCACCAAGTACAACTACCAACAAAGAATAAACCATTATCAAACCAAGAGCGTATCAAGCAAAAGAAGAAAGGCCAAAAAACAGAGAAGCGATCATGTTTGTACTGTCCTGTACTTTATGTCATAGCAAACCAGAAACAAAATCAAGAAAGAAACAAATGGAACCAAGAAATCGGAGCAAAGAAATCAAAGAAACATGGAACAAAGAAATCAGAAGAAATATTAAGACATTGTAAATCTTTTTAATGTTATACTATGTATCACATTGTAATTAATAAAAGAGAAAAGAAAAAAAAAAAAAAAAAAAAAAAAAAAAAAAAAAAAAGAAAGAAAAAAAAAAGAAAAAAAAAAAAAAAATCAGGGGTCGGCAACCTGCGGCTCGCGAGCCGCATGCGGCTCTTTTGGTGTCCAGTTGCGGCTCTTCAGCTCCATGGACAAATAATAATTTTTTTATTTTATTTTGATTAAAACTCATATATATATATATTGGTCTACAACACTCGGTTATAAACGATATAACAATAGATATAATAAATAAACATTCACTATTCTATTAGAATATTTAGTTACTCCATATCTCAATGTACTTCCTATTTCATTGTCCATTCCGAATTGAAACATTCAACTTCATAGTGGATATCACAAAGAAACTAAACCAGCTAAGTGTAAAACTGAAAGGAAAACCCAGCCTATAACTTGCTTGAAGAAGTGGATTGTTTCGAAAAAAAAATACTACATGGTGAGCGGTAAATTATTTAATTACAAAAAATTTGAAAAAATATCGTTATGAAACCAATGCTACTATTTAATCACTTCAGCATTAATATAATTGAAATGAAGGATGTTTTCACTGAGAGATTTAAGCTATTCAAAACAAATGCAAGTACTCTGACTTACATAGTAGAATCTCTCAACACAAATTCAAATGAGATTATCTCATATATTCAAAGCTATTTATTTTAAATTATATATATATATATATATATATATATATATATATATATATATATATATATATATATATAATACATATATATATATATATATATATATATATATATATATATATATATATATATATAAAGTATGATATTTGTTTAGGATAATATATATATACTAAACAAATATACTATTGACATTAAAATGTTAGTGGCTCTTTAAAAATCGGGTAATGTTGTAAATTGTAGCTTTTGGCTCTTTCGTCTCAAAAGGTTGCCGACCCCTGCTCTAGTCCACGACATACATTTTAGGGATCATTTCTAAAGCTGAACAAATCCTTCGTCCTTTACTAAAGACTTCAATCCCTTACACCAGGGGTCGGCAACCTTTTGAAGCGGAAGAGCCAAAAGTTACAATTTTCAAAATTTCTCTGGTTTTAAAGAGCCATTAGCATTTTTTTTATATCAAATATTTTATTTTTTGATTAAGATTATTAGTATTTGTGCAAGGAGCTGGAGAGCCGCATCTTGATATCAAAAGAGCCGCATGCGGCTCGCGAGCCGCAGGTTGCCGACCCCTGCCTTACCCATCAGTCCCTATCACCATGTACTACGCAGCCATCACCAAAGTAAAAAAAGGGGCCGTGCACATCCCGCTCTCCCTAAGTCGAGAGACCCGGAGAGGAGCCACCCGAACTACGGCCCGGGTAGCCCAATGAAATCCCCGAACCCCACCCCCCCCCCCCCCCCGAGATTCAGCGAAGTCAACAACCCTCGCAATTAAATTGCCTGCGATGAAACTCCTGATCTTTTCTCGACTCAACCAACACCAAGTACAGTCATGCAGGTAGTCATTCAAGCTAACGGCCGTGCCAATCTACGTGGACACATCATCCGCCAACTCATCAGCCCACACCAAATTTTGCTGATGAACTACGGGCGGGGACCTGAACAACACAACCAAACAGTACGGAACTCACTCACTACACTTTACGATCTACCATAAGGACAAAATCAACGCTACACCAAAATGGGCTCCCCCGGCACTTGGAAACGACACCCTGCTCAAAGCACTAAAAATAATTTGCAAAACAGAACCATCAGTCAATAAACTTCCACACACCAACAATTGAAGCTTTACCGTCTTCACAGATAACCCGTCAGACATCCCTCACTACATCAAGTTCAATTACAAAAACAAACCTATTAACATTCTCATAGCCATCCCGGAATAAAAGCAAGCATGCCAAACATGCGCATCCACACAACACTGGACAAATCAGTGTTACCTAACAAAACAAGACTCGCCACGACAGGAAACTCCGTATATATATATATATATATATATATATATATATATATATATATATATATATATATATACATAAGTATATTGATTTTTAAGAACATTGTGGCTTTACAAATTGCAAATACTGATACCAAGCCATTAAGCGACAAAGTTTTCGAAGAAATCGGGCCTTTACTTTCAGCAAACAGATATTTAGCCCTGTTCACCCGAAGCTGTTTCTGAAGGATATAGACAAGCAAAGAAGCTGGGAAATGGCTACCATGGTGATGGGGTGGGAAGGAGTGATTGTACTGCGGGATGGGAGGGAGGGGTAATAACAGGTGGGTAATGTCTACGACCCGTGCTATTATACACAGCATTATATTTATAAATTATAGGTTTATGTTATGTTCATAGGTTTATGTAAGGCTTATGTCAGGTAGATAGGTTTATGTTAGGTTGATAGGTTTATGTTGGTTCATGATAGGTTTATGATAAGTTTATGTCAGGTTCATGTTAGGTTCATAGGTTTATGTTATGTTTATAGGTTTATGTTAGGCTTATGTCAGGTTGATAGGCTTATGTTAGGTTGATAGGTTTATGTTAGGTTGATAGGTTTATGTTAGGTTCATGATAGGTTTATGATAAGTTTATGTCAAGTTCATGTTAGGTTTATATGTTTATGTTATGTTCATAGGTTTATGTTATGTTCATGATAGGTTTATGATAAGTTTATGTCAAGTTCATGTTAGGTTCAAAGGTTCATGTTATGTTCATAGGTTTATGTTATGTTCATAGGTTTATAATAGGCTTATGTCAGGTTGAAAGGTTTATGTTAGGTTGATAGGTTTATGTTAGGTTGATAGGTTTATGTTAGGTTCATGATATGTTTATGATAAGTTTATGTAAAGCTCATGTTAGGTTCATAGGTTTATGTTATGTTTATGTCAGGTTGTTAGGTTTATGTTAGGTTGATAGGTTTATGTTAGGTTCATGATATGTTTATGATAAGTTTATGTAAAGCTCATGTTAGGTTCATAGGTTTATGTTATGTTTATGTCAGGTTGATAGGTTTATGTTAGGTTGATAGGTTTATGTTAGGTTCATGATAGGTTTATGATAAGTTTATGTCAAGTTCATGTTAGGTTCATATGTTTATGTTATGTTCATAGGTTTATGTTAGGCTTATGTCAGGTTGATAGGTTTATGTTAGGTTGATAGGTTTATGTTAGGTTCATGATAGGTTTATGATAAGTTTATGTCAGGTTCATGTTAGGTTCATAGGTTTATGTTATGTTCATAGATTTATGTTATGTTTATGTCAGGTTGATAGGTTTATGTTAGGTTGATAGGTTTTTGTTAGGTTCATGATAGCTTTATGATAAGTTTATTTCAGGTTCATCATAGGTTCATAGGTTTATGTTATGTTCATAGGTTTATGTTAGGCTTATGTCAGGTTGATAGGTTTATGTTATGTTCATAGGTTTATGTTAGGTTCAAAGGTATATGTTAGTTTCATGATAGGTTTAAAGGTTTATGTTAAGTTCAAACGTATATGTTAGGATCATGATAGGTTCAAAGGTTTATGTTAGGTTCAAAGGTATATGTTAGGTTCCAGTTAGGCTCATAGTAGGTTTATGTAAGGTTTATAGGTTTATGTTAGGTTTATAGTTTTATGTTAGGTTTATGTTTGGTTTATGTTATGTTCATAGGTTTACATTAGGTTTATAGGTTTATGTTAGGTGCCCATTTTTTTTAAGGTTTCTAGATTTATGTTAGGTTCATAAGTTTATGTAGGGTTCACGTTAGGTTCATGTTAGGTTTACGATTAATTCAAGTTAGGTTCTTGTCACTTTAATATCGATTGCAATTTAGTAATTCGTGTTATGTTCTATTAAGCTGTAAAATTAAGCAACTTGCTAGCATTCATGTTAGGTTCATGTTAACTCCGCTTTTAAGCCATTGGTAGTTTCATTAAAGGTTCAAATTAGGTTCAAATTCAGGTTCATGTTATGTATGACTTGGATTATAATTTAATATTAGCCACGTGCTAGCTTTAAGTTAGGTTTATGTTAGTTTTTAGTAGGTTTATTTTAGTATTATGTTAGGTTGAAGTTTTGTTAGGTTTATTTTAGTATGAAGAAAGGTCCTTGTATTGATCAGTTTATCGTGTGTATCTTCTTTTCTTCTTCGTTCTTAATTTTAGTGTGGGAAGGTATCCCCTCCAGCATAATTAAGTGTATACGTGTCAACTTGTTATACGCCAGATAGGCTATTGATTCCAATTTCAGCCTGCTTTTCTTTTTTGTTTACTTCTATAGCCTTTGTCTAACCAAGAACAAACTACAAGACAGCAGTTGTTTGATTTTAGAGTTGTCTCTTCTTGAAGAGTGGCTGTCCCCAGCTAACGAACCTCATTTGCGCGAGGGTTCGAACTGGAGACTTCGACCACGCAGACCCCTATAGTGTGTATGACTAACTAATATTCTATTTGAGAATTATATTTAATTTTCTGTGCCTCAAATTATTTATCACATAATCACCGCGAAAAGGATCACGTCAGTTATATCAGGTTAAATGTAGTCTCACGCCGTACCTTGTATATACGCCACATTTACTTTAAAGTGACGTAGTAGTATTTAACATCGGATCACGTTAAAGTAATGTCAGTGTCACGTTACGACCTAAAATACGATAAACGTAACCTAAAGTAGGATCACGTGGAAAATATGTTTAAGCAAGATCACGTTAAAGTGATCTAGGAAGTCGCACTAAATTCTCCCACATAAAATTCTCCCACACTAAATTCTCCCCCACTACATTTTTGCACTCTAATTCTCCCACATTAGATTTTCTCACACTAAATTCTCGCACGCTAAATTCTCGCACACTGAATTCTCCCACATTAAATTATCTCACACTAAATTCTCGCACACTAAATACTCCCACACTAAATTATCTCACACTAAATTCTCCCACACTAAATTCTCCCACACTAAATTCTCCCACATTAAATTTTCTCACACTAAATTCTCGCACACTAAAATCTCCCACACTAAATTCTCCTATACTAAATTCTCCCGCACTATATTCTCCCACACTAAAGTCTCACACAATAAATTTTCCCACATTAAATTTTCTCACACTAAATTCTCGCATGCTAAATGCTTCCACACAAAATTTTCCCACACAAATTATCCCACACTAATTATGCACCAAAATGACACAAACATACAACTCCCCCATATTAGTTTCCATCACACACTCCCCTTTCCCACCCCACCCCACAGTGGAACTAAAGACTGACACAGAATATTAATGTTAGTCCCGAGAGTGCACCAAGGTGTAATACAGTTCACAGCGGTTTGCTTTCGTCTTTTGTTTTAGTCTAAACATCTCGCTCGTGGAACTATTTTGTTAGGGGAGATCACAAACATTAGTTTTTTTTAAAGGGCAGTAATTATAAATTTAAAATATAAAATGAAGAGGAAAAAAAAATAATATATTTTAAAGCAAAAACAAGTAAACAAACGTTAGTATAAATTATAAAAAATTAAATTACAAAAAAACAATTTAAAACCTTTGGTAATTATTAACAAAATGTTATTCACAACACCTAGTAATTGGTAAATGTTAATCTAATAATTTGAAGTCACTTATATCAACCAGTTTTAATATTAATACCTAGAAAATTTTTGTTATTAGTTTTTGCTCAGCATTTTTACCTCCGTGATTTTTTTATTCGCGTACCGTCCCAGAGTCGTCCCAACTTAAACCAGAACCTCAAACTCAGAGATACATACCACCTTATCAACAAAAAGTGAGCTCAGCCCCACAGAACAAGGAAAAATAACCAAAGAACAAAAACGCGAAGATTTAACCTACGATCACACGCCATGTAATTTCTGCACCCCCCAATTCAGATCACCTAAAGAAGCGGGAAAACACGAGGACACAGTACACACACAATTCAAACAATGCACCATCTGCAAAGATAAAAAAGTGCATACTGACATATTTTGGCCCTACTACAAAGCTCATAACGATGAAACTATATGTATACAATGTCATGTAGAACTGCTCTTGTTGCCTACCCTTGCTCGATTGGGGAAGCAGCAAGAGAGGACCACTATTAAACAAAAAAATAATCTAAACTGAATACGCCGACTCAATCAACAACATTAAAACATACTTCAAACTAGTCGACACATAGAGAGCACAATTCCACACACCATACAAACCACCCACGGAAGTATCACTTTTGGGAATAGATTCCGTCTAGACAGAATTTACGCCCCAGTGTACACGAAAATCAACAAAGTAGAACACCTATTCTCAATACTACAGCTTAGCGACCATACAGCAGTTCTGACAACTTTAAACAAAGAACAAACATAAAAATATAACACATACTGGAAATTCAATAATTCACTATTACAAGACGAGCGCTACACAAAAGCATATAAGACATAATACAATTTTACACACAATTTTACACACAGTCATCACCAAAATGTAACAAAATCCAATATTGGGAAGATTTAAAATAAGACATTAAGCGGGTATCTATTCAATATGCATGTAGCATTAATAGCGTTAGGGATCACAACTAAACTAGAAAAAAAAACAAAACTAAGTATGCTTAAGAGAAAAAAACAATAACAAAGAACAACTAGACTCAATAGAAACGGAACTTTCGAAAATACAAGAATATAAATATCGAGGGGCATAAATCAGCAGCAAAATAGAGCAGATAGTCTCGGAAAACCAAACACACCACACTCTCATACTAGAACAAAGCATACAAAGATCAAAACAAATTAAACAAATAATGGACGAAAACAACCAAGAGACGACTGAACCAAGAACGATTTTAAAATCGACCCGCGCTTTTTATTTAATTTATCTTCATAATCTTTTCCGCTTCGTGCCCAATACACACATGGCAGATAAAGTAAAGATCGTGTTTCAATCACCTCGACATACAGGGAGATAATGTGGTCAGTACTAAGCCTATACGCCTTAGTTACCTAAGGTGTGCCAGGTACCCATCAGAGCTGGATGAACTCACGGAGCCCAACATAACTGAGTCCGGAACTCGAGACATTCGGACTAGCAGTAGAAAGCTTTGTGTTTAGTATTATATCTTAAAAAGTGTACTCTTACTTTTGTAATTTAACGCTTGTGAAAGCTCGTTAATATATAGGGTATTAGACATGCTTTTCCCCTACTATTTAGTCTTGGATGAAGAAATAAATAAAATACAAATGACGCAATTCGTCACATTGTCACATAAACCGGTAGTTGAATAAACCACACCCAAAAGGACAACTCCCCCCACCCCCCACTAATTCAAACATCCCCCACTCAAATTACCCACATGAAGAGAATTATATGTATAGATACACACAAACACTCAAATAATTTCCTTTGCCTACACTACAACAACACATTGACATAATCATTTTCCCACACTAAATTCCCCCACACTAAATTCCCCCACACTAAATTCTCCCACACTAAATTCTCCCACACTAAATTATCCCCCACTAAATGCTCTAAACATTGACACAGAATATTAGTGCTAGTCCCTAGAGTGCACCAAGTTGTAACACAGTTCACAGCGGTTTGCTGTCTTCTTCTGTTTCTGTCTAAATATCTCGCGCGTAGAACTTTCTTGTCAGGGGAAATAACAATCAATAAATTTTTTAAAGGGAAAAAATCATAAAATTTAACGATAAAAAGAAATGAAAAAAATATTAATTTATTATATTGAAACAGAAACAAGAAAACAAACGTAAATATTAATTATAAAAAATTAAATTACAAGAAAAAATATCTAAAAAATTTGGTGATTAATAACAAAATCTTAATTACAACTCCTAGTAATTGTTAGTTGTTAATCCAATAATTAGTAAACACTAGTATCAACCAGCTATAATATTAATACCAAGAAGATTGAACAAGTGACGCTTAACGGCTTTCGCTGCGTGTGCTTATATCTGTGTTTACTAAGGTCTCACATAGAAAAAAAAAAAAAAAAAAAAAAAAAAAACCACTAAGGTCTCACATAATATGTTAGCGCAGGGGTCTTTAACTTGCGGCTCGCGAACCGCATGCGGCCTCTTTAATGTCATGGTGCGGCTCTCCAGTTACATGCACAATCATTAATAATTGAATAGTTTCATATTCAAAACTCTTAAAAATATTATACTGTAAAGAAAAACAACTTTAAATAGGATTAAAAAACTCATCAGAGAACAGTGAGAATAGGTGAGGTAGAAAGTAAATGGACAGCTGACAGCCGCCTTGGCATCAGGCCCAACCCCACAGACGCTGTAAGCAGCACCACGGCGACTAATCCATGTTTGCCACTGCCCAAGGGCCGCCTTTTTCGACTGTCGTTACATGGGGAATGTTATTTTATTCAGAATGTATTCATCTACCTGTCAGTATGCAATAATTTTACCTGAGTGACGTAGTATGTTAGTTATTAGTTTCCTACGGTTGAGCTATAAGGTACTGGACTCTGGGTTCGTGTAGGGTGAAAGATAAGCCTTGTGAGAACCGAAAGACAGAAGCGACCGATACAGTAATCAAACCGATATCCAATACTGTCAGTCGGAGTTTGCCGTGCTGAGGCCTGCCTGGCTATGAAAGATACCTACTGAACCAGTGGTGTCCGTAAAGAAAGTAACAAAACGTTAAAAAACTGGGATAGTTTGTAAATTGTAACTTTAGGCTCTTCTGTCTTTAACGGCTGCCGACCCTGTACTAAGGTTATCGTAAGTGCATTGGGATAGTCCTATAGTTATATTATTTGATTTCTAATTTTATCATAGCAGATCTAGCTAAAACAGTTTTTGTGCGAAATTTTTTTTCTTTTTAAATGAAATAATAAGTTCATAGTTAGTGCTATTTATTTCAAATCAAAGTCAATTGCATTTACCTAATCCTTATCAAATACCAAAATATTGGAAAAAAAAAATTATGTTAGTGGCTCTTTAAAAACTGATAATTTGTATTTTTTTTTTTTTAGTTTGCATGGATTTCATCCCATTCTGTACAATAAACATAGTAAATACCAAAGAAATATGAATAACCAGTAGAGTAGTCACATACACAAAATGTGTTGTTTTACACAGATTACATTTACATAAGTACATAATACTTTTATTTGCAATTAAAACAAGTACATCAACATCAAATTTTTTAACATAATTTTGAACACGAAATGAAAACGAAAGGTTTTGCAAATGTACATAATGAATATTTACATGATGTCATGTATTTGATTATAAAAAAATTGCAAAGGATGACAGTAAAAGGGGTGAAGGTCAAATGAAAGTGTCAGAAGTCTGGGTGGGGAGAGGAAAGGAAATTTTTCAGAGAGGGTCAATGGGACAGTGAAGCATTTTCTATGTAGGGAAACAACTTAAGTTGACTAGTTGAAAGGGTTTTGTAGTGGTCGCATTGAGTTTTCAAAAGGTTGCAGTGTGAAAGATGAGGGGAAAGAGACAATATTTAGAACTTTAAATAAGTTCTGGATATTGATGTTGCGGTGGGTGGTGGGGTCGTTGGAACAGTTAAAGGGATTGTGGGGTTATCATGTCTGGGGGTAAAGTGGATAGAGGGGGAGAGAGGAGAGGGTAGATTTTTTATTTATTTTTATTTTTATTAATTCAATTGTTTTAAACATTTAAATCAGTAATAATATATTTGATAGATTTTACACAGCATCAAAGACATGAACCATGAACGTCAAATGAACATGAAACAAAGCTAGAAGAGTTTTCTCGGTATTAATATTTAAGTTGGTTGATAGAAGTAATTGCTAATTATTCGATTAACAACTAACAATTACTAGGAGTTGTAGTTAACATTTTGTTATTAATCACCAACGGTTTTAAATACCTTTTTTGTATTTTAATTTTTTATAATTTATACTAATGTTTGTTTACTTGTTTTTGCTTAAAAATATATTATTTTTTTTTCCATTTCATATTATCATTTAATTTTATAATTACCACCCTTGAAAATAACTCAATGTTTGTTTTCTCCCTTAACAAAAAAGTTCCACACGTGAGATATTTTGACTCAAACAAAAAACGAGGGGCAAACCGCTGGTAACTGTTACACCATGGTGTACTCTCGTGACTAACACTAATATTCTGTGTCAGCGTTTATTCCATGTGGAATGGGGGGGGGGGGGGGGGTGGGAGTGTGTGATGGAATCTAGTGAGGGGGAGTTGAGTGGGAGAATTTAGTGCGGGACAATTTTGTGTGGGAGAATTAGGTGTGGGAGTATATTGTGTTGTAGTGTAGACAAAGGAAGTTATTTGAGTGTTTGTGTGTATATAAATACATCTACTATAAATAAATGTACGTGTGATTGGGTTTCCTGTAGAAAAGTTGAGTGGTGCCTAAGCGGCTGTCCGTATACTTTCTACCTTACCTATTCTCACTGTTCTCTGATGAGCATTAGCGTACGCAGGGGGGGGGGGGGAGCAGGGGGAGCGGCCGCTCTCCCTCTGGCCATTTTCAGCCAAGTGGCGCCTTTATATATATATATATATATATATATATATATATATATATATATATATATATATATATATATAATACATGTATATAGAACGTGCTAAAAATTCGGCGCCTTTTTTTGCTCATTTCGCTCCCCCTACAACGAAAACCTGGATACGCCTCTGCTGATGAGTTTTTTAAATCCTATTAAAGTTGTTTTTCTTTACAGTATACTATTTTTATGAGTTTTGTAAATGAAACTGTACAATTATTAATCATTGTGCATGGAACTGGAGAGCCGCACCATGACATCAAAGTCGCATGCGGCTCGCGATCCGCAAGTTGCCGACCCTGCGCTAACATATTAAGTGAGACTTCAGTAAATACGCAGATATATATATATATATTTATATATATATATATATATATATATATATATATATATATATATATATATATATATATATATATATATATATATATTTTTTTTTTTTTTTTTTTTAATACTTTTATTTTCAATTTTAAAACAAATATAGTAACATCCCCCACCGTTTTGGTTGGTATTTACAAGGAGGTTACATTAATGTACAGGGAATAGTAAATAAATTGCTAATTTGGTGAATAAGTATATAAAATATATTGGGTTTAAAGCATTTTGGTTCAACAATTGGACAGAGGCTGGTTTGTAACATTTAGCTATTAAAAATGAGTCAAGGTGTACTACATATGGGAGGTTATTCCAAAAAACTAAATTGGTTTACATGGATTTCATCCCTTCTTGTACAATAAACTAAGTAATAAAGAATGAATGAATAAAGGTGATACGTATATATACAACTGTTGTATGAAGAAAAGGAGCCTGACATAATTGTTTATACAATGATACCATTACAAGAAAAATTCAACTGTGTTATTCTGTTTGAATGTTACACTGTATGTGTGGGGTGGGCGGGGTCATAGCGGCATGGGTTGAAAGGGGGTAGGTTTGGTTGGGTACAGTAGGCTAGGCATCAGGAACGATGATGGGTGACATTTTGTGTCAGTGATTGTGATGGGGCGGGTAGGGCTGGATAATTATAAGAAAACACACATAGTTTGAAAAAATTTAAACAAAACCGCTAAATAAAACTTCTTGGTATTAATATTATAGCTAGTTGATACTAGTGTTTACTAATTATAGGGTTAACATTTAACAATTACTAGGAGTTGTAATTAACATATTGTTATTATTCACCAATCTTTTTAGATATTTTTCTTGTAATTTAATTTTTTATAATTAATTTTAACGTTTGTTTACTTGTTTCTGTTTCAGTATATATTGTGGGGCTGGGCCTGGTGCCCAAGCGGCTGCCGGTATACTTTCTACCTCACCTATTCTCACTGTTATCTGATGAGTGTTTTAATCCTATTTGAAGTTGTTTTAAACCACAGAATAATATTTTTAAGAGATTTGTAAATGAAACTAAATAATTATTAATCATCGTGCATGGAACTGGAGAGCCGCACCATGGCATCGGAATAGCCGCATGCGGCTCGCGACCCTACCTTAACATATTAAGTGAGACTTAAGTAATTTTTTTTTTTTTTTTTTTTTTTTTTTTTTTTTTTATTAATTCAATTGTTTTAAACATTTAAATCAGTAATAATAATATATTTGATAGATTTTACATAGCATCAAAGACATGAACAATGAACATCAATTGCATATATAATAATCAAAGGGGGAAAATAAAATGGCATAAGAACTAGATTAAAATAAGGTGTGCAAACTAGGTTATGAGACTTAAGTAATGCAGATATAAAGGAACACCCATCATAGCAGAAGAGTAATCGCTGAATAAATATTCTTGGTATTAATATTATAGATGTTTGATACTAGTGTTTACTAATTACATTATTAATATCTAACAATTACTAGGAGTTGTAATTAACATCCTTTTATTAATAACCAAATGTATTAGATATTTTTCTTTGAGTATAATTTTCTATAATAATTTTAACGTTTGTTTACTTGTTTCTGTTTCAGTGTATATTAATAAATTTTCCTTTTCTTTTTATCGTTTAATTTTATAATTACCTCCCATTAAAAAAATTATTGTTTGTTATTTCCCGTGACAAAAAAGTTCTACGCGCGAGATATTTTGACAGAAACAGAAAACGACAGCAAACCGCTGTGAACTGTTACAACTTGGTGCATTCTCGGGACTAACACTAATATTCTGTGTCAATGTTTAGTTTCACGTGGGGTGGGGTGGGGTGGGGTGGGGCGGGGGGGGGGGTGGGGGTGGGGGAAGTGTGTGATCGAATCTAGTATGGGGGAATTGAATGTTTGGGCGATTTTGGTGGAGAATATTTTTGTATCGTGTTTAGATTTGGGAGATTTTTAGTTTTGGAGAATTTATTGTAGGAGAATTTAGTGCGGGATAATTTAGTGTGGGAGATTTTAGTGTGGGAGAATTTAGTGTGGGAGAATTTAGTGTGGGAGAATTTAGTGTGGGAGAATTTAGTGTGGGGAGAATTTAGTGTGGGGGAATTTAGTGTGGGGGAATTTAGTGTGGGGGAATTTAGTGTGGGAAAATGATTATGTAAATGTGGTGTTGTAGTGTAGGTAAAGGAAATTATTTGAGTGTTTGTGCGTATCTATACATATAATTCTCTTCATGGAGACCATAGAAAACACCCAACAGCTTAGCCACCACCCCCATCCCCAAACTGTCAGGTGAGCTGCGGTTCACCCCGAATGTTTACAATCGTAAAGCCGGGTTAGTGAAGGCTATTAGGGGCAGATAATTTAGTATAAAACAATTCAAAACGAAGGGGAAGTAACAATTTCTGATTGATCTTTTCTTTGCCTGTAAACGGCAGCTTTCACTGGGCGGGAGAGGTAGTGTTAAATTCACAAATTATAAATTGCTTATAAGCAGAAAATAAAACAACTAGATGGCGGCGTTTACTACGTCGCGGGTCAGCTCGTAAAAATAAATCTACGTGTGATTGGGTTTACTGTGGGTAAGTTGAGTGGGGGTGCTTGGATTATAGAGGGGTGGGGAGGAGTTGTCCTTCTGGGTGAGGATTAATCGACCTCCGGATCATGTGACAATGTGACGGATTGCGTCATTTGTATAACGGTGCTTTGTTTATTCCTAAATCTAAGACTAAATAGTAGGGGAAAAGCATGTCTAATACCATAAATGTTAACCAGCTTTTACATGCGATAAATTATAAAAGTAAGAGTACACTTTTTAAGAAATAATACTAATAATAAATACATAAAAACGTTTATAATCGCAGGCTTTTATAAATGCCTTAAAAAGAAGAAAATATCACAATTTTTATTAAATATAAAATAATGTTTAAAAATATAATAAATCTGCGGTTACTTTAAATACAATTTTTTTAATATATTAATGCACTACTATTTATATCAATATAAATAAAAGCGGGGCCGCTATAATAATAAGTATTATAATAAATTATTTATATTATATTAAATAAAAATTGTATTATTTTCTTCTTTTTAGTGCATTTTAAAAGCTTGTAATTAGAAACGTTTTTATGTATTTATTATTTTTATACTTTTTAGTATTAACGTAAATATACGCATGTTAAGACAATATAGTTTAGACAATATAAGATTCCTCCTAGGACCTAGGTGGGTGTCGTGATAGTAATCGCGAAGTTGTTTGGTGTCATATGGCTGAAAATAAAAAATAAAAAAATTAGCCACTCGTACGTTTGAAGCCACCCAATACAAGTACTGGGTAACAGATTTTTTTTTTTAAATATGAAAATAATAGTTTATTATTAATGTAATAACATTTTCAAAAATCAGAGATAGCCAGGTTGTGATGTTCTACCATCTTGCGCGTGTAAAACCTCTCAATTTGTTGTAATCAGCCAGGTGCTCAACTGAATCCTACTCAACCTGTACCTATAAATAACCCAGCGTGGCCGAGATGTTAGTATACAGCGATTCACTACACGTATTGGGTTCACATCTCGTGGCATAGTATGAAGTTCTTGAGATGCTTCTTCCTGTATCTCTTTGGGTAGGACGGAACATCTCTTGATTGCAATTAACCTCTGTCTGACTGGGAAGTTCTCCGTAACCATAAGTCGTCTCTTGTAATCACGGTACATCCACCTGTTCAGAAAGTGACGCTCAAAGTATTTATGGCGTGCTGGGACTGAGGTGTTGATAGATGATGGGGTGGAATCAGGCTTGCATATGGTGGAGGCTGAGGCTGATGGTAGCAGTGTTTTAGAGATAGAACTAAACAGTTCAGAAATTCTCGGGATATGTGTTGCACCACCTGGTGCAAACCTCGATAACACAGAAAACATTTTGTTGCATAAGCGATATGCTGTGTTAAGTTTCTAAATCAGAAGTCTACGTGCTAAATTATAAAGTCATATAAAAATTAATATAAATTCGCGATAACGCACGCTGACACTAACATTATTTATTAAATTTTCTTGGTATAAATATTACAGCTGCTTGATACTATCGACTACTTATTATTGGATTAGCAACTAACAATAACTTGGAGTTGTGAATAATATATTATTATTAATCACCAAAAGTTTTAAATATTTTCCTTGTAGTTAAATTTGTTATAATTCATACTAACGTTTGTTTACTTGATTTTGTTTCAGTATGTATTAATTCTTTTTTCCTATCTTTTTATCGTTTAATTAACTAATTACTTCCCTTTATAAAATCAATTGTTATTTCCCCTTACAAAAAAGTTCTACGCGCGAGATATTTTGACAGAAACAGAAGACGACATCAAACCGCTGTGAACTGTGTTACACCTTGGTGCACTCTTGGGACTAACACTAATATTCTGTGGGCATTTCACCCCCACTTCACCCACCCCCGCCTCTCCCTAATTCTTGAGCAGGTCTTAACACAAAATAAAACCAACGCTCTCTAGAGGGCATTCGCACGGGCACACGGATCAGCGCGGCGTGAGTACACCACAGTAGCACGTGCATCAATCATTGACCAGCCGGGTGAGAAACACAATCAGGGCGGTGGTAACAAGGTCGGTAACCGGATCTGTTTGACACGTGGTAAGATAGCCGGACCCGGTAGACGGAACACTTAGCCGGACCTGTTAGCCGGAACACTTAGTGAACCGGATCACGGAGTTAGCCGGACCACTGAGTTAGCCGGGCCACTGAGTTAGCCGGACCACTGAGTTAGCCGGACCACTGCGTTAGCCAGAATGATGACTTTGCCGGACCGCTAAGCTAACCGCGCCACTGATTTAACCTGACCCTTGAAAACTAGACCATAATTAGCCCATTAGTAATCCGGACCACGGAACGAAAGAACTTTTCTCTTAGCAGCCGTCACGTGATACCCGTCTCCCAGCATCAATCATGCATGTGTTCATAAGCCGTGGGCGCCATGTTTCTTGTCGTGACGTCACACGTCATGGAGGTAACCTCTGATCAAACCTTCCCCCCCCCCCCCACCCGAACAAGATAGTAGAGATGGCTTACAGTAATGTTATATAGGGATTATGGCCGAGCCTGAGGGAATGATCTGTTTCAGTTGTCTCTTGTAGCTTTCTATAATTCATGATATTGTAATTCTGTCAATAAAACAGCAACATGGGATCTATAAATAGCCAGATCTAGATCGTGTACAGTGAAAGAATTGCCATACTTTAATGCTGTTTCTTTGATTTTCAGAAATATTATGGGGGAGGGATTTGTAGATATCGATTTTTCGTTATCTCATCTTAATATTTGTTCTGAAATGGAACACTCAATAGTTGAACACACTGCATTCGAGCTGCATTCGTGTATAATTAAGCAAGTATTACTGTAGTAAGTGAGAAACTAGTAAATACTTAGCAGAGTTTGATTTCAATAAAATTCCCATTCCATTCAGGAAGTATTTTTATCAACTACCCAAAGTTTCACGGCGACTAGATGAAAGGTGCAGCCATACACAAAGGGCACACACAGACAGACAGACACACACACAGACACACACACACACACACATCACACATACTTTCATTTTTATGTTTATAGACAACGCGAAGGGAACTCCTATTCTGCTAATTAAGTCGAGATGTCTGACGAAGCCTAATTTACCTAATTGACTAGTTACTCGACATTAGACAATTCTCGTCGCGAACCATACACTTCACTCCCGTTCACGCATGCGTCAAGATGGCCGTCAGTCGTTGGTAAAGCTCTTCATTCAAAGTCAACAAGTTTTTGACCAGTTTTTTGTCGCGTGGTGGCCTAGGTCATCTGAGTGATGACGTGTCACACAATATGATGACGTGTCACACAAAATGATGACGTGTCACGCAATATGATGACGTTTCTCACACGAGGCTCGCGTGCACGGAATCACGTGATAACCTTGCGGTTGAGTTGTCTGACGTCACGTAACGGAACTTATAAGGTACCGAAAGAAATTTCGCTCGTTCAAAAAAAATTCCTGCGGCCAATCAATGTTCACTAATATTTAATCTTCATGACCGGCGAGTGTGTTTTCGACCACACCAAATCAATATACCTGCATATCATAGCCTTTCTATTATGCCTTGCTTGTTCAAATCTCAAATCATTCTTTTATATCGTATTGGTGGCATGTCCGTTTTTTTTTTTAAATTCAATTGGTTTGTTTTATTTCATAATCAGAGCTATACAGATCAGTTTTAAAAGAGAAACTTGAGTAGGTTTTTTTTTAAAACTTTGACATTTTAAACATTTTGCCTGTTTGTAAAAAAAAAATAAAATATTACGGTAAACGTTCACCCCGATTTGGAGCAAGGAGGATTTCTTTCAGACATTTTTGTTTCTCAAGGAAGGGTGCACTCAAAATTTCCGTTATTGTAAAATCGTTAATGTATATATTTTCTTTATAAATGTTGTTATCTATTTCATCAGGAGGGGAAATGGCGGTGGGCGTGCTAAGGTGGCCATTCCCCCCCAACCCTACACCTAACCGTGAGATACATGAAAGAAACAACAAGATCAATCTAAAAAAATGTGTGCGCGAGTGCAGCATATCAGGAAAGTATATTTTTAAAACGTTTTTCTTAACTCAGCTTCGCGTTTGTTTGTTTGTTTGGTTGTTTGGATGTTTGTTGTTAAAATTGACATCGAAAATTAGCCCACTTCTGATTGCTCTAGAGACCTGAAATTTGGCATGCATGCTACTTTCGCCTAACAATTTCAGATGCAATCATAAAAACTAGCAATTAGTGACCGTAATTAGCTTAATTTAATTACGCCCCAAGGACCATAAAATTGAGGACATGATTTCTAAAGATACCGACAAGACTGGAGGCCTATCGACACAGTTACTTCGGCCCCAATCGATGTGAGCGCGCTGGCCGTGATCGTATAGTGGTTAGTACTTCGCGTTGTGGCCGCGACAACCCAGGTTCAAATCCTGGTCGCTCAAGATTTTTAGTCCGTGTATTTATAAACACTTTTTTAAAAAACACGTTTTTCATGTGTAGCAACGGACTAAAAAGGAGAAAATAAAATACTTAAAAATTTTTTAAAAAAAAAACCACGTTTTTTATGTGTAGCAACGGACTAAAAAGGAGAACGGACACGGTAACATATTGTTAACGGTGACACGGTTGGTACGCTGGGCATGCTAAAATACACATAAACACGTTTTTCCTTAACTCAGCTTCGCGTTTATTTGTTTGTTTATGGGAGATTTGATCACGTGATTCGTGAGTAGATCTCCACGCCAGCAACGTAAATTACACCCTTTCTCTGTTTAAAGCGTATCGGTCGCTCAAGATTTTTTTAGTCCGTGTATTTAAAAACACTTAGTCAAGTCATACTTAATCAAGTGATTAGATAAAGTAGAAAATAAACTATATAAAAAACTTTTTAAAAACCACGTTTTTCATGTGTAGCAACGGACTAAAAAGGAGAAAATAAAATACTTAAAAAAACTTTTTAAAAAACCACGTTTTTCTTGTGGACTAAAAAGTAGAAAATAACTATTTACATACATTTGATGACAAAAAACGTGGGTCGGGCAGATGGGTCGGGAAATTTGATGGTGAACGTACCCACGTTTTTTGTCATCAAATGTATGTAAATAGTTATTTTCTACTTTTTAGTCCACAAGAAAAACGTGGTTTTTTAAAAAGTTTTTTTAAGTATTTTATTACTGATATTGTTTACCTATGTAAGCTTATACAAATCACAACTGATCTGCATCGTGTATAGATCGATTATTCGATATCCGTTCACAACAAACTAGGTTCGGCTGACCCTAACATATTTGGTTAACGGTAGGTAGCAGCTCTCCCCCCCCCCCCCCCCTCCCCACTCACGACTTGTGTCTACCCTGAGCTAATGACCAGTTCCTGAGCTAACAACATAATTTAAGCGTTATTAGTGTCTGGAATTGTTGCTGATTTGTTGGCATTTTTAGACTAATCGTTTGATTAGATCAGGTCGTAAATGACCGCTCAAGAGGTCGAAGAATGGACGAAATCTACGCTGCCCGAAAAATAGACAATTCGACGTTTCACTGACTGAGTGAAATGGACAAATAAAAGTATCGCCAGCTGGAAAGTTGAGTTCAAATTCTTTAAAAAAATGAAGGATAGAAAAATTTCTAGAAAGAAAAAAAAACGTTACTCTAGTTTCAGTAGGAAATATATCTATGTAAAATAGATTTTAGCAAAAGATAAGAAAGGAATTATGGAAAACATAGCTGGTGTTTTTTTTTTTATTTTTGTCAATGGTTTACCACCGGTGAAAGCTTTCGGCCAATAAACATAGCTATTTATAGAGCTGAATGAACATGTCGAATATTTCGCTGTAAAGCCCGGGTTTCGAAACCGGGACTTCCAGCGCGTCAAGCGTGCGTTCTACTTCTAGACCACTTTTTTTTTTTTTTTTTTTTTCTTTGTTTAATAAAATTCCTTACTTACTGTCTACCCTGTTCGCGCAGGGAGGCAGTAAGAGAAGGTTGCATAGTTATATACATACATGGAATATTATACATATTTAAAAGAATTTAATTCTTGCTTGTGTTATTTTCTTTGTGTTTCTTGATTCACTTCTGGTTTCTTTCTATATTTTCTTGTTTCCTTGATTTACTTGACTTCCGGTTTCTTGGTTTACTTTGAAATAACATAAAGTACATGACAAACAAAACATGATCGCTTATCGTCCTTTGGCCTTTGTTCTTGCACGTGATACAATCTTGGTTGGCTAGTGGTTTCTTCTTGGTTGGTAGTTGTGCTTTGGGAGTGTTAGTGAGGAATGTTCCGTGGTTGAGGCGTTGATCGATGTGTTGGTGAGGCGTCGAGCTTCGTGTGTTGTCTTGATGGTAGTATTGTTCGATGGAGTGGAGCTTGGAGAGGGTAGCGAGATGAGCGCTGTGTCGAGTGTTAGGTGAGTTGATTAGTTGGTCTTTGAGAGGCGGTTAGTTGATTTGCTTGTGTTTGACGTAAGCCTCCCACCTAAGATTTCTCCTAGGTGGGTGTCGTCAGAGTGATAGTGAGTTTGTTGGAAGCGAGGTAGCTGCGTTTTTGACGTATTAGGTGAGCTCGATTTGTTGAGCGAGGTAGTTGCGTGTGACTTAGTACATGAGTTCGATTTGTTGAGTTGCGTTTGACGTAGTAACTGAGTTCGATTTGTTGGCGTTTGACGTAAGCCTCCCACCTAAGATTTCTCCTAGGTGGGTGTCGTCAGAGTGGTAGTGAGTTTGTTGGAAGCGGGGTAGGTGCGTTTGACGTAGTAGATGAGTTCGATTTGTTGGCGATTACGCGAATAAAAAAAAAACACGCAGCAAAAAGTGCCAACAGATCCATTTTATTTAAATTGTCTAGGTATTAATATTAAAGCTGTTTGATATAAGTGACTTCTAATTATTCGATTAACATTTACAATTACTAGGTGTTGTGAATAACATTTTGTTAATAATTACCAAATGTTTTAAATTATTTTTTGTAATTTAATTTTCTATAATTTATACTAACGTTTGTTTACTTGTTTATGCTTTAAAATATATTATTATTTTTTCCTCTTCTTTTTATCGTTTAAATTTATAATTACCGCCCTTTAATAAAAACCAATGTTTGTTTTCTCCCCTACAAAAATAGTTCCACGAGCGAGATGTTTAGACTAAAACAAAAGACGAAAGCAAACCGCTGTGAACTGTGTTACACCTTGGTGCACTATCGGGACTAACATTAATATTCTGTGTCAGTCTTTAGTTCCAATGTGGGGTGGGGTGGGGGAGGGGGGGGGGGAGTGTGTGATGGAAACTAATATAGGGGAGTTGAATGTTTGTGTGATTTTGGTGGATAATTAGTGTGGGATAATTTTGTGTGGGAAAATTTTGTGTAGGAGCATTTAGCATGCGAGAATTCAGTGTGAGAAAATTTAATGTGGGAGAATTTAGTGTGCGAGAATTAAGTGTGGGAGAATTTAGTGCGGGAGAATTTAGTATCGGAGAATTTAGTGTGCGAGAATTTAGTGTGAGAAAATTTAGTGCGGGAGAATTTAATGTGAGAGGATTTAGTTTGAAGGAATTTAGTGTAAGATAATTTAGTGTGGGAAAATTAAATGTGGGAGAATTTAGTGGATAATTTATTGCGGAGGAATTTAGTGTGGGAGAATTCATTCTGGGAGAATTTAGTGCGGGAGAATTTGGTGTGGTATGATTTACTTACTTACTTAATCCCTGTGGAGTATAGGGTAGCAACAAATCTCCGCCATTCCACTCTGTCTTGGGCGAGCCACTTTAATTCATGCCAGGTCTTGCCAGTAGCCTGCACTTCTTCTTCCATCTCTCTCCTCCATGTTCCCAGTGGTCTTCCTCTCTTTCTCTTTCTGGGTGGGTTCCACTTCAGCGCCATGTTGGGGAGTCTTCTTTTGCTCATGCGTAGGACATGGCCCAGCCATCTCCATCTCCTCATTCGAACTTCTGAAACAATGTCGTTTAAACCTGTGATGTGCCATATTTCCTTGTTCGGGACTTTGTCGTCCCACTTTATTCTGAGGATACGTTGGAGGGATCTCCTTTCAAAGTCGCTGAGTCGGCTCTCTCCATTCTTGTTTAGTTTCCATGACTCAGCAGCATATAGTGGGGGTATTAGGTATCAGTATTGGTGTGTTTGTTTTGTGTGGGTGGAGGGGGGATAGGTAGACGCATTTTGTGTATGTGGGATTAGTGGATGCATGTTGTGTGTGGGTGGGTTTAGTGGACGTATGTTGTGTGTGTTAGTTGGATAAGGGGACGTATTTTGTGTTGGTTGGATAAGTGGACGCATTTTGTGTGTGGTAGGATTAGTGGACGCATGTTGTGTGTGGGTGTTCGGGTTTAATTCAGGTGTGGGGATCAGAGTTTCTTCTTAGCCCCCCCCCCTCCCCACCTTCGCCTACGGCGAACGAAATACAGTACGGGAGAATTTAGTGTGGGAGAATTAAATGTGGGAGAATTAAGTGGATAATTTAGTGCGGCGCAATTTAGTGTGGAAGAATTCATTGTGGTAGAATTTAGTGCGGCAAAATTTAGTGTGGGTGAATTTAGTGCGGGAGAATTTAGTGTGGGAGAATTCAGTGTGAGATCATTTAGTGTGGAAGAATTTAGTATAGGATAATTTAGTTTGGGATATTCATCGTGGGAGAATTAAGTGCGGGAGAATTTAGTGTGGGAGAATTTAGTGTGAGGAAATTTAGTGTGGGCGAAATGATTATGTTGTGTTGTATTTGCATTGGTGTGTTTACAATAATATCTAGTGTTGGTATGAGGGGGTTTACTGTGGGTTAGTTTGTTGAGTGGGGATGTTAGGTATCAGTAGGTGTGTGTTTCTTTTGAGGGGGAAGGGGGATTAATGGACGCTTCTTGTGTGTAGGTGGGATAAGTGAACGCATTTTGTGTGTGGTGGGATTAGTGGACGTATGTTGTGTGTGGTGGAATTAGTGGACGCATTTTGTGTGTGGTGGCATAAGTGGACGTATGTTGTGTGTGGTATGATTAGTGGACGCATGTTGTGTGTGGTGGGATTAGTGGACGCATGTTGTGTGTGGTGGGATTAGTGGACGCATTTTGTGTGTGTGTGTGTGTTCGGGATTAATTCAGGTGTGGGGATCAGAGAGGCTCCCCACCCCCACCCCCACCTTCGCCTACCGCGAACGAAATAGAATTTTTTATAGAAAGTATATACATTTACAAGTTACCCCTTCCCCCCCCCCCCCCCCCACACGGGAGAAAAAGTCTTAAATAAACACAGTGTGATTGACTGCTATAATACACACGAGGAAAAAGAAAGCGCATTTATTTTGTCCAGACATCCAGTGTACATTTCTACAATCTTTCTCGTGGGTCAGAGTTGTTTCCCTTCAGGGTGTGTTCTATAATCAATAATAATCATCTATATATTTATATAATTCTCTTCATGAGACCATGCGAGACACCACGTAAACGCACGCCGTTACTCCCCCGATCTCTATAGCATATAGCTACCACCTCCACCAGTCTGGTGAGCTGTGGTTCACTCTAAATATTTACAATAGTTGAGCCGGGATATTTTAGTTTAGAAACTAAGAGGAGGTAATAACAAGTTCTGCTTGATCTTTTCATTGTCGTCTGTGAGGAGAAGTACCAGGTGTCAGCTCTGCCTTAGTTGAATAGAAGAATTTGATGATTGCTGATAGGCTGTCTTATTATATAGCCTCGCAGGTTTGGTTGACCTCTTGAAGTGATGAGTGCTTGCATAGTGAGTGTTTCAGCTGGATAAAGGTCTGGACATTCTTCCTGTGGTAGATCAGGGGTTGCTGTTGTTGACTTGGCTGCAAGGGGTGGGGCCCAGGATTTCATTGAGCCACCAGAGCCGTGGTCCGGGTTTGTCGTGGACTTAAATAGAAAATATAAAATCGTAGCAATAAGGAATGTCATCGGAGCGATACTTCAGTAAATACGTAGATATTTTTTTAATTATTTTTTTTATTTAATAGATTTCCTTCCACACAGTTCACTCCCTTCGAGCCAGGAGTTCCTCGTGTACTTTTTCCTCGTGTTCTTGCCGATTGATTTATATTTCTGAGTGCAAAATCTGCATCTTTTGCTGTTATATCCCGATTTTTGGGTTTTTAGATTTTTTGTTGACTGCTTCGCGTCTGTAGGGCTGTGTTCTTTTTTTCTTTTTGAGTTTGTGCCGTCGCTCATTTCCACATTTAGGCTGGGGTTGTTAAATGTAGAGGTTGGCGTCGCTGTAAACTTGAAAGAGTTTGGGCACAGCGAGGATGATGCAGCAAAGTTTGGTATGAGGACTTTTTAGTTGTTTTGATGGTTGGTGATTTCGTCATGCCTGTGCTGGATGTTGTTGGCTAACTAGGCGATTTGTGGGGGCTGGTTGGTTGACTGTTTGTTGTAGTCGTGTTTAGGGTTGTCTGGTTTTCCATCGGTTCTAGGGCCTGCGGTGTGGTTGGTGCTGGTTCCTTTGATGTTGTCAGGGGGTGCATTGGGTGTTGAATCTGAAGTCGGCTTAGGGGGCTCTGTTGTTTGCTGCTGCGCATGCGTGACTGGTTCCTGTGGTGCTGTCATGTGTATATTGGATTTTGGACAGTGACTGGTCCAATGCAGGGTGGATGAGCAGGTCTGGCAGGCTTGTTTTCTTCCATTGATGGCGATTAATATGTTGAGGGATTTGTTTTTGTAGTTTATTTGAATGTAGTGAGGGATGTTTGTTGGATTTTCAGTGTGTATGGAGAAGTTGCGATTACTGGTGTGAGGGATGGTAGTTATGATTGGTTCTTGGCTGCTGTAAGGCTGTAGTGCTTGTATGAGTGTGAGGTCGTTGAGTGTGGGGGGACCCATGTAAGGGTTCCGCTTATTCTGTCTTTCTCGCGCGTGAAACTTTTTTGTTAAGGGAGAAAACAAATATTGAGTTCTTTTCAAGGGAGGTAATAATAAAATTAAACGATAAAAAGAAATGGAAAAAAATATATATATATTTTTAAGCAAAAACAAGTAAACAAACGTTAGTGTAAATTATAGAAAATTAAAATACAAAAAAATGTATTAAAATTTTCGGTGGTAATTATCAAAATGTTAATTACAACTCCTAAAAATTGTTAGTTGTTAATCTAATAATAAGAAATTACTTATATCAAACACTTTTAATATTAATACCGACAAAATTCTTCATGCATCGCTCCAGGAGTGTTTTTCCATTTATTAAAACTTTACTATTTGCGTGAAGCTTCTATATTGTCTCTTACTAAAGAAATGTACATAAAATTAAGATTTGGTTATCAATTTAAGAATTGAATCTTTCAGTGGATAACACTGGAAATATTGTGTTGTTCCCCTTTAGTTATCTTATGAGAGTTTGATATTGTGGTTTTTTTTGCAAAAGGATTTTCTACATAATATAGGTTGAAAGTTAAAGGAAGTTCCTTGCTTTTTTCCTAAAGAAATGTAGGCCTACTTATTTTCAGGGTTTGTTTTTGTTATCATTTTAGAATTAAATCCTTCTGTGGATAATACTGGGAATAATGTGTTGCTCCCCTTTAGTTAACTTTGTGTATTGTATAATTGTTTTTTTGAATTAAAAAAAAAAAAAAAAATGAGGACGGTTGTAGGTATTAGGATTAAATGAACAGAGCGAATGATGCTTCTTTTCTGTATATAACACTTCATGCACTACCTCGCTAAAATTACATGCTCTATTTCAGGAAACCCTTTACGCCACCGAAACCCAAATAATTTTCCACAGAGACATTCTGTTGTTAACTCCCCCCCCCCCTTCTTGTGTGATTAGACCGACCTAAACTCCCCCCCCCCTAAAAATAAGTGACCTTCTCTTTCAGGTTGTACCCGTAACACGATGTATATACTTATGTATATTTATATGTGTATTAAGTATGAGTGATAATAGGATAATTGAAAAAGTAATAGCCTTGTTTGCTGGATTAAACCGCCCCATAACCCCCCTCTTTTGCGGGTTTGATTATTGCCCCACACACCCCCCCCCCCCAAAAAAAAATAAACCTCTTTCTCTTTCAGAACATACCCGTAAAACTATGTATATATTTATGTATATTTATATGTATAATAAGTATGAGTGGTAATATGATAGTTGAAAATGTAAACCTACACCAGCCCTCGTATGTCGTATGATGAACAAAGTAATAGAACAGCGGAGGCCTTAGGGACAACGTAAAGGCTCGTTGAGAAAAATTACAAGTCTGAGACATAAAAAAAAAAAAAAAAAAATTATTGACACTTTAAAACCCACCCACACTCAACAATCGCACACTCATACAAGCATTACAACCCTACAGCAACAAAGTCAACAATCGCACACTCATACAAGCATTACAACCCTACAGCAACAAAACCTTCCATAAACGCAATCCCCCACACCCCCAACCGCAGTTTCTCCATATACACTGACAACCCAGCAACCATCCCCCACTACATTCAAATAAACTACAAAAACAAGTCACTCAACATTCTAATAGCCATCAACGACAGAAAACAAGCCTGCCAAACCTGCTCATCAACTTCACACTGGACCAACCGCTGTCAAGCTCTCAACCCAGAATCAATACCCAGTAATCAAATACCAGCACAAACTGCAGCATCACCCGCTCCACAAGCCCCCATGCCAAGCAATCACCAAAACTCCCCAACCAAAGACACAGCATCTAACCTAAAAACACCGCCCAAAAAACAGCCTCCAGATAGGGAGTAACTAAATATTCTTATAGAATAGTGAATAGAATAGTGAATGTTTTTGTTTATAACTATTGTTATATCGTTTATTACCGAGTGTTGCAGACTAATATTTGTATGAGTTTTGGAAATAAAACAAAATATTATTAATATTTTTGCATCAAAAAGAGCCGCATGCGGCTCGCGAGCCGCAGGTTGCCGACCCCTGACCTAGCCTACTGTTGAAGTCACGTCCACTGTGCTATGTCCTTCGTTTGTCCTTCCCTAAAGTAGCGATGGTGTTTTTTTGTTTTGATTTTTTTTACTTTTATTTTTTTTATAAACATATTTAATACGCGATTCTGCTAGCGACAGCGAGCGTGATAAGATTTCTTGGTATTAATATTACAGCTGGTTGATACTATTGACTACTTATTATTGGATTAGCAACTAACAATTACTAGGAGTTGTAATTAATATTTTGTTATTACTCACCAAAAGTTTTAAAATCTTTTCTTGAAGTTTAATTTTTTATAATTAATTCTTACATTTGTTAACTTCTTTTTGTTTCAGTATATTTTAAAACTTTTTTGTTTCCTTTTTATCGTTAAATTTTATAATTACCTACCTTTAATAAAAACCATTGTTTGTAGTTTCCCCTGACAAAAAAGTTCTACGCGCGAGATATTTTGACCCAAACAGAAGACGACAGCAAACCGCTGTGAACTGTGTTACACCTTGGTGCACTCTCGGGACTAACACTAATAATCTGTGGGCATTTCACCCCACTTCACCCCACCCCACCCCCGCTTCTCCCTAATTCTTCAGCAGGTCTAAACACACAAAAAAATTACCAATCGCTCTCTAGAGGGCATTCGCACGGGAACTCGGATCAGCGCGGCGTGAGTACATCCCAGTAGCACGTGCATCAATCATTGACCAGCCGGGTGAGAAACACAATCAGCGCGGTGGTAACAAGGTCGGTAACCGGATCTGTTTGACACGTGGTAAGATAGCCGGACCCGGTAGACGGAACACTTAGCCGGACCTGTTAGCAGGAACACTTAGTTAGCCGGAACACTTAGTAAACCGGATCACGGAGCTAGCCGGTTCACTTATTTTGCCGGATCACTGAGTTAGCCGGACCACTGAGTTAGCCGGACCACTGAGTTAGCCGGAATACTAAGTTAGCCGGACCACTGAGTTAGCCGGACCTACGAGTTAGCCAGATCAATAAGTTAACCGGAAAACTGAGTATCGGACCACTGAATTAGCCGGACCCGTAAGCCAGATCACTGATTTTTGCCGGACCACTGTGTTAGCCGGAATACTGACTTAGCCGGACCGCTAAGCTAACCGCGCCACTGATTTAACCAGACCCTTGAAAATTAGACCATAATTAGCCCACTAGTAAACCGGGCCACGGAATGAAAGAACTTTTCTCTTAGCAGCCGTCACGTGATACCCGTCTCCCAGCATCAATCATGCATGTGTTCATAAGCCGTGGGCGCCATGTTTCTTGTCGTGACGTCACAGATCATGGAGGTAACCTCTGATCAAAATCTCCCCCCCCCCCCTACCCCAACAAGATAGTAGAGATGCTTACAGTAATGTTATATAGGGATTATGGCCGAGCCTGAGGGAATGATCTGTTTCAGCTGTCTCTTGTAGCTTTCTATAATTCATGATATTGTGGTTCTGTCAATAAAACAGCAACATGGGATCTATAAATAGCAATATCTAGATCGTGTACAGGGCAAGAATCGACATACTTTAATGCTGGTTTTTAAAAAAAAAATTGATATTGGGGGGGGGGGGGTATTTGCAGATATAGATTTGTCGTTTTCTCTTGTTAATCTTAATAGGCTATTTGTTCTTAAATGTAACATTTATAGGGATCAAATGAATAGTTGAACACAGTAGACGAACTGAATTCGTGTATAATTGAGCAAGATTGTACTACTGTAGTAAGTAAGAAACTAGTAGATACATATCAGAGTTTAAGATTTTAATAAAATTCCCTTTCCATTCAGGAAGTATTTTTATCAACTAACCAAAGTTTCACGGCGACTAGATGAAAGGTGCAGCCATACACAAAGGGCACTCACACAGACACACACAGACACACACAGACACACACAGACACACACACATACACACACATACAAACACACACTCACCTGAGTGATGACGTGTCACAAAATATGATGACGTATCACACAATATGATGACGTTTCTCAAACGAGGCTCGCGTGCACGGAATCACGTGAGAATCTCGCAGTTGATTTGTCTGACGTCACGTAACGGAACTTATAAGGTACCGAAAAAAATTTCGCTCGTACAAAAAAAAAAATTTCCTGCGGCCAATCAATGTTCACTAATATTTAATCTTCATGACCGGCAAGTGTGTTTTCGTCCACACCAAATCAATATACCTGCATATCATACCATTTCTATTTATACCTTGCTTGTTCAAATCTCAAATCATTGTTTTATAACGTATTGGTGGCATTTCCGTTTAAAAAAATTCAATAGGTTTGTTTTATTTAAGCAGGATAAATGGACTTGTACAGCACAGTTTTAGAAGAGAAACTTGAGTAGGTTTTTTAAAGCTTTGACATTTTTAAAATTTTGCCTGTTTGCAAAAAAAAAAAAAAAAACAGTATGGTAAACGTTGGTCCCGATAGGGAGCAGGGAGGGTTTCTTTCATACATTTTTTTCTTCAGGAGGGGTGCACTTACAGTTTCCTTTTCTGTTCAATCGTTACAGTATTCATTTTCTGTATAAATTGTGTTATCTGTTTTATCAGGGGGAGGAGTGGCGGGGTGGGGGGTAGGTGGAAGTGCTAAGGAAGCCAGTCCCCCCCCCCAACCCACCCCTTACCGTGAGATACATGAAAGAATCAACTAGACTAACTAGAGCCAACTAAATGTGTGCGTGAGTGTAGCATATCTGGAACATATATTCTTACCGACATTGTTTACCTACGCAAGTGTATACAAATCACAACTGATCTACATCGTGTATAGATCGATAAATCGATATCCATTTACAACAAACTAGGTTCGGCTGACCCTAAGATATTTGGTATACCGGTAGGTAGCAGCCCCCCCCCCCCCCCACCTCCCCATCCTCTCACGACTTGTGTCTACCCTGAGCTAATGACCAGTTCCTGAGCTAACAACAGAATTTAAGCGTTATTAGTGTCTGGGATTGTTGCTGATTGGTTGGTAGTTTTAGACAAGTCGTTTGATTAGATCAGGTCGTAAATGGACGGTCAAGAGGTCGAAGACTGGACAAAATCTACACTGTCCGAGAAATGGACAATTTGACGTTTCGCTTGCTAAAAAGTTGACAAATAAAACATTCTTTGCTGAGAATTGGTCAAAATAAATATCACTAGCTGAGAAGTATACTAAAAATATCATCAGCTGAGGAAGGGATAAATATAAATATCGCCGGCTCAGAAAACGACTAATATAAATATCGCCGGCTTAGAAAAGGACAAATATAAATATCGCCGGCTTAGAAAAGGACAAATATAAATATCGCCGGCTCAGAAAACGACTAATATAAATATCACCGGCTTAGAAAAGGACAAATATAAATATCGCCGGCTTAGAAAAGGACAAATATAAATATCGCCGGCTGAGAAAACTACAAATATAAGTATCGTTGCTTAGAAAAGGACACATATAAATATCGCCGGCTTAGAAAAGGACAAATATAAATATCGCCGGCTTAGAAAAGGACAAATTAAAATATCACTTGCTCAGAAATGGACAAATAGCAACATCACTAACCCAGAATCGGACAAAGTAAAACGACAACTCCTAGTCTCCATGTTGTAACCTACATACCGACAAACCTGTGAAGTACCAGTAACCGGAAATGGAATACTCTAGAAACCAGTCTGAGATCAAAGACTGGCCCCACCGTGTTCTTAATTGCTAGTGTTTATTATATTTAAAGACAAGTATTTAGATGTGTAATAAATTCTAGAAACGTATGACATAAACTTAGGGAGAGAATGTAGTGTCTGAGTGCCCATTTCCCACGTTACATTTTGAGCCAAGATTTAATGTAATGTGATCCAGTTACACTTCAATCTATTTTTGTATCTATCTATGTCTTTTATCAAGAGAAGTTTTTTTTTTTTTCTATATTAGTTCATGATAAAATTGGGAATTCCCTGAGACCTTTTAACTTTAAATTCTCGAAAAAAAAATGAAAGAAAAATTTCAAGAAAGAAAAAAAAAACATTGTTCTGGCTTGAGTAGAAAATATATGACACCTCGAAAGTGTGTTCGAAGTATCTTAGCACATGTCTATTTTTTTGTCTACTTTAAAGAGCCAAGGTTTTTAACAAACACCACGAGTACTGGAACAATTCGACTATTAATTTTGCCGAGTTACTTCCCATATTTAAAGTCATTGTATTCAAGGGATGCAACCTATACAAATAAATAATTTAAAAATGTTTATGCATAGTGAAAAACATGAATGATAAATTTAACTGATATCATCTTATTTGTTTATACATATCAACTTTTACTGAAAATTAGAATAAATTTTGTGTCGGTTAAAAATGGTAATTTATTTTATCAATTTTGCTTTTAAATGAACGCAATAGATATAATAAGTGCGCAACTTATAGACAATTGATAATTCAGACTAATCATCGCTTTGAAAGCATCCACAAGTACTTTTTATTAATATTTTAAAATTTATTTTATTTAAAAAAAAAAAAGAAAAAAAAAATATTTTATTATATATCGCTGCTTTGATAATCCATTCGTATTAATCTGTGATAAAAGTCCACTGAACGTCAATGTGTAAACAAACTATTCTTCACTTTATCATATAAAAATAATTTAGATATAAACATTATTATGTACGTAACTAATATTAATTAGACAATACATAAGTATACATATATTTTAATGTTTCGTTATTTGTAAATAAGATGTCGTACAATAGCACGCTCTTTTCAGACATCTTTTCCCTTTTATATTGGAAAAAATATACTCACGTCAGTGTCCACCACACCCTGATAAGTACACAACGACCACGCTTTCTCTTTTTGTTTATAACCTTGTTCTTTTTTTAATACAAAAAAATATATTTGTGTATTTAAAAATAGTATTTCACAGTATAAAAATGTTAACTGTATATTATTGTGTTGTATTAGTTATCATGAAAACAAATGTTCTAAATATAAAAAAAAGTATCTAATTTGATGTGTAGTTTCCAATTACCTGTATGCGATACAGTCTTTTTTGTTTTAGCTTTGTTTACTACACATCACACTGTCCACGTCTTTAGCTCTCTCCCCCACCCCCACCCGCACTTTCACCACCCCACCCCGCACTACCCAGCATATTATTTGCTACATTTGTTGCAAGAGATATAACATACTTTTCTTTTGGAGAGATGGCAGGTTACACATAAATAAGCCACTCCTTAGACAGGACATAGTCTAAACTAAGTTTCTATTGAATCACTTTGAGCTACATTCAGCTTCATCAAGTTTTCCTAACTTATCCCCTAATGAATCTCCGTCACTACGTAAATATCAGGATATGACCAGTACGTTTATACCACTGTTTCTTTCAGCCAACTCTATACAAAGTGCGACCACTGCACACCCTCCACTACCTGGGACAAAATAGGAACAAAATTAGTGTATATATGCTTTAGCCAGTGTCTGACCCACTCAAGGTTTCAAGTGTCTCTCGATAGCTTCAATTGATCCCACATCCCCCCCCCCACACACACATCAAGCAAATATATGTAAAAGAAACCATTGTTTGTATATCAATGTTTTCACCCCAGTCATCTTCTTGCCAATCAGAGTACACACTAACCACACTCACCAGAAAGCTGGTACAACAACTTGAGTATAGGGCGACATTTTCTGAAATGCTGCTTGATATTTCAGTCATAAATTAATTGATTAAAACCTGCAATACACAGGTCCACTGTCATGGTATACTGTGTTGATGAACCAGAACATCCGTTCACCAAACTACATGTCACCGAATTGCGTTACTGTCCTACCCTTTTTATATTACTTTCTTGCGCTAACAATGCTACTCTGATATTCTAGCTACACTATTTTTCTAACGTAAATTCGCTAATGTCATATCCTAACTACGCTACTGTCCTAATTACACAGATGTTTCATCATTCTAGAAGTAAAATTAACCTGTCAATATTTGCTTTTTAATTGAAATTTAATCTAAAATGAAGAACATGTTTTTTTTAATGATTTACCTTTGACTCACATTATAATTATAACGCCAGGGGCGACAACCTCTACTTAAAGTAAACATAGCTTCTTATCGGCTGACCTTCACACGTTAACTCGGTCGGGTCATTTTTTTAATGCCTTATTTTCTGAATTGTATTGTTTGTATTGTGCTGATGACTATATATAAACAGAAAAAAATCAGTAATGTAAATAATATAGTTCAAACATTAATTATTTTGAGCATCTGTGACCAATTATACCTATACGTATTTATCTTGTTTTTACTTTGGAGAATGTTAATAAAAGAAACATACCAGCTCATGTTTGCCAGTGATTTATTTAGGATTAAAATCTGATATTGAAATATAATCAACAAAATAATTTAACGCCTGCTTAGTTATTGGGTTTTGATAAGGTAAGAACAGCTTTGGTAAACAAAGGTTAAATAGACTCGAAAATATGAAGTTAAATTGAATATGGCTTGACTTACTTGACTTATTTCCCTTACTCCTTCTGTAGAATATCTGATTAGGAACTCAGCCATAATCCTCTATTTTGTCCGGACCACGGCTGTGTATTTTACCATCTTCCAAGACATCCATGTGGTCTTGTGTTTTTTAACAAGACTCCGACTACAAGTATGTTTTAGCGCCATACACTTTCGCCTTCCCTGGGGGTTCCACCCAAGGGCTGTCTTGTTACATTTGTGTGAGCCATTTGTCAGCTACTTCTTATCTGTAATGTCATGGTCTCCTGCATTGTCCTTCTAAATGTGGGTGTGATATACTCGGTGTCCTTAACTACTAGATTTATTATTAATAACACACTATTGGAAACAAAAATAACATTTTTTTTTTAATGCAGGCTTTAAAGATCTACTTTAAACTACACATAATAAAATCAAATCATTATGTTACGCAAATTATAGTTAAATGATCGATAAAATTATGTTTAACTAAAAACAGGATCAGCAATATCACACAGTTATGCCAGTACATCTAATTTACCAGATCTCTGATAAGAACGTTCTACTATTTAGTTAAGATTACTGTATCACTTCTCAGCTGTAACGACACTTTAGAGTGACATTGACTTATGTTTTATGCGGTCCAGTCCATATGGAGGCCATCTTGTAAACGTCACATTGTTGGGTTACTGCAATGTAGAATAGACAGTAAACTGTAATTCTGTTCATGGAAGTTAACCTACCCTCCTACACCAATCGTCTGTATTTGACTCAATTCCCCAAATGTAAATAATGCATTTCTGTAGTTTTATTAACGACATGGATGCGACAATCTTGGAAGTGTGTTCGAAGTATCTTAGTACCACGTCTATTTGTTATTTTTTTCTTATACTTTAACGAGCCAAGGTTTTTAGCATACACCCCGAGCACTGGAACAGGTCGACCATTAATGTTGCTGAGTTACTTCCCATTATAATAAATCATTGTGTTCAAGGAATGCAACCTATACAAAATAAATAACGGTTAATTATTTATGATAAGTGAAACACTTCAATTATAAATGTAAATGTTATCATTTTATTTCTTAATAAATACTAACTTTTATTGAGAATTGAAATAGATTTGATGTCTGTTAAAAAAAACGGAATTTATGTGCTCCATTTTACTTTTATATGGACACATTATCTATAATAAGTTCGCTACTTATAGACTCTTTATAATTCAGTAATTATCTTCGGTTGGATTCTGTGTCATTTGAGGAATTAAATGTTTCTTTAATATTTAACTAGTATTATACTGAAGATAATGTATTTTCCAAATACATTTCTAACAACATTAATTTGACTCCAACCCCCACAACCCCCATGTCCCAACCTTGTTTTGCCTCATTTATCATTTGTCATTCAGTTTCCTAATGTTGCTTATTATTGTTGTTTTATTTATATTGCTTACAAACAAACATTGTAAAGTTATCATTTGAAACTATGTTACTATTATTATATATGTACGGTACATCGGTCCACAACCTACAAAATCACACCAATGACCCCTCCCCCTTTTGTATTCATGTTATTATCCCTAAATTAATACTTACAGTTGTTTTGTTAACTTTAATAACATATAAGGCCTTATTTGAACTCTTTTACGATAACACTGTTCACCATTTTTTTTACCTTCAAAACTCCACTGTATCCCCACACCCCATGATAGCTACACGCCTACCCACCCCTAACCTGTCGGTACTAAACATCCAAATAAACATAAACACCGATTTGAACATACCAACCTTTCACCCTCCCGCTAAACCGTTCACACAGCAATCTGTTCGTCAAACCCTACCCCCCCCCCACCCACACACACACTATAAATAGTAACACCTCAACAGTTAGATGACACAGCACAGAATTTGACGCTTGGCTTGCCTTAAACACACACAGACACGCCTCGTGAGACACATCTACCCACTCCCCCTCTTTCCACTTCACCCTCAGACATGATAACCCCACATCCCCTTTAACTGTTCGAACGACCCAATTCAACATCAAATTCTAATATCTATTCATTTATTTATTTAAAGTTCTAAATCTTGCTTCTTTCCCCTCATCTTTCACACAGCAACCTTTTGAAAACGCAAAGCGACCAGTATATAAATACACACTCTTTCAACTAGTCAACATAATTTGTTTCTCTACACAGAAAATGTTTCACTGTCACATTGACTCTCCATAACCCTCCCCCCGCCCCCCGTCTTGAAACAATTTCCTCTCCACTCCCCACCCGGACTCCTGACACTTTCATTTGACATTCACCACTTTTACTGTTATCCGTTTCAATTTTGTATAATATCGTACAAGACATCATGTAAAGTTTATTATGTACATTTGCAAAACCTTTCGTTTTCAGTTGGTGTTCGAAATCATGTAAAAAATGTGATATTGATGTAGGCCTACTTGTTTTAAATTGCAAATAAAATTAATAAAAAAAAAAAAAAAAAAAAAAACTTATTGTGTGCGTTTGATTTTTATTACGCAACTCTACTTTAGTATACGGAATCTATTTATAATGTTGACGACATAAAGCAGCACCTTGCACTTAGGGGTCATCCATAAATGACGTCACACGCGGGGGTCCGTAATTTTGTGACGGTGTGTGATGAGGGTGGGTGGTTCAGATGGTGTGACGTCACCTTTTTGCATTATAAAAAGCATTGTTAGAAAACGAGTTTTAGCCGTTATTTAGCGTTTTATAAAACGGTTTTAATAGTTGTAATAATAATTGATCAAAATATCGCTGTTTTAGAAAAAATCCAACAGCAATTTCGAGACAGTTGTCGGCTGAGATGTGACGTCATTTTAAGGGGGGGGGGGGCGTCTGGCTTTTTGTGACGACGTGTGACGGAGGGGAGGGGGGAGATAAAAATCGTCAAAAAAGCGTGACGTCATTTATGGATGACCCCTTAGGCCTATATGCACAAATCTAAATCTCGATTTATTGTTTCATTTAATATTTTTCCTTTTTTATTTCTGCTAATTATCTCTTTCTTGTAAGGTTTCTGATCGCAGAACACATTATATATTAAAGGATCGGGTTTTGTGAGGCACAAAAACAAGATGTTAAAAAATCAGGTACCCTTAATTTAGGGTTCGAGGACGATTTTTAAATGTGTTTTCTATTATTTAGGAAAACTTGAATAGTTTAAATAAACTATTTACGTTAACCTTTATTTACAGAGCAAGTTTAAAATCTGCACGTGAAATGATATTTTTATAAAACCGTTGATCACTGTATGGGATACACTGTGCTTTGTCCACAAGTGATTTGACCGTTGTGTGTTTAACGTTGGCTTTCGCAAACAGATAGGCTTTTTTCACTTTGCTGTTCGGGTAAAATAACTTTTATTTGATTTCCTTTATATCAATACTGTGTTCAGTATTGAGGTAACTTTTTTTTTAAATTTAAAGCAGTAGGTAAAATAAATATTAAACACATCTATATACATTTAAATTTAAAAAAAAATATATTAACAAAGATACCGTTTGTTTTTGTTCTTTTCATGTTTCATTTAAACCGCAAAATTTAATAATTTGTCAGGTTTTTTTTTTCATGCGACCATTAAGTCCACATAAAACCAACTAAATGTATTATTAATAAAACAATATATGGAAAAAAAATAATTAAAAATAGTATTTGCTAATATCTACTTTAAACTACACATGGTAACATCAAATCATAATTTTACGCAAATTGTAGTTAAATGTTTAATAAATTATGTTTAACTAAATAAAGGATCAGCAATAGCACACAGTTATGCCAGTGCATCTGATTTACCTAATTTCTGATAATAACGTTCTACTTTTTAGTTTAGATTTCTGTATCGCTTCTCAGCTGTAACGACACTTTCCAATGACATTGACTTATGTTTTGTGCGGTCCAGTTCATATGGAGACATTCTTGTAACCGCCACATTGTTGGGTGACTACAACGTAGAATAGACTGTAAACTGTGATTTTGTTCATGTAAGCTTAACATACACTAATCGCCTGTATTTGACTCAATGCCCCAAATGTAAACAATGCATTTCTGTAGTTTTATTAACGAAACGGAAGTGACGATGTCGGAAGTGTGTTTGAAGTATTTTAGTACCAGGTCTGTTTGTTATTTTTTTGTCTACTTTAACATACACCCCCAGCACTGGAACATGTCAACCATTAATTTTGCCGAGTTACATCCCATTATAACAAATCATAGTTTTCAAGGGATGCAACCTATAAAAAATAAGTAATGGTTAATTGTGTATACTTAGTGAAACACTTGAATTATAAATATAAATGTTATTTTATTTCTTAGAAGATACAATTTATTATTGAGAATTGGAATTGATTTATGTCTGTTAAAAGATCATGTATTTTTGTTCCATTTTGCTTGTAAATTAACACATTAGCTATAATAAGTGCGCAACTTATAGACGCTTGATTATTCACATTAATCATAGCTCGGTCTCCCTTATAGTCCTTAAAGTACTTTTGATATTATTTACTTTAAATATAAGTTATAAACTATCGCTGTAAAGCAGGGGTCGGCAACCTTTTGAGGCGGGAGAGCCAAAAGTTACAATTTACAAAATCTCCCAGCTTTTAAAGAGCCACTTAGAAAGATATATTTTTTAATATTATGGTATTTGATTACAATTAGGTAAATAAAATTTAAATAAAAATGGTTTAAGTAAGAAATAATAATTATATTCATATAAAACATGCACATGTTTCGCACAATATTATGAAACTGGCGAGCCGCATCCTGACACCAAAAGAGCCGCAGGTTGCCGACCCCTGCTGTAAAGGATATTCCATTTGTAGACGTTTGATTTATTCGGATTAATCTGTGCCTTAACAAATAAAAATACTTTTAGATATAAACAACAGTATGTACGTAACTGATATGTTATACAAAAATGAAATAGCTTTCAACCGAGAAACAAAAAGCAGATCTTCTTTGAACACGTCGGGACAAATCTCTGACTGTATCGTTTCCTCAGCTGATACTTTCTCCCTTAAGTTCTATTTTTCTTTTATATTTTATTTCTTCTTGTAAGGTCTCAATAGTGTTGGAGGGCGAGAGACGACGAGATTTCATTAAATAAAACTAAGCACACATGTTTACAATATTACATGTCTTGTGAAAGATTTAACAATTGTTGTGTACTGTTAAATGTGATAAACTTTATATGCTCCTCTTATAACCATATAGTGTGCCGCCATGAGAGTAGGAGAAGAATCGCTCACATAATTTCCTCTGCTGTCGTCATCATTCCTTTGTGGCCCCTGGGGTGCAAAGGGCTGCAACCACACATTTCCATCAGACTCGTTTTTGGGCTGCCCCCTTTATCTGTGCACATGTGTGCCCAGCTGCTTTCGCCTCTTCTCCAACCGTTCTTCTCCATGTCTTCCTTGGCCGGCCCACCCTCCTTTTTCCCTGGGGATTCCAGTCGAAAGCATGCCTTGCGATGTTTTCTTTTTCCTTTCTTAATGTGTGTCCGATCCATCCTCATTTTCGGGCCTTGACTTCTGTCTCTATTGGCTGTTGCCTTAAAGTTTGCCACAGGTCTTTGTTTGATATTTTGTCTGGCCATCTTATTTTAAGTATATGTCGTAAGCATTTGCTTATGAATACCTGTAGCTTATTAGTATTTGTCTTCGTAACCCTCCGAGTCTCCGAGCCATAGAGCAGCACTGCCTTGACATTTGTGTTGAAAATCCCAATTTTGCTACGGAGTGATAGGGCCGTGCACCTCCACATCGGGCGCAGTGAGTTGAAGGCCCATCTAGCCTTGTTGATACGACATTTTATGTCCTCGTCTGCTCCCCCGTCCTTGTTGATCACGCTTCCCAGATATGTGAATGTGTTTGTTTCTCGTAAATCTTCTCCATTTAGCTGTATGGGCAGGTCCTGGCTGATTGATTATGATGGCCTCTGTTTTAGTTTTATTGATTTTTAGTCCAATTTTGGAGGCTTCTTCAGATAGCCGATTTAGTTTGGCTTGCGTATGTTGATGCTTGTGGGATAGTAGGCAGATGTCATCGGCAAAATCAAGATCCTCCAGCTTTTTGGTGAAACTCCAATGGATTCCTGTGTCGTTTTTTGTGGCCATCAGCATGATCCAGTCGATTACCATCAAGCATATCATTGGCGATAGCACACATTCCTGTCTTACTCCCGTCGTCACCGTGAATGGTTTTGTTAGTTTTCCCTTGTGTATTACCTGACTGGTGGGGTCTTCATATTGTTTCTGTGTGATAAATATACATTTTTTGGGTATTCCATAGTGGCTCATTAACTTCCAGATAGCATCCCCATTCACACTATCAAACGCCTTTTTAAAGTCGACAAAAGTCATGTATAAGGGGGATTGCCACTCAAGGGACTGTTCCAAAATGGTGCGCAGCGTGGCAATGTGGTCAGTACATGACCTGTCTTGACGAAAAACAGCTTCTTCTTGTCTTAGTTTTTTGTCCAAGGCATCTCTAAATCATGTCACATGTGTGAGACTTTCTAAATGTGTGCTCCACCCACCGCCACTTCCTCCTGATCAATATTGTCATAGGTTCCTGCCTTTTCCTTCTAGACATGTCTATGTTAGACAATATATTGCCCTGCCGAAGCAATTTCAGAAAAATCCCAAGATATGTGTTAATACTTGTTTTGAACACTCTGTATTTGGATTCAATATATGCATAAACAAAGAGAAATTATATAGGCCTCCTATGCAATGTGTTCACAAAAGTCCATAAAAGAAAGTATTTTAGTAAAATCATCAACCAGAACAAAAACGGAAAATTTCCAAGCATAAAACTAGGTCTGACCGAAGCTTTTCACCCCCCCCCCCCCCCCGACACACACACACACACACACACACACACACTCACATACACAGTGGACTTTTTATTTCACATTTATATTTTCAATATATATATATATATATATATATATATATATATATATATATATATATATTATTTCAATAAATCTACACATTAAATGTCTCAGATCTTGTCGCGCAGAAAACAATATTTGCAAACCTTAGGTATCTTTTCTATAATAAGATTGATTTTGTTTTAACAATTTCGCAATATCGCTCATGTCACATCCCAGTGCTAGTTAAGGTACGAAACAAGAAATATGCTCAGCGTTAGTTACTTCCCATTATTACTGTGGAAAGAATCCAAGGGATGCTACCTTAAAAAATGTAAAATTGTCTTTAAAAGGAAAAAAAAAGACTAATATATATAACGAGCCGACCCGCAGCGTATCATACGCCGCTATTTAGTTGTTTTATATTCTACTTTTCAGTAATTCATAATTTGTGAATTCGACAGTACCAATGCTGCCACTGAAAATATTTGCTTTAAAACACTAACCCCGCCCACCCTTTCCCCTAACCACGACCCTACACCCCCCCCCCCCCCCCCGTGAAAGCAGCCTCCTCTAAGTTACCTCCTGTAAGTTTAAAATCAAACAAAATTATCTGCCCCTAATAGAAACCCGGCTCTACGGCTCTACGATTTGTAAACATTTAGCTTTGTAAACATTTAGCGTGACCACAGCTCACCAGACAATGTGGGGGTGGGGTGGGGGTGGTAGTGATAGTGATAGAGAGAAAGAGAGGGGACTGCAAGGAGGCGCTTGCAGCTTGTTTTTTAACGGCTCCCAGAAGAGAATTATATATATATAGATAATAAGACATACAATAAAATATTTACATTTCGTTTTATTTCCAAAAGAAAAATTACTGTGTTTTTATGATTTTTTTATAATTTTATAATTTTTTTATGAAGTTTGTACAAATTAAAAACATTAAATTTATTAACTCATTAAGATGTAGCCTTGTAATTATTTAGAGTAAACATAATTTACACTAAATGTTCTTCATTGTATGTTTTCAATGTTTTTTATTTTGTGCCTTTACAATTAAAATTTAAAGGCACTGCTATAAGTAAGAAAGAAATATTACTATTGTAAATCTGTATCAGTCCTCACAAGCCGATGATGAAAACTGTAATACTAAAGCGAACACACAACTGACGCTATAAATTACGTGTCTGAGGCGAAAAAAAAATATATATTTTGTGCCTTTAAACGCAACTGAAATTTATTACACGAAAAATATGTCGATACTTGATGACTAAGGTGATATACAAGAGAAATAACAGGTAAATGTTCTTTAGAGTCCAACCAGGAAATGACCAGGATGGCAGGTGACCCAGGAATAAGCCACTCAATAGACAAGACATAGTCTAAACTAAGTTTCTATTGAATCAGTTTGAGCTACATTCAGCTTTATCGAGTTTTCCTAACTTATCCCTTAATGAATCTCCGTCACTACGTAAATACCAGGTTATGACCAGTACGTTTGTACCACTGTTTCTTTCAGCCAACTAGCCCCCTCACCCTCACATACAAAATAGAAAAAAAACTGTATAATACATGTTTTATCCAATGTTTCAAACTTGAACGCTTAAAGTAGTATTTCTTTCAGACTTTTTTTTTCTCGGGGGGAGGGAGGGGGGGGGGGGGGGGGGGGGGAGGGGATATTTTCTATATAAATTCCCAGGAAAAAACGTTCTGAAAACAACCAGATTTACACAATGTATATCAAAGTGTTCGTCCCAGTCATCTTCTTGCCTATTAGAGTACACACTGACCACGCTCACCAAGAAAGCTGGTACATCAACTTGAGCATGTGATGACATTTTCTGAATTACTACTTGCTATTTAAATCAATAATTAATTGAATAACATCTGCAATACAAATGTCCATTTTCCTGGCTAATTGTGTTAATTAACCAGAACATTCATTCACCTTATTTCGTTACTGCCTTACACTGTTTTCGCTATTTTCTTACGCTAATTACGCTGCTCTAGCCACCCAACTGTCCTAACATAAATGCTCTCAGTCATGACCTAACTACGCTACTTCCCTAACTACAACAATGTTTCACCTTTCTAGAAAATAATTAACAAATTAAATATTTTATTTTAAATTGAAATTTAATCTTAAAAAAAAACATGGTTTACCCTTAATTATTTCCCATTAACTTACATAATGTTTACCAGGGCTTACAACTCGTAATTAATTGTTTTTTTTTCTAAAGTTATCAATGCTACATCATTGTTTCCCCTCCCCACCCTTGTTGGAATTTGACAATTTGTATTCAAAAGACTTTTTCACTCTAATTAAACATTAATTAATTGATAAAAGCAATTTTTCGTCTAAATATTTTGCAATATTTTTGACTTGGTATCACCCCAAAAATGGTGTGACATCAAAAGAGCCGCATGCGGATAGTGAGCCGCAAACCCCTGTTCTAAGCATTTAAACCTACACAAAATATAATATCTTGTAATTGCACTTGTGGTGTCTAAATTAGAGGTGCCTAACACAATTGACATTGAGTTTGTTACTTCCCTTATTAAAATCAATATAACCAAGGAATACAACCTAAACCCACATAAAAACTATTTCTTTAAATATCGAACATTGCCATCAATGTAAGTACACATTTAAAGAAGTAGGGCTACTAAGCAAAACAAATATTTTAATGTCAATAAGAAAGCATTTGTTGCTTCCCTTTTTGCGATCAAAGTAAACAAGGGATACAACCAAAAAGTATTTATAGATATACTTCGTAAAATAAAGAACATTTCTAAATATATATTTATACATTTATAAAAATGCTGATCAAAACAAATATTTTAAATCTGTAAGAAAACTTATGATGTATTTTACTTCTTACTACCGATTTTTTATTTATTTATATTAAACTTAATTTAAAATATATATATATATGTTTACAATTATTTCTGAAAATATATTTTTTTGAAAATTAAGCAATAGCGATTCCAAATGTTATCATTTTGCGCTAAATACAACTTTGTTTTAATACAGGGGTCTGAACATGCGCCGAGCCGCATGCGGCTTTTTATGTCAAGATGCGGCTCTCCAGCTCCTTGCATACATATTAATAGTTATATTATTTATTTTTCAAAATTCGTAACAAAAGTTATACTGTAAAGAAACACACCGGTTTAAAAAGAAGAAAAAAACACATTAGAGAACAGTGAGAATAGGTGCAGTAGCAAGTATACGGACAGCCGCTTGGGCACCAGGTCCAGCCCCACTTCCGTGCTGTGGACAGACACGTGGCAACAATTCCATGCTTACCACTGCCCAAGTGCCGAATTTTTCGACTATCATTAACTGTGGAATGTTATTTTATTCAGAATGCATTTCCATATCCATCAGTAATCATTAATTTTACGTGAGTGACGTAGTGTTTTATTAGCTTCCTATTGTTGAGCCGAGTACTGCACTATGGGGTACGAGTTTACCCTGCGTTTAGTGGGGTGGAAGATAAGCCTGGTGAGGACCAAAGGACAGAAGTTACCGATACACGGTAATCAAACCGATATCCAAGCCAGTTAGATAGAGTTTGCCGTGTTGAGGCCTGCCTGGTATATGGGAGACACCTCCTGAGCCTGTGATGTCCGTATAGAAATAAATAAAAAAAGTTAACTTCTTATCAGGTAAATTGGGATAGTCATGTATTTTTAATTGTTGATTACTAATTTCATTATTCTGGCGAAACAAGTGTATGTTTTTATGTGAACAATTATTATTTCATGTATAAAGCTATTTATTTTAAATAACAAATCAATTTTTTTTTAACTTATCGTAATCAAATAATAAAATATTGAAATTTTTAAAAAAATGTTAGTGGCTTTTTAAAAAATGGGAAATTTTGAAAAAATTAAGGCAAGGCTCATCCGTCTCAAAAGGTAGCCAACCCCTGTTTTAACACAACCGAATTATCCCTTATGGTAAGATTAAAGTGCAGTGTCTGTTCTTGAAACTGCAATAATCTTAGCCATTTGGTTAGTCGGCAGGGGCGGAACTACCATACCGCCAGACCCCGCAAAGCGGGGGGGGGGCCCAGGCCGTTTAGGGGCCCAAAATCCGACCAAAAAGCAATGTCTTTGTATTCCAAAATTACGTTTTCTTGCACCTTAATTATGGTTTTGTAAAAAATAAAAATAAACTACTACTGTAGTGATGTTCTACGGTAGCTAACACACACTGTTTCGTAAAAGAAAAAAAAAACTACATAAGCATTAGTGTGCAAGATAAACAAACATTCAAACCACTTCCATGACTTATTTCCCTTTTTTAAATAATCAAATAGAAGTGCCCATAAACTCCTTTTAATAGTTTTATACTACGCAAATTGAAAAGCAATTACTTCTCTTAATTATAATTATTTATAAAATACATACTAAAGAATAACATAGTATAAAAAGGAATTTTAGAAAAAAAATTAATATAAATTAAAAAAAAACCACAAAAAACATAACACGAGAAACCATTACACTTACAAAGCTTTCATGGTTCATATAATTTTGACCGGCTTGCACATGGTAAGCTATACGGCCGACATCAAAAGTGACACACAGATTTGAAAAACAGACTAATGCACTTAAACACATGACATGTAATTTGTTAGAATTGAAAATAAAAGTATTATGTATTTTTTTAAAACAATGTGTTTTTTAACTAGATTAGGCCCGAAATGAGTATCCTACGTTCGTATTTTGTGTTTATATATAAATATATATATATATATATATATATATATATATATATATATATATATATATATATATATATATATAGGGGGGGCCTCAAAAAATATTTTGCGGGGTGGCCCTTTTTTTCTAGTTCCGCCACTGATCCAATATCAACAAAAGGACATCTGCTAACTCTAATAAAGATATTAATGATGATCTTTGAAATAATGTTTTGCTCCTTGCTAGAAGAGTTTCTCCCGGGCATCTAATTCCCCCCCCCCTCCCCCCGTAGAATGTCCACCGAAGAATTTCATCGCTACGAAAATTATTTTTGGAATTATATGGCTGTTTACTAATGCAGTCTCAATTAAAACATCACTAAATCAGTCCTCAAGTAAATTAACATCAGAACAGTCTTCTTTTTCCCAGGTTTTAATCGTGCACAATATGAACGGAAGGAACTGATACACACCTTACCCCCCCCCCCCCCCCCCACTCAACCGGACTAGCGGATATATCATTCTCATGGTAGGCCTAGCGTACCCTCATCGCCAGGAGTGAGTTTTTATGACATGGAAAGTTTTGGACTGATAGATCAGTATGAGTATTACAGAGACCCTTCTCCCACGGTCTTTTCTATTTATGTCCATGGGTGGCTATAATGTAAACGTTTGACTTCGCAGCTAAGGATGGAGCACAGTACGCTAAGCAGTCAAACGAAACCGAGTTGGCACACTGTATTTTAGTCTAGTTCTTAGGTAATTTTGTTTTCTCCATTTAATTACTACATAAGCAATTTATGTTCATGTCTTTGATGCTGTGTAAAGCCATCAAATAAATTGTTCTTACTATTTTTAATGTTTAAAACAATTGAATTAATAAAAAAAAAATATAAATAAATAAAATGTTTGAGGACTGCTATAAATAAATAAATAAATATATATATATATATATATATATATATATATATATATATATATATATATATATATATATATATATATATATATATACACACACACACATATATATATATATATATATATATATATATATATATATATATATATATATATATATATATATATGTTTGAAAGTGAAGAATGTTTGATTTCATGTGTCTCTTTGTAATGACATAAACTTTGTATTATTGAAATTCTCTGTAATCCATTTTTAGCGCAATTTCCATACTGGACAATTGCGATTATTAACTCGTCATTTCTGGTGATGGATGGATGGATGGATGTGTGTCCGTAGCTTTAAGTCATATCTCCTCCTCAACGAAGCAATATCGAGGACTAGTTCCAAAAGCAAATATGTTAAGCAGGTTCCGAGGATGATTGTGGGCCAAAACAATTCCCTGAATTCCTTCCTGGATTTCCCGGAAAAATGCAGTTTTTGGCCCATATCTCTGCAACCAGACCACTTAGCGACTTGAAACATTTACCAATCGATTCCTGCCATAATTTAGAACAATATTGCTCAAGAAAGTTTCCAAAATATCCTTTCGTTCGGTCACAAAAAAAATATGTACTACTTTTTTAAACTGAGCATCTTGTAGGCCTAGGATGATATTTACTACTTTTTATTTAAACTGAGCATCGCGTAGGCCTACCCGTTAAAATAAAACTATTTCCGTTGATATAGGTTAATATAGTTGTCTTTTTTTTCGCGCAATTTCAATACTGGTTTCTATTTTGTTTTGAATTATTAAAACTACTTGTGTTGCATTATTTATTTGCTGAATTTATGATTTATCTCGATTTAAAATTGATATGGATAACATAAGGAAATTGCGCTTAATTGGTCGTTAGACTTTTTATTAACTTGTTTCAGCTCTACTTAGAAATCCAAATCCCCCCCCCCCCCTCAGCACACCATGCCGATGGAAAAAGGAATCCCTTGAATCATCATTTAATTACACATTTGCATGTTCAGGTTGTTGTTTTATCGTTTTTTTTTTAATATTTAGGCGTTTCGTATTAATTGTATGTATATTTAAACTATCTTAAATGAATAAAAGTAGGCTACAAGTAAGAAATAAATGTTACTTTTGTAAATCTGTATCAGTCCTCACAAGCCGATGATGAAAACTGTAATACTAAAGCGAACACTCAAGGCACACTGAGGCTGCAAATTACATGTCTGAGGCGGTAAAAAATATGATAATTATATGTTTTTAAATTATAAACTATTGCTGTACTGAAAATTCCATTTGTAGACTTTTGATTTCTTTAGATTAATATGTGATGAAAGTCGACTGTTCGTCAATGTGTTAAGAATTTATTCTTCAGCCTTAACATATATATATATATATATATATATATATATATATATATATATATATATATATATATATATATATATATATAAATATATATATATATATATATATATATATATATATATATATATATATATATATATATATATATATATATATATATATATATATATATATATATATAAACAACAAATAAAAATATTGTTTGATGTAACCAACATTATGTACGTAACTGACATGTTATACAAGAATAGAAAAGCTTTCAACCGAGAAACAAAAAGTAGATCTTCTTTGAACACGTCGGGACAAATCTCTGACTGTATCGTTTCCTCAGCTGATACATTTTTCCTTAAATTCTATTTTTCTTTTATATTTTATTTCTTCTTGTAAGGTCTCAATAGTGTTGGAGGGCGAGAGACGACGAGATTTCATTAAATAAAACTAAGCACACATGTTTACAATATTACATGTATTGTGTACTAATAAATGTGATAAACTTGATATGCTCCTCTTCTTATAATGTGCCGAAATGGTAGTAGGAGAAGGATCGTTCAAATAATTTTGTTAGGTTGTAATTCAGTACTAATTAGACAATAAATACGTATACATATATATCAAAGTTTTGTTAATTGTGAATAGGATGATGTTTCAGCATATTTTATTGTTGTTCTATAGTTACATATATCAGGGGCGTAGCGAGGGGGGGGGGGCGGGGGTGCGGACCGCACCGGGTGACACCATTTACGGGGGTGACACCAAGACAAAAATAGCAAAATATATAGAAAAAAACTTAAGGGGGAGGGTGCAAATCGAAAATTTGAAAGTTTGTCCCCGGGAAGGGTCGCTACGCCTCTGGGGTGGGGGGGGGGTGACACCATTAAATGCCACACCGGGTGACACCCGACCTCTCTACGCCACTGATATATATATATATATATATATATATATATATATATATATATATATATATATATATATATATATATATATTGCAATTGTTGCAAGAAAAATGACAAATTACAAATTTTTTTGTACACTCTGTATAAGAACAAGTATAAAGTAACCGTTAATACAAACCATTCCTGTAATAAATAACGGTAGAATTGACGTATACCACGAAAAACATCAGACACTTCATACAAGCTTACTGAAACAGTACTCAAGTTTTTAGCGCAATTTCCATTCTGGAGAATTGCGTTTATTAACTCGTCATTTCTGGGAATGGATGGATGGATGGATGAATGTGTGTCCGGGCTTTAAGTCGTATCTCCTCCTCAACGAAGCAATATCGATGACTAGTTCCAAAAGCAATTATGTTAAGCAAGTTACAAGAATGAGCATAGGCCATAAAAATTCCGGGTTTCTTTCATGTATTTCCCGGAAAAGCCAAAAAACCTCGAAAAAAATCAGTTTTTGGCCCATATCTCGGCAACCAGGCCACTTAGCGACTTGAAACATGTACCAATCGATTTCTGTCATAATTTAGAACAATATTGCCGAAAAAAGTTTTCAAAAATATCCTCTCGTTCGGTCACAAATTTTAAAATTACATAAACACCTACAAACCGATTGTTCTTCTAGCTTGAACGCACCCCAACATTATACGTCAGAGCTATTTTTAGATAACATAAGGAAATTGCGCACAAATGTCACTAGACTTTTTTAATTAACTTGTTTTTTTTGTATTTTAGTGTCTTTTCAGAAAACCAAAACTGTGTAACGTAACAGCACTTAGGGTTATAGACACGAAAACACGCACACACACACACACACACACACTGACACTTGTGCACACACAAACACAATTGTCGTTCACCGTACCACGGGTTGTTAAGTCTTTCTGTTCCGTCCTAAAGAAAATTTTGAAAAGGGGAATAATTTTGTTCTAAATTTAGTAAAATGGGTAGTCTCCCATTGGGAGGGGATAGTTGGGAAGTCGGTCACTGTCTCGCTAGAATGGTTCCGTCGTCTGCTACGTTAGAAAAATGTACTGTTTTAGTGTTTTAATAGGTTCTCCTCTGCGTCCTAAAGCCGTCAATTTCCGCTATGCTAAAGTTCTTCTAGGTGATACAGTCAGTCCCCAGTCTTTGTCTCAGTACTGCTTTAAATAAAATACTTAAAAAAAAACTTTTAAAAAAACCACGTTTTTCTTGTGGACTAAAAAGTAGAAAATAACTATTTACATACATTTGATGACAAAAAACGTGGGTACGTTCACCATCAAATTTCCCGACCCATCTGCCCGACCCACGTTTTTTGTCATCAAATGTATGTAAATAGTTATTTTCTACTTTTTAGTCCACAAGAAAAACGTGGTTTTTTTAAAAGTTTTTTTTAAGTATTTTATTTTCTCCTTTTTAGTCCGTTGCTACACAAGAAAAACGTGGTTTTTAAAAAAAGTTTTTTATATAGTTTATTTTCTACTTTATCCAATGACTTGATTAAGTATGACTTGACTAAAAATCTTGAGCGACCAGGATTCGAACCTGGGTTGTCGCGGCCACAACGCGAAGTACTAACCACTATACGATCACGGCCAGCGGAAAATGACCGACAGGTACTAAGACTTACAGAGGACATGACCTTAGGAACAATTTAAGGACTGACAAGAAGACTGGCCAAAGGGAAACAACAAATAAAATACACACATTATACACTAGGAAAGGTTGCATCCCTTAACGCTTTGGTAGGAAAAACATCGCATTAGACACAATACTTCACCCTGCCCAACACTCCAAGCTAAGCAACTAACCCCCCCCCCCCCTCTCCGCCTTTTGCCATAACCTCATGTCACTCTATTTTCATTTAAAGCATTAGTCCTTAAATACCATGTTTATGCCTATTTTTTTGAAATATAAACTATATATGTAATATAATATATTCCTTTTGGTTTGGCAACCACAATTCATCTTGTTTAAGTTTAAACAGAATTTAAACCTCTAGATTTGTAGGGAACTCTGTACACGCTCATATATTATCCTATGTAAAAACCTTGGTTGCTAAATATGTTTACTTTTGTACCATTATAAACATATGTCACATGGTACAAGGCCTGTATTATATTTTTGATGTACATGTTTTGTTTAAACTTTTAATTTCTTTTTTTTTTTTTTTTTTTTTTTTTTTTGCCGTTAGGCGTTTAATAGAATTCCTTCCATTGTATGGATAGTTTGCATGTTTAAAAAAGATCAAATTATAATGTAATACATAGTATAACATTAATGCATAATATACCAGTTCAATTGTGACTAATACAAAACGTTTAACAAAACTAGCGTAGCAGTGTCTTATAGTTTCCTTATTTATTTATTTAACTTTAGGTATGTTTGTCTTTTTCTTCCTCAGTCATGATGCCTATGTGATGCGCTGCCATGTGGTGATAGACACTGTGCTCTGGGAGTTCTACATCACAGAACACACAGCTGAAGATAGATTTTTTATGGTTTTCTAGATAGTGTTTAGAAATACCATTGTGAATTTTCCCATCTCTGCAGAGCTGGCATTGCTTGAATGCCCGGTGTTCTGCAGCTTCGTGACGTATTCGTTCTTGGAGTGTTTGGTACGAGTTAAGGCAGTAGTTGCATATAAGGTTTTTTTTTTCTAGTTTGCTTTGCGAGTATTTTTTTTTCTTTAGCTGTTTTCCCTAGTTCAGTGGGGCTGGTTTGGTTTTTTCTTTTCATTGACGAGCTGGTTTCCATTTCTGATGCTAGGTCTGTTGCCTCCATTGTTGGAGGTTCTTGTAGGTTGCTTGGTGTCGGGGGTTGTGGTACAGGTGTTGCTGTATCCTGTGCTGTAGGTTGATCATTGGGCTTTGTCTCTGTGTTTTTTTTTGGTTAGAGCTGCTTGTTGACTGCTTGGTGTTGTAGCTGGTTGGACGAGTAGTCTTTGATTGGGGAGTGTTGGTGATTGCTTGGCATGGGGGCTTGTGGAACGGGTGGTACTGCAGTTTGTGCTGATGGTTGATTACTGGGCATTGACTCTGGGCTAAGAGCTTGACAGTGATTGGTCCAATGCGAAGTTGAGGCGCAGGTTTGGCAGGCTTGTTTTCTTCCATTGATGGCGATTAAGATGTTGAGGGATTTGTTTTTGTAATTTATTTGAATGTAGTGAGGGATGTTTGATGGGTTGTCAGTGTGTATGGAGAAGTTGCGATTGCTGGTGTGAGAGATTGTGTTAACAGTTGTTTCTTTATTGCTGTAAGGTTGTAGTGCTTGTATGAGTGTGAGGTCGTTGAGTGTGGGGGGGGGGGGATCCATCTAAGGGTTCCGTTTATTCTGTCTTTTTCGTGTATAGTGAAGCGTAATGTGTAGGGGCCGTGTATTTTGTGTGTATTGTGTAGAGTGGTGACATCGAATTCTGTTGAGGAAAAGTACCAGGTGTCAGCGCGACCGTAGTTGAGGAGTAGGATCTGTTGATCGCTTAGAAGATGACGTAAGACGTGTCCCCTCAAGTTGGGATGACCTTTTGAGCTGATGGTAACTTGGATAGTAGGTGAGTCAGCAGAGTAGAGGTCCGGGCATTCTTCGTTCGGCAGGTTCAGGATGGCAGTAGTGGCTGAAAGGGGTTGGGCCCAGGATTTCATTAAGCCACCCGAACCGTAGTCCGGGTGGCTCCTCCCCAAGTCTCTCGACCCAGGGGGAACATCCAAGGGCGCAGCCCCTTTGCTGACGCTGACGATAGCTGCATATGACATCGCATGAGGAGATGACATTGTAGGATGTTAGAGTATAGAACAGGGGTCGGCAACCTTTTGAAGCGGAAGAGCCAAAAAGTTACAATTTTCAAAATTTCCCAAGTTTTAAAGAGCCACTAACATTTTTTTTTATTTGAAATGTTTTATTTTTAATTAAGATTATTAGTATTTGTTCAAGGAGCCGCAGGTTGCCGACCCCTGGTATAGAATCTTTGGTAAAGGGCGAAGGATTTACTCGATGTGAAGAGAAACCACTAGTTGTTTTTTTATTTATTTTTTTGTTTTTTTTTAAGAGAAACCACTAATACTAAGCATATGGATTATACCTGTAAGGCAACATAGCTTATGGAATTTTCTTGATATTAATATTAAAGCTAGTAGATATAAGTGACTTCTAATTATTCGGTCAACAATTACCAATTACTATGTGTTGTAATTAAGATTTTGTTATTAAGATCAAAGATTTTAAAAAATATATCTGTAATTTAATTTTCTATAATTTACACTAAAGTTAATTTACTTGTTTTTGCTAAAAATATATATTATTATTTTTTTCATTTCTTTTTATCGTTTAATTTGATAATTACCTCCCTTTAAAAGAAAACAATATTAGTTTTCTCCCCTAACAAAATAGTTCTATGCGCGAGATATTTTGACTTAAACAAAAGACGAGAGCAAACCGCTGTGAACTGTGTTACACCATGGTGCACTCTCGGGACTAACACTAATATTCAATGTCATTGTAGGGTGGGGGGGAGGTGTGTGATGGAATCTAATATGGGGGTTTTGAATGTTTTGGTGATTTTGGTGGAGACTATTTTTGTATCGAGTTTGTATTTGGGAGATTGTGAGATCATTAAGGTGTGGGAGAGTTTAGTTTGCGAGAATATAATGTAAGAAAATATAGTGTGGGAGAATTTAGTGTGGGAGAATTTAGTGTGGTAGAATTTAGTGTGGGAGAATTTAGTGTGGTGGGATTAGTGGACGCATTTTGTGTGTGGTGGGATTAGTGGAAACATTTCAGATTTTCTTCACATAGTTTTATTTAATACGTTACGTATAGTGTATTGCCAATTTAAAGTATAATAACGCGAATATAAAAATTCCATCCGATTCCACCAAAAAATTGTAAACAATAACTAGATGCAGAATAGAGGCCTATGTGCTTATGTACATGTAGATCTAGAAGTCCCATCAATGTAATAACCAACTCCAAAAAAAGCTTTAAATTACAAACAACACACATTGTTGACATATTCTATGTGCAGGTGGAGCTACGTCCAGCCGCACATCATTTTCACAACAGAAATGGAAGTGAAATCAGATTCTTGCTGAATGTAGGCCTAAATCTCAGACAGTGAGAGAAATAGTTTTCTAGCTCAAGCAAGGGTTAACATGACATCTTGACGTAAGCCTGAACTCTTCAGTTGGCTACAAGCCAAGTGAAAACTTAACCCTGAGGTTAAGACTGCAGTCGAGACATCACCAAAAACCACCTCAACCGCCTAGCAAAGACAGAGCATTACAAACGGCTTCCAATGTAGAAATGAGCTGCTTCCAGCATCCATGTCATAGAGCAAATAAACTGTTCAAGTTTACACCATCCACACACGTTTCGCCTGCCAACCACGATGTTGCTAGATTGCTCACATTATTGACAACTGTTGATAAAATTGATGCTCCTGGACCTATCAACCAATCTCAAACAACGCAAGCGATCATACAGAGGAAAAATGATCAGCGCTCGTCAAATGAATCTTCAATAAGGTCAGTTGGGAATATGTAAGACGAATGTTTGCAGGGCTCCCCAGGGGTGAGTGCTCGCAGGGCTCCTGAGGTGTGAGTGCATGCAGGGCACCTTAAGTGTGAGTGCGCGCTGTGCGTCTGGCAATCGACAGACCGCTCACCGCCTCCACAGGACTGCTCGCGGCCTACCTAGGACTGTTTGCCGTAGCTATTGCACGCCTCGCCGTCCCATATTGTGGTAACCCAGCTGAGGGGTTAGTGCTTGCAGGGCCCTTGAGATGTGAGTGCTCGCAGGGCTCCTGAGGTATGAGTGCTCGCAGGGCACCTAGGGGTGAGTGCAAGCAGGGCGCCTGAAGTGTGAGTGCGCGCTGTGCGTCTGGCAATCGACAGACTGCTCGCCGCCTCCTTAGGACTGCTCGCGGCCTCCCTAGGACTGCTCGCGGCCTCCCTAGGACTACTCGCGGCCTCTCTAGGACTATTTGCCGTCGCTATTGCACAGCTCTCCATCCCATATTGTGGTAGCCCAGCTCTTGAGGGGTAAGTGCTCGCAGAGCTCCTGAGGTGTGAGTGCACACAGGGCGCATGAGGTATAAGTGCACGCAGGGCTCCTGAAGTGTGAGTGCGTGCTGTGCGTCTGGCAATCGACAGACCGTTCGCCGCCTCCCCAGGACTGCTCGCGGCCTCCCTTGGACTGCTCGCGGCCTCCCTAGGACTACTCGCGGCCTCCCTAGGACTTTTTGCCTTTACTATTGCACAGTTCGCCGTCCCATATGGTGGTAGCACATCTGGCGGCCGACTGACGGCTCCACCTCCAACAGACTGTTGTATGTTTTTGTTTTTTTTATCCACAGCTATTAACCTCTTGAACCTCCAATAGCATCGTATGCAAGAAGGCAGCTTTTTCAGAGATGGACCACCCCACTAGAGAGGGTTTAAAATAGTGAGATTTAAAGTTTTTAAATACGCTCTGTATATACTAGTTTAAAATTTATTTATCCTTCGGAAATAAAAACAAACAATTTAGCTGAAGATTTAAAGAATTAGAATTTTAAAGTTTCATGAATAAAAATAGTGCTTTTACATTTTTAAAATTAAAAGTCTAAGTCAATTGATTTTTTTTACTAATTATTTTACTTTTTAAATAGTTTAATAAAGATGGGTTACTATTGTGTAAAAGTTCTGTTAGTTGGGTTTAAGCTACTTTGGTTCTGTTGTTTTGGTATAGTTACGTTCTGTTATTTGGTAACATTTAGGTCAGTCAAAATAATTTTTACTTATTTAAATGTGACTGCTATATTCATTTTCCTTTTGAATTTCAGATATATACATCTTCATTGTCTAATTAAGTCACAGCAATGGCTGAGCTGGTGTAAGATGAATTTTCAAATGCAAGACTTTCTTATACAGCAAGATAAAACAGATTGTACTTAGAAGGTATGTATATTGTAGCGTTTTCAACAAACGTAGTGTTTTCTACCAAATGGTGAAGTCAACAGGAACCATCCTTGCGACTTGACTTCACCATTTGCTGTTAACTGTTCAAGTAATGAAGAAATCAGGAACCATCCTTATTTCTTCATTACATGAGCAGTTGACAGCAAATACTTGGAGAGTGAGTTGTCTGCCTTGGAGATCGCGTTTGGTTAACATTTTTCTCTCTTATTAGTTTCGCTCTTCTATAAGTTTTTTAATTTCCCAGTGTCAAATGATAGTGTAACGTCCCCAAGTGATTATTCCTTCTCCGGCCTGTCAGTCACATTCCCCAGTACGTTCCAGATAATTCTAGGCTAAACTTCTACACGAAACTCCCTTTGCAATGGTGTACATTAAATTACATTGTGTTGACCTATAGACTCTAGTACAGATCTTATTATGTATTGTAAGTGGTTGTTTAAACAATCAAATATCTCACTACATTATTTTCAATTGCTCATCATAAGTACCTTTTACTTAGAATGGCTAAGTTTAGGTTGTGAGTTGGTGAATGTGCAACGTCTTAACATTTTTATTGAGTGTTGTGCTAAATTCGATTTAAATACTGTTTCTGCACAAACAAAAACGTGTGCATCTGTTTAAATGGACACACATTGATGCAATAACAACGAGGAGTTCTATTGACTAAAACCTTAACAGATTGACTATTTACAAACGGAATGCAATCAGAAGCTTTAGATTATTTTTTTAGATACAATGACAACATGTATTCTATTTTTCAGATGCCACCAAAGAAATCAACCATTGTTGGAAGAGAAACTGTACACGCTAAAACAAATGGCAGTTAAAAGAAAAAGTGAAGCATTGGATGAAATTGTCTCCAGATTAGAGAAGGGACATTCCAAATATTCCAATAGATCTAAGAACCCAGACACCACATGACTTTCAGAAAGAAAGAACAAAGTTCTCTCAGTGTTTAATGAAAGATGCGATAAAATGGATATATATATATTTTATATATTTTATCTCTTACATCTTCTTGAAATAAATTTAATCTTACCATTTAGTTAGTAGAGTTTTTTATATAAATATCTTATTTTTCGAATGCTTCACGTGTTTCAGATGTGCTGCTAAATAATCTTTAGCCTATCTTTAACTCTAAGATGGACTACAAAAGAAAAAAAAACCGAACACAGAACAGTGAATGTAATAAAATGAATTTGATACAAGAGTGTTCAGAACGAAAGAAATCGCTTTATCGTACTTTGTCGAAACTCGTCTGAAACGGACTTTAATTTCGTGGCAGACAAACTAGACATTGTAGAACCAAAAGACATTATTCGAAACCTCTTAACCGCAGACAAACCACACGCCGACTAAATCAACAACATTAAAACATCCTTCAAACTAGTCTACACATGCATAGCACGATATCCACACACTTTACAAACCACTCACTGATGTAAAACATCCAAAGAAGGAAAACACCAAAGCAACTGTAAGTACAGAATCCTCACTAATTAAGCGCATTACTCTGACCGGAGGACCTGTTGGTACTCACCTAAAGAATACCCTAAGACTAGTTATCAAAGGGAAGAAAACATCAAAATTCGATGAAATCATTCTAGAAGACATTATAATGCAAGAACTAGGAATCCCACAGCGCCAGATACAAAAAACTGTACAACCTCGGAAAGCCCAATGAATGGTTTGTCACCATTCTGTCGGAGGAACTTTTTAAAAGCCTCCACATGAGGGAGATTGCTAAGAACAGCAGCATCTGCTCGAGCATACTGCTGCTCGATGTAGATAGGAATGGACAGAGAGGAGTACTGAAATGGGTACCCCCAACATTTACCAAAGAAACAGTTAACACCATCCTTGACAACCTTACCATGCCCAATGAACCCAAAACAGCAGTGCAGATCGGGAAAAGCGATAAGTGGGCCGTGGACTTCTGTCCTATGGTACCCACAGAAGAGCTGCCCCACTACATTGAAGTTGAGGCAGGAGAGGAGAAACACACCCTGTTGCTCCAGCTCGAGGGACGGAGGACGGTGTGTCCTCTGTGCAAAACGACCAGGCACGGGCCAATGGCATGCAGAAACCAGTACATCAGGGAAAGAGACAACATACACCTGGACAGGGAGGGACAATACATAGTGGACCGAGAAGACGAAGAACTATCGACGACAGATGACGAGACTACGACCCGATGGGAAGCAGGCGACCAAGAGGAACAACAGAATGAATGGCACACTGTAAATAGGAAAAAGAAGACAGCATACAGACATCAACGAGCCAAGAACAACAGCAGAATTAACAAAGCAGAACGAACAGACATGATTGAGCAAATAGCTAGCCCAACCACTACACACGCTGGCGTCTTAGCCAACAAACCGGACAGGACAAACAAGAGACCACCAGGGGAATTCATCAGCCCCCCAAGCCCCAAATCGACCAAGGCAGGCCATGTATGGGAGACAACATAGATAGCCTCACAATCATCACCCTCAACATCCAAGGCATCAGACATAAAGATAAGTACCTAAGGCAATTAATACACACTTACACACCAGACTTTATAGCAATACAAGAAACTAACTTCAAGGACAAACACACAGCGGATAGATTCACACGTAGCCTAGGACTCACTCAAGCATATCACAGCCTAAGTAAGCTTACAACAGGTAGCGGCACATCCATATTCAACACCTCCAACCATTACAAAGTAAAAGACACGTATAACGACATAAACGGAAAACTGCTAATAGCGACTGTACAAGGACAAACAGGGACACTAGCAATAGTTAACGTACACGGACAGACGGAAAAACGAAACACAAACTATTATAATGACCTAAATAAACTGCTGACAACAAGGTATAAACAACATAAAATCATACTATTAGGAGACTTTAATTGTGTTGAAAGAACGATAGACATATCTGGAACGACGGAAAAGAAAAATAGTCGTATAGAACGAGACAGACCTCAGGTAAAACTGATCCAAAACATTACAACACACTTCAACCTAGTGGACACGTTCAGAACATTATACCCCCACTCATTACAATTCACCCGCGGTAACAAATCACAAGGTAACCTAGCTAGGCTAGACAGGATATATGCCCCACAGGACATGAAAATAAACAGAGTGGAACACCTTACACACACCCTAAAATTTAGCGACCACAGTGCAGTAATAACAACACTAAACAACTTCGAACCAAAACTCAAAAGAAACACACCGTGGAAACTAAATAACTCACTACTCTTGGACGAAAGATACAGATCTAGAATCAAAGACACTATCCAATTTTACATACAATCAGCGCCTAGGATAGATAAAATACAACATTGGGAAGACTTCAAAGCAGATATCAAACAAACAACTATACAAATAGCCAAAAGCATCAACATAATCAGACAAGATAGGGAAAAAAGAATAGAAGACCAACTAAAAACACTTAAGATAACAAATGGCAGTAGGGAAGACATCGACACACTAGAAAACCAATTGACAGAAATACAAGAATACAAATACAGAGGAGCACAAATAAGAAGCAAAATAGACAGGATAGGATCAGAAAACCCTACACACCACACACTCATACTAGAACAAAGCATACAAAGATCCAAACAAATCAAACAAATTGTGGACGAAAACAACCAAGAAACGACAGACCCTGAAAAGATACAATCCTTATTTATAGACTATTACGCACGACTTTACAAACGAGAAGCGACACACAACGAGAAACAAGACGAATACCTAAGCTACATCAAACCACTAGACGACAACGACAAAAACATAATAGATACGCCCTTTAACTTAGACGACATCAGGAAAGCCATTCAAAAACTTAACGACAATAAATCCCCCGGACCCGACGGCCTGACAAGTGAATTCTACAAAACTTTCATAGCAGACTTAAGCCCCCTCCTACTAGATACATTCAAAGAAATATATATGCTAGAACAATGCCACGAAAACTTTAATACATCATACATAACACTCATCCATAAACCAAAAACAGACCCTAAACTAACCAAAAATTATAGACCCATATCACTCCTAAATACAGACTACAAAATACTAACCAAAGCACTCGTAGCCAAATTAGAACCACACCTACCAAAACTAATACATACAGACCAACAATGCAGCGTCACAGGCAGAAACATACAGAACCACAACCATCTAATTAGGGACATTATACAATACACACACGAGAAAAACACGCAAGCCTGCATTTTAACATTAGACCAAGAAAAAGCATTTGACAGAGTCTCACATAAATACCTACACAAAGCACTCAAGACATATAATTTAGGCAGTTATTTCAACACTTGGATCAAAATAATTTACACAAATGCAAAAAGCCACCTCCTTATAAACAGTAACATAACCAGACCGTTCAGTATAGACAAATCAGTTAGACAAGGATGCCCCCTATCACCCATATTATATATTTTAACCCTAGAACCTTTATTAGAAAATATCAGACGGGACGCAGACATTAAAGGAATAGACATACCGAACTTGACGAATAAAAAGATATTAGCATATGCCGACGACACTGCCTTTACTTTGCAGACGGAAAACTCAATAAAATTAGTGGTAGGAAAATTCATTGACTATGGACAGGCTAGTGGAACAAAAATTAACTTAGACAAGACAGAAATTATGGGACTAGGACGCTGGAAAAACAGACAAACATATCCACTAAACATGACAGCTAAAAACGAATTACACATATACGGCATAACACACCAGAACAATCCCTCGCTGGAAAATAACAAAAGATGGAAAGAAATTATAAACAAAATTAAGAAAACTATAGACTTCTACAAGTACAGCACGACAACAATTTTTACAAGAGCCGCAATCACAAACAGATACATTATACCCCAAATAACATACATCGCCACAGCCCAAACAGTCCCAAAACCAACAATCAAAGAAATAAACAAGCTCATTAGGAGATATATCTTCCAACACACTATAGGCAACATCAGTCACAACACACTAGTCCAAAGCAAAATACACGGGGGAATAAATCTACACGACATACAAACTAAAATAAACACATTTAGGCTAACACATGTAAACAGAATAATTAGCGAACCACAACACCACCCATTAGCACATTATTACATAGGGATTAATCTAAATAAACATATAAAAATTAACAATAACTCCCCACATTTCATAGGACAAAAATTAAACAACTTCTATACAGAATGTATACAAATCTTTAAAACTAACGAAAACCTTTTAAAAAAGAAATCTCAACAGATTTATAGGAAATTAGTACAGAAGCTTGCCACCCCTCTTTACAATAGAATATCCTGGTGCAGGACATTCGCTTTAACAGACACGACGGACACTTTTAAAAACCTTCATTTCAAAACAATAACACCTAAGGAAAGGGAAATAACATACAGACTGATTTACAACACAACACCACTGAGACACGGACACCAACACAAGACCAACACACCACTAGCGACACGCAAACAAAAATCCCTATGCTATCTATGCAAACAAGACACCCCAGAAACAGAAACACACATCTACCTAGACTGCCCAACCATCCAGACCATGAAGAAAACGTTAGAAACCAAAATAAGAAATAAGAACGAGACCTTCAATGTTGATATAGGAATAACGCTTAACAAAGTACCAAAACAACAAGACCGGACTATACTGGAAAAAAAAATAAGAACAGTAGCAATATACAGACAAATAATTTGGAACTGCAGAAATAGGGCAAAATACAACGAGACAGAGTTTAACAGACAGACTTTGGACTTGATTTTTAACAGACGACTTGACAGGGAAAACACACACACTATAAATATGATACCACAGCCGTTAGGTCACGCAACACCGCTCCCAGTACATGGCCCGCCACACCCAACCAACTTCCCCCCTCCCCTCACTCAAACCTACCCTTGAATAAATTATTGTTTACTTTACTTATAAATAATCTTTGCAACCCCTCTTTACCCCAACCACTTAGCAAGAGTAAAAATCTGTTACTTGAAATCTTTGAAACTATACTACCCTTTTACTTTGCCATACATGGAAATCCCCCCACTGGTAATGTTTCACTGTGAATGTTTAAGTAAAAAGTTACTAGTTTTACACTCTTATCGTGAGACTGGGAGATTTTATCTCCCCCTTGTACCCTTACCACGCAACATGACGCTATAAATGTAACACCACAGCGTTCATTTCACGCAACAACGCTCCCAGCGCCTGGCCTGCCACAGCCAACCAACCCCCTCCCCCCCCACCCCCAACCAAACTTCCCAGTGAACGATTTTTGTTTACTCAGCGTAGCAAAAACGATCACGCTATCTAGGTCGCCTTACCCAACCAACCCCCACCCACCACCCACCCCCCCCCCCCCCCCACTGACCCACCACCGCTCCCCTCTTATAAATTTGTCCTTTTATGTAATTCAAATACGTTCAAGATATTTGATTTAACGATCATCTCTGTACATTACCTACTCAAATTAATTAATAAGTTTGTTTTGAAGTTTAACTAGTTTAAAATTTTGATTAAAAAAAAAAAAAAAAAAAAAAAATAGATACCACCTTATCAACAAAAAGTGAGCTCAGCCCCACAGAACAGGGAAAAATAACCAAAGAACAAAAACGCGCAGATTTAACCTACGATCACACGCCATGTAATTACTGCACCCTCCAATTCAGATCACCTAAAGAAGCGGGAAAACATGAGGACACAGTACACACAAAATTCAAACAATGCACCATCTGCAAAGATAAAAAAGTGCATACTGACATATTTTGGCCCTACTACAAAGCTCATAACGATGAAACTATATGTATACAATTTCATGTAAACATGCTCTTGCTGCCTACCATTGCTCGATTGGGGAAGCAGCAAGAGAGGACCACTATTGAACACAAAAAAAAAAAATAATCTATACTGAATACGCCGACTCAATCAACAACATTAAAACATACTTCAAACTAGTCGACACATAGAGAGCGCGATTCCACACACCATACAAACCACCCACGGAAGTATCACTTTTGGGAATAGATTCCGTCTAGACAGAATTTACGCCCCAGTGAACATGAAAATCAATAAAGTAGAACACCTATCCTCAACACTACAGTTTAGCGACCATACAGCAGTTCTGACAACTTTAAACAACGAACAAACACAAAGCAAACAAAAACATAACACATACTGGACATTCAATAATACACTATTACTAGACGAGCGCTACATAAAACTATAAAAGACATAATACAATTTTACACGCAGTCATCACCAAATTTTAACAAAATCCAACATTGGGAAAATTTAAAACAAGACATTATGCGGGTATCTATTCAATATGCTTGTAACATTTATAGCGTTAGGGCCCACATAGAAACTAAACTAGAAAACAAAAATGTATGCTTAAGGGAAAAAACAATAACAAAGAACAACTGACTCAATAGAAACGGAACTTTCGAAAATATAAGAATATAAATATAGAGGGACACAAAACAGAATAAAAATAGAGCAAATAGGCTCGAAAACCAAACACACCACACTCTCATACTAGAACAAAGCATACAAAGATCAAAAACAAATATTGGATGAAAATAACAAAGAGACGACTGAACCAAGAACGAATTTAAAATCGACCCGCGCTTTTTATTTAACTTACCTTCATAATCTTTTCCCCTTCGTGCCGAATACACAATTGGCAGATAAAGTAAAGATCGTGTTTCAATCACCTCGGCATACATTGAGATAATGTGGTCAGTACTAAGCCGAACCGCCTTAGTTACCTAAGGTGCGTCAGGTACCCATCAGAGCTGGGTGAACTCACGGAGCCCAACAGAACTGAACCCGGAACTCGAGACATTCGGGCTAGCAGTAGAAAGCTTTGTGTTTAGTATTATAGCTTAAAAAGTGTACTCTTACTTTTGTAATTTAACGCTTGTGAAAGCTCGTTTATATATAGTGTATAAGACATGCTTTTTCACTACTATTTATATGAGATGAAGAAATAACCAAAGCAACGTTATACAAATGACGCAATCCGTCACATTGTCACATGATCCGGAAGTCGATTAAACCACACCCAAAAGGACAACTCCCCCCACCTCTACTAATCCAAACACCCCCACTCAACTTACCCACAGTATACCCAATCACACGTAGATATATTTATATACACACAAACACTCAAATAATTTCCTTTGCCTACACTACAACATAATATACTCATTTCTCCCACACTAAATTCTCCCACACTAAATTCTACACACTAAATTCCCCCACATAAATTCTCGCTCACAAAATTCTCTCACACTAAATTCCCCCACACACAATTCCCCCACACTAAATTCCCCCACACTAAATTCCCACACACTAAATTCTCTCGCACTAAATTCTCCCACCTTAAATTCTCCCACACTAAATTCGCTAACGCTAAATTCTCGCACACTAATTTCTCTCACACTAAATTCACCCACACTAAATTCTACCACTATAAATTCTCGCACACTAAATTCTCTCACACTAAATTCTCTCACACTAAATTCTCGCACACAAAGTTCTCGCACACTAAATTCTCCCACACTAAATTTTCCCACACTAAATTCTTCCACATTCAAATACTCCAACACTAAATTCTCCCTCACTAAACTCTCCCACACTAAAAATCTCCCAAATCTAAACACGAAACAAAAATAGTCTCCACCAAAATCACACAAACATTCAACTGCCCCTTACTAGATCACACCCCCTCCCTCCAACACATATGAAACTAAAAACTGACTCAGAAGATTAGTGTTAGTCCCGAGAGTGCACCAAGGTGTAACACAGTTCACAGCGGTTTGCTCTCGTCTTTGTTTTAGTCAAAATATCTCGCGCGTGAAACTATTTTGTTAGGGGAGAAAACAAACATTTTTTTTTTCAAGGGAAATAATAATAAAAAACACCAAAAAAATAAATGAAAAAAAATAATAATATATTTCCAAGCAGAAACATATAAACAAATGTTAGTATAAATTATAGAAAATAAAATTACAAAATAAAGTATTTAAAACTTCTAATGATTAATAATAAAAGATTAATTACATTAACTAGTAATTGGTAGTTGTGAATCGAATAATTAAAAGTCACTAATATCAACCTTCTTTACTATTAATACCAAGAAAATTCGTCAAGCATTGTTCAGACTCAAACATTTGTCGCTTGCTGTATTTAATTTTAAGGCCAGGGCTGGCTACCTGCGGCCATCCTGATGCACAAATATTAATAACGATCGACCCGCAGTGCACCATACGCCGATACCCAGTTGCTTAATTTTCCACTTTTCAGTCATTCATAATGTGTGAATTCGACAGTATCAACGCTGCCACTGAAAATATTTGCTTTAAAACACTATCAGTAGGCCGCTAAGGACGATACCCCCCCCCCAAATTCCCCCACATCACACCCCCACCCCGTGAAAGCAGCCCCCCCCCCTAGTTACCTCCCCTAAGTTTAAAATAGTTTCAAACTAAACTATCTGCCCCTAATAGGCGTCACTAAACCTGGCTTTACGATTGTAAACATTTAGCGTGAAGCACAGCCCACCAGACCATGTGGGGGTGTGGGAGGCCGCGATATGCCTAGAGAGGAAGAGAGGGGACTGCCAGGCGCGCTTACAGCTTGTTTTCTAACGTGTCCAAGAAGAGAATCATATATATAGAGTTTTAATTTTTTTTTTTAAAGTCATAATTTTTATTTTTGCAACACTCGGGTTTGAACATATAATGATAAATATAAAGAATAAAGACTCGCTATTATATTAGAATGTTTAGTTACTCCCTATTTTCAGTGTACTTGTTCATCCCAAATTGAAACATTCAACCTCATGTTGGATATCACAAAGTAACTAAACGTGCTAAATGTAAAATTGTAAGGATAGGAAAACCCAGCATATGCCTCGCTTGAAGAAGTGGAGTGTTAAAAAAAATCTTTTTTTTTTTTGTTTGAAGTCACGGAGAGCGATAAATTATTTAATTTTGAAAAATCTGAAAAAAATATCATGATGTAACCAATGCTACTATTAACAAGAATAACTTCAACATTCACTTAAAGATTTGAGTAATTCAAAACAAATGCAAGTACTCTGACGTTCATAGTATATTCTCTCATCACAAAAACAAATGAGATTAACTTTGAGCTATTTGGAATTATGCTGTCTCGCTTCCAATGCAATAGCTGGATTTGAAAACCAAACATTATTTGGAGTGGTAGGTTCACAGATCTTAAGAGCAAGTTAGGAGAGTTTGAGGTCCAGTAAAACATGCACGTTACGCTGCACAAATGGACAGCTCTAAAATAAATGCCGCTAATTGAGGCCCTACTATGTGACGCATAGAATAGTCTTCCAGGATACTACAGTGAGGTAAAGAAGTTGGCATTTGGAGTGCTGACGATCTTCGGGTCCACATATTCATGCGAGCAAACGTTTTCTTGCATGAATATAATATAAAGTATAGAAGCCAACTAACAATTAAAAATCTAGAGGCGTGCTTGAAACTGAAAACAAGTTATGAGCCAGGCTTAAACAAACTTTTAAAAGGCATGCTCGGCGAAACTGTTGTAAATATTTTAAAATAATTATAGTTATATAATTCGATTAATGATTTTATCATTCTTGCAGAGCTAGTTAAAATACCTTAATATTTTTTGTTCGAAACATGTGTATGTTTTTATTTGAATAAATATTATTTCATATTGAAAGTTATTTATTTTAAATTATATATATATATATATATATACAGGGTTGGGAAGCCCTGAGCAACACCAACTCCCACCACTACGTCACAACCCGGAAAAATTCAGCGCTAAAATTAACACTAAAGATACATCTAGCATTGGCAAAGCCAAGCCATTTTCAGTAAAAGTAACTGAATCACCATCATCAAAAAGGAAAAGGAGGTGACAGCCCCTTATTAGAGAAAGGTAGAGAAACAAAAACAGCAAAGAGTAATGAGCTTATGACCTACGGATGCTGCTACAAGATGTGCAACAACCTAGAAGAGTATGATAATCATTACAAACAACACCCGATGAATACAGTATGCGGATTATTGAATATACATATTACACGCGAACCAGCAATCACACACCACGCAGAAGCACACACAGAGACTGAAACTTTCCAATGCACCATCTGTGAAACATTTTTCCTTTCAGAGGATGCTTGGGACAGTCACTGCGAGGAAATACACTCTGAAATGGGGGATGGTACCAATTACTACTCAGCTTACTTCAGCATCACACCAGAGAAGAAAATAAGAATCAGTTACGACAAGGAAGAGAAAAGCAGCGACCAAGAGGAAACATTTTAGTCATATTTTCAATGACTCTCGTAAATACAACCACCACTCCGTCCTCACCCCCCCCACCTGCAAATGTACCTCTCCTAAAAAAGGGACCTGTTAAAAAAATTTAAAAAATGGTCTTGACAACTATCTATTTATTTTGTATATGTATTAATTTAATTATGTAAAAGAAAAAAAAAACACAGAAAAAAAAAACACAATTGAACTATATATATTAGATTTTTAAAGTAATACAAATTACTTCCGTCTATTATTCCTTCTTTATTTTATTACTTTCCTGTTATATTTTAAAACTGTCAAAAATTTATAATCCCACATTAAACCAATATTTCCGGGTTTACTTTTTTACAAAGCAACTATTTTGATAAAAAAACAACATATATTTATGTTCTAATTAATCTTTCTCAAATTTAATTTATTCCCTTTAAACAAAAAAAAAAAAAATCAAATACTGTTTCCTGATAATATTTCCCTTATTTACGTTATTAAGTTGGACATTTTTAAAATATGAAATTATGTAACCTACCCTATATTTTTACCTACAACCAATTGTGAGACAAAACAAGTTAATAAAAAGTCTAGTGACAATTTAAGCGCAATTTCCTTATGTTATCCATAACAATTTTAAATCGAGATAAATCATATATTCAACAAATAAATAATGCAACACAAATAGTTTTAAAAATTCAAAACAAAATAGAAACCATTATGGAAATTGCGCTAAAAAAAGACAACTATATTAACCTATATCAACGGAAATAGTTTTATTTTAACGAGTAGGCCTACACGATGCTGAGTTTAGTAGTAAATATCATCCTAGGCCTACACGATGCTCAGTTTAAATGTTCTTAATTAATTTTTTGTGACCGAACGAAAGGATATTTTTGAAAACTTTCTTCTGCAATATTGTTCTAAATTATGGCAGGAATCGATTGGTAAATGTTTCAAGTCGCTAGGTTGTCTGGTTTCCGAGATATGGGCCAAAAACTGCATTTTTTCGAGGTTTTTAGCTTTTCCGGAAATCCAAAAAGGAATTCCGGGAAGTTTTTTGGCCCACAATCATCCTCGGAACTTGCTTAACATATTTGCTTTGGAACTAGTCCTCGATATTGCTTCGTTGAGGAGGAGATACGACTTAAAGATGCGGACACACATCCATCCATCCATCACCAGAAATGACGAGTTAATAATCGCAATTGTCCGGTATGGAAATTGCGCTAAAAAAAATCTAAAGCTGACCCACAGGTTACCTGTATCACCTGACCCACAGGTTACCTGTATCACCTGACCCACAGGTTACCTGTATCACCTGACCCACAGGTTACCTGTATCACCTGACCCACAGGTTACCTGTATCACCTGACCCACAGGTTACCTGTATCACCTGACCCACAGGTTACCTGTATCACCTGACCCACAGGTTACCTGTATCACCTGACCCACAGGTTACCTGTATCACCTGACCCACAGGTTACCTGTATCACCTGACACAGGTTACCTGTATCACCTGACCCACAGGTTATCTGTATCACCTGACCCACAGGTTACCTGTATCACCTGACCCACAGGTTACCTGTATCACCTGACCCACAGGTTACCTGTATCACCTGACCCACAGGTTACCTGTATCACCTGACACAGGTTACCTGTATCACCTGACCCACAGGTTACCTGTATCACCTGGCCCACAGGTTGCCTGTATCGCCTGACCCACAGGTTACCTGTATCACCTGACCCACAGGTTACCTGTATCACCTGACCCACAGGTTACCTGTATCACCTGACCCACAGGTTACCTGTATCACCTGACCCACAGGTTACCTGTATCACCTGGCCCACAGGTTGCCTGTATCGCCTGACCCACAGGTTACCTGTATCACCTGACCCACAGGTTACCTGTATCACCTGACCCACAGGTTACCTGTATCACCTGACCCACAGGTTACCTGTATCACCTGACCCACAGGTTACCTGTATCACCTGACCCACAGGTTACCTGTATCACATGACCCACAGGTTACCTGTATCACCTGACCCACAGGTTACCTGTATCACCTGACCCACAGGTTACCTGTATCACCTGACCCACAGGTTACCTGTATCACCTGACCCACAGGTTACCTGTATCACCTGACCCACATGTTACCTGTATCACCTGACCCACAGGTTACCTGTATCACCTGACCCACAGGTTACCTGTATCACCTGACCCACAGGTTACCTGTATCACCTGACCCACAGGTTACCTGTATCACCTGACCCACAGGTTACCTGTATCACCTGACCCACAGGTTACCTGTATCACCTGACCCACAGGTTACCTGTATCACCTGACCCACAGGTTACCTGTATCACCTGACCCACAGGCTACCTGTATCACCTGACCCACAGGTTACCTGTATCACCTGACCCACAGGTTACCTGTATCACCTGACCCACAAGTTACCTGTATCACCTGACCCACAGGTTACCTGTATCACCTGACCCACAGGTTACCTGTATCACCTGACCCACAGGTTACCTGTATCACCTGACCCACAGGTTACCTGTATCACCTGACCCACAGGTTACCTGTATCACCTGACCCACAGGTTACCTGTATCACCTGACCCACAGGTTACCTGTATCACCTGACCCACAGGTTACCTGTATCACCTGACCCACAGGTTACCTGTATCACCTGACCTCTGACCCACAGGTTACCTGTATCACCTGACCCACAGGTTACCTGTATCACCTGACCCACAGGTTACCTGTATCACCTGACCCACAGGTTACCTGTATCACCTGACCCACAGGTTACGTGTATCACCTGACCCACAGGTTACCTGTATCACCTGACCCACAGGTTACCTGTATCACCTGACCCACAGGTTACCTGTATCACCTGACCCACAGGTTACCTGTATCACCTGACCCACAGGTTACCTGTATCACCTGACCCACAGGTTACCTGTATCACATGACCCACAGGTTACCTGTATCACCTGACCCACAGGTTACCTGTATCACCTGACCCACAGGTTACCTGTATCACCTGACCCACAGGTTACCTGTATCACCTGACCCACAGGTTACCTGTATCACCTGACCCACATGTTACCTGTATCACCTGACCCACAGGTTACCTGTATCACCTGACCCACAGGTTACCTGTATCACCTGACCCACAGGTTACCTGTATCACCTGACCCACAGGTTACCTGTATCACCTGACCCACAGGTTACCTGTATCACCTGACCCACAGGTTACCTGTATCACCTGACCCACAGGTTACCTGTATCACCTGACCCACAGGTTACCTGTATCACCTGACCCACAGGCTACCTGTATCACCTGACCCACAGGTTACCTGTATCACCTGACCCACAGGTTACCTGTATCACCTGACCCACAAGTTACCTGTATCACCTGACCCACAGGTTACCTGTATCACCTGACCCACAGGTTACCTGTATCACCTGACCCACAGGTTACCTGTATCACCTGACCCACAGGTTACCTGTATCACCTGACCCACAGGTTACCTGTATCACCTGACCCACAGGTTACCTGTATCACCTGACCCACAGGTTACCTGTATCACCTGACCCACAGGTTACCTGTATCACCTGACCCACAGGTTACCTGTATCACCTGACCTCTGACCCACAGGTTACCTGTATCACCTGACCCACAGGTTACCTGTATCACCTGACCCACAGGTTACCTGTATCACCTGACCCACAGGTTACCTGTATCACCTGACCCACAGGTTACGTGTATCACCTGACCCACAGGTTACCTGTATCACCTGACCCACAGGTTACCTGTATCACCTGACCCACAGGTTACCTGTATCACCTGACCAATGCCATCGTGGACTCGCTGCCTCTGGTCGCAGACAAAGGTGCTGACAAGGACATTCTCAAGGTCATAACAGAGCCCTTCACCAAGCTGATTATACAGGTTGGTGCACTGTCGCTGCAATGAAGATGCTTTTTACAGGTATATGCCCTGAGAATGTATTATATATGTACTGTAGATCACTGTAGATGCACCGAAGGTACACTTTAGGTGCAATTTATTTTTTTATTTTTTTAAAGTTCTGATTTAGTAGATGAGTTACGTGCTGTTTGTTGGTTCTTTTTTTTTTTTTTTTTTTTTTTTTTTTTTTTTTTTTTCAAGGAAATGTAGCTTGTTTATTTTATATTGAAATAATGCTTATTATTGTTACAGTTTTTAAAAAGCAAAAGAATTCCCAAACATTTCTGTATTTATATTCAACCAAGTTATCTTGTATTGTGCAATAAATCTTTTATTCTATAAAGAAGATTAATGTTTTCACTATAAAAAAACTAACTTGAATAAATTTACAAATCAGAAAAAAAAAGTCTGAAAAAATAAAATACATGAAAGCTAACAAATTAAAAAGGCTATTTTTACAATAATAATGTACAATCAGGATTTAGAGACAAAGATATAGCATAAAAGCAATGTCTACACGATTCAATTAAATTTACAGCTATTGTAGACAGAAAATTATACTTATACAAGCTTTTTATGTCATATCTCAGGATATGATATCTGTTAATGAAATCAAAAGAGTGTGATTTCTAAAAAATTCCTGTACACTTGTTCACAATTAAACAAAAGACAGACATCAGTCCATACAAACCAAAGTATACAATGGAGGCATTCACCCATCTACAAGTCAAAAATGAGGCCATTGATAAAAGCAATACATTGTTTGTGGATATTCCCATAACATGTATTTCTACCAACTTTTAAGAATAAGTTCTTTAGAGATAAGCTAAAATAATAAATGTAGAGACACTATTTTTATTAAAACTCATTCTGTCTTAGAAACTTTCAGTAATATAAATAAGTATCAGAATAACTAAATCTGGTATCTTACTTAAAAAAAAAAACAGTTAATTAGAAATATGAAGCTGTAATTGCAAATAAAACGTTTTAGATCATTGATTTATTAAGCTTTATAATAGTTAAGGAATATTAAGAAATGACACTAAACAATTAATACTAAATACATTAAATTGCACCTCTTCCCAAGAACACTACAAAATATACAATTTATAAATAATAAAACATACATTTATTATTATGAAGCGTTTTTACAAAAAACAAATGTGCTACATCAAATGTGTAGGATGAATAGATAGCGTTACTTCCCTTTATTGAAAATAAAAAATTTATAACAGTTTTAACAGTTCTGCCTTTTTCGCAGCGTCACTTAGGTAGCAGTTTATTGTTGCGAAGCGTGTGACATATATATATATATATATATATATATATATATATATATATATATATATATATATATATATATATAATGGTTTATATATATATATATATATATATATATATATATATATATATATATATATATATATATATATATAAGAGACACAAACACACCATAGTTTGTACATAAATGTAGGCCTATATATAAGAGACACAAACACAAACATGCTTTTTTTTCTTTCTTTTAATAGGCGTACATTTATGTACAAACTATGGTAACGTTGTAGGCTTGTATTAGATACATCTTAAGACTCGGCAAATAAAATATCTTTCTTAAGGAAATTATTCTGAACTAGCAAAAAAGAAACTGATCAACTCAACGGAAGTTATAATAATATATGAATGTTAAATATCACATTAGGAATATAAACATTTTAAGAACTATCCGCGTGAATAATTTTTTGCGATAAAAGTTTATCTGTGTGGCGATTCATGTGGGTCATCTCCCATTTAAACATCCACGGTCCAACCATTGTGGTGTCAAAAGGGTCATCTTCATCTTCATCCTTCGTATGGAATGAAAAATTGTGTTATGATAGATAATTTTTAAAAAGTGTATGACGGCATTAACCATCCCTGTAGTTTAGTGTAGCTGCTACCGAAGGTACACTGTAGATATACTGTAGATGCGCCCTTGCCCAGGCTACACAATAACAGTAACAATTTTGAATCATTATCATGAAGAAATTTTCTTTTACTGTAAAGGAAATATTAGTTGAATCAAATTTAATTTACTACCCCTTCATTGGATAAATTACTGCACATAATACTCATATAATTATTTCATTAACATTTAAACGTGTTGAGACAACAACAAAAAAGAATCATCCCCGGCGGGATTCAAACCCGCGACCTCTGGTTTAGAAGTCCAGCGCGCTATCCCCTGCGCTACGGGGACGAGTTAACGTTAATGTGTTTACATAAACGTTGTGGCGTCTACTATTGTGTTCTAAGTTCCGTAATCTAACAGAATCGACAAGAACGCCATCAACAAGATTGCAGACGGCACGGATCCTGACTTTGACTACGACCGCGCCATCATGAAGGTGTGCTGCGACAAGAAGACACCTGCACAGTGCTGTGAGACCAAAAAGTCGAAGGTCTTCAAGACTGCGGCCAACTACACGCATGCGCAGAAGACTGGTTTCTGTCAGGAGGTACGATCAGTAGGAGGTTATTCATCATCGTCATTGTCATCATCATCATCATCATCATCATAATCATCATCATCATCATTATCATTACCACCACCACCATCATCATCAGCATCATTATTATCATCATCATCATTATTTTCATTACCAACATCATCATCAACATTACCATCATCAACATTACCATCATCATCATTACCATCATAATCTTTTCTTGTTTGTGCCCAAGACACATGGGGGCAGATGAAGTAGAGTTCATCTGCTTCAGAAGAGATAGTGTGGTCAGCTCTATGTCAAGCCGCCTTTATTTCCCTATCATAGTTACGTACCCATCAGAGTTGGGTGGACTAAGGGACAATTTATTGTCTTGAACCGTGATTCAAAAGAAAGAGGTTGATATTTGAGAATGCGCTGGGCATACTGTTGACTACACCATCCGTTTACATGCCGGGGTCAAATGAACAGATGAACTCTACTTCACTAGCCCCATAGACCTTCAGATTAGAAAAGTGAACAATACTAGACTTTACGGCTTAGAGGTAGAGCGCTAGACAGCTACCTGAAAGTCTCGAGTTGGAATCAAAGTTCGTCAGTATAAAATACCTCAGCCCTCCCAGCTCTGGTTGGTACCTCATAATATACAGAGGTCCCAGAATCAGGTGAACTCTACTTCACTTGTCCTATGGACCGTCCGGTAAGAAGGTACAGCTTAGAGGGTACAGCTCTAGTAATCGAATCTTTCCCTTCCGTCCGCAGCTTAGCGCATGCGTGGGCCGGAACCAGACATGGCACGAGGACTGCACGAGCACGCCCTGGAGCAACAAGACATGGAGCATCCAGAGGCTCGTCACACAGGTCGACTGTGACGCTTTCCAGGGCACGAGGTCAGAGGTTGACTGTTGTAGGTCGAGGATAGGTAAGCTTTGGGGTCAAGGTCGTCTGATGTAGGGTGGGTAAGTATCCGGGTCAGGATAATCTAAGGAAGGTTAATTATATGTAAGCATCGCGGTCAAGGTCGTATGATGGAGGTAAGGGATAGGTAAGCTTCAGGTTAAAGGTCATTTGAGATAGATTAAGGGTAGGTTAGTCTGATATTTTGTGCGATTTCATTATTGACAAGAGCTATACGCACACCAAAAAAAATGATAGTGTACCTCATTTTTTATCCCGCTTCATCGCTTATTAATTTCTTTTTGCGTAATTAAGCATCAACTATACTTGAAACTTTAATACAAACATTCGAGTTTTCTTCTCATTCTAGTATCATCGACATCAAAGCATATACATATCCTCATATACCGATCCACACATCCAAATACATTCATCAATATCCAGCCATACGTAGCATATTGTACATATCCACTCATCAATATCCAACTCCTCCATATTCACTATCCATGTACATTTATTCCCATCCACTCATCCTAATAGTCTCATCTGTATCAACTCATCCATATCAATATGATGCATAACCACTCATCATAAACCACTCTATATATCCACACATCCATATCCACATGATCTCAGACCTATCCATTCATCCATATCCATATCATCTCAAAGCTATCTATTCTTCCACATCCACTCATCCATACCCACCCGCCTATATATTCCTAGACCTATCCACTCCATCATATTGACAGTCCATATCCACGTATCTATATCCACCTATATCCACCTATCCACTTCACCATATCCACCAGACCTCAACCAGACCCTGGACTGCTCCGGCGTCAGCAGCTGTTTCAGCTCCAGCTCCCACAACTTCTCCCTCTCCAGCTGCGCCGTGAGCAACGTCAGCGTCATGGACGAGCTTGTGGGTGAGGACTTCTCGTGCACGCTGTACACGAGGGACGTGGAGAAGATGACGTGCTTCAAGGAATGTGAGTACTGAGAGCAAGGCCCTACTGCTATGGCGTCTTTATGATGCGCGGTATTGCGGTCGCGCAGTCGTTTTTTTTTTAAATCAGCCACGCAGTCGTTTTTTTTTATCAGCCACGCAGTAGTTTTTCAACCAGAGTAGTTTTAAAATCAGCCACGCAGTCCTGTTGTGGCATAAGACTTTTAGATCACTGCTCACACAACATACACGTTGAACGCCAGCCTCAGTATCGCATGAGGGAGGTGGAAAGGCTCAGCGAGGCATGGGTGGAGTTAGTTTCAGCGATGTAAGGACAGAGTTTCTTTCAGGCGTTTCCTCGGTGAAGTAGGTGGATTAGTCCAAAAAGCCCTACTTAGCCCCAGCCCCTTCGTACGAAATAGAATTTTGTTTTTAATGGAGAATATTCTGAATATATACTTGTCAACCCTTCCCCAACCGGAACTTTAAATGCCCCACCCCCAGAAAAGAAATGGATGAAAGAAACACTGAGCATTTGTGAAAGGGTAAACCCACTTTGCAGAAAATCCCCCCCCTCCACCAAACGAAATAAATTTTATACACTTTTACCACTACCCACTCCCCCCCTCCCCCTTCTCCACCTCCTCCCAGAGAAAAAATGGGGGGAAAAAGTCTGAAACAACCACTGTTACTTTGAAAGTTTCAAATCGAACAAACTGGACATGTCGTTAATGTTCTGGATATTTTGTAGGATTCGGTAAGGTGAAATCAATATAATCGATGAGATCATTTCCCAACTGACTGTATGGTTTAATCCCCCTACCCCCCCCCCCCCTCCCCCTAATTCATCCTTCCATAAGTTCAATGTAAAAGAATGGCAAATTTAACTGACTTTTAATAATTTCCAATTTGAGCTTGCGCTAATGTCATGCTGGAGGTTAAGTAATTATATATTTATGAAATGAACATTTAAGGATGTCATTAGAACCGCAGTGTGCTAGGGCAGGGGTCGGCAACCTGCGGCTCGCGAGCCGCATGCGGCTCTTTTGCTGTCAAGATGCGGCTCTCCAGCTCCTTGTACACATATTAATAGTTATATTATTTCATTTTCCAAACTCATAACTAAAATTATACTGTAAAGAAACATATTTTAAACAGAATTTAAAAAAAAACCACTAATTAGAGACCAATGAGAATAGGTGGAGTAGAGTACACAGACAGCTGACAGCCGCATGGGCACCAGGCCCAGCCCCACAGCCGTGGTATGGACAGCCCCGTGGCAATATGCCACTGCCCATGTACCGACTTTTACAAATATATAATTAAATGGGGAGTGTTATTTTGTTCGGAATGAATTTCCCAACCCGTCAGTAATCATTAATTTGACGTTAGTGACGTAGTTTTTATTTTTTTTTTAGCTATTAGCTTCCTACTGTTGAGCCAGGTACTGGACGGTGGGGTACGAGTTTACCCTGGGCTCTGTGGGGTGGATGATAAGCCTGGTGAGAACCAAAGGACAGAAGCGACCGATACACATTCATCAAACCCATTTCCAAGCCAGTTAGTCGGAGTTTGTCGTGTTGAGGCCTGCCTGGCTAATGGGAGACACCCCCTGAGCTGGTGATATCCGTTAAGAAGTAACGAAAAAAAAAGTCAACTGCTTCTAAAGTGGATTGGGATAGTCCTGTAGTTTTATTTTTTGATTACTAATTTCATTATTCTGGCGAAACAAGTGTATGCTTTTATATGAATAAATATTATTTCATAATTTAAAATTATTTATTTTAATAACAACTCAATTTTTTTTTAACCTAATCCTAATCAAATAATAAAATATTAAATAAAAATGTTATTGGCTCTTTAAAACTGGGAAATTTTGTAAATTGTAAATTTTGGCTCTTCCTTTTCAAAAGGTTGCCGACCCCTGAACTGTACAATTATTAATCCCTGTGCATGGAACTGGAGAGCCGCACCATGACATCAAAGGAGCCGCAGGTTGCCGACCCTGCGCTAACATATTATGTGAGACTTCAGTTAGTACGCAGATTTTTTTTTTTCCCCAGTAAATACGCAGATAAAAGAATACCAATTGGCAGACGAGTTAGTAACATAATATAATTAATCTTCTTGGTATTAATATTATAGTTGGTTGATTCTAGTGTCTACTACTTATTGGATTAATAACTGACAATTACTAGGAGTTGTAATTAACATTTTATTATTAATCACCAAAAATTTTAGATATTTTTCTTGTAATTTAATTTTCTATAATTAATTTTAACGTTTGTTTACTTGTTTTTGTTTCAATATATACTAATACTTTTTACTTTTCTTTTTATTGTTTAATTTTATAATCACCTCCCATTAAAAAAATTATTGTTTGTTATTTCCCCTGACAAAAAAGTTCTAAGCGCGAGATATTTTGACAGAAACAGAAGACGATAGCAAACCGCTGTGAACTGTGTTACAACTTGGTACCAGTGTTTTCTTCCCCCCCCCCCCCCCCCCGATGAGATGCCTGGAAGAAACTCTGCTTGGTCCACTCTCAGGACTAACACTAATATTCTGTGTCAATGTTTAGTTTCACGTGGGGTGGGGGTGGGGGGGGGAGTGAGTGATCGAATCTAGTATTGGGGAATTGAATGTTTGGGCGATTTTGGTGGAGACTATTTTTGTATCGAGTTTAGATTTGGGAGATTTTTAGTTTTGGAGAATTTATTGTGGGATAAATTAAGTGGGGAATAATTTAGTGTGAGAATATTTAATGGGGGATAATTTAGTGTGGGAGATTTTAGTGTGCGAGAATTTAGTGTGTGGAAATTTAGTGTGGGAAAATGATTATGTAAATGTGGTGTTGTAGTGTATGCAATGTAATTATTTAAAGTGTTTGTGTGTATCTATACATATAATTCTCTTCATGGAGACCATAGAAAACACCAAGCAGCTTGGCCACCAACCCCATCCCCAAACTGTCAGGTGAGCTGTGGTTCACCCCGAATGTTTACAATCGGGTTAGTGAGGGCTATTAGGGTCAGATAATTTAGTATAAAACAATTCAAAACGAAGGGGAAGTAACAATTTCTGATTGACCTTTTCTTTGCCTGTAAACGGCAGCTTTCACTGGGCGGGAGAGGTAGTCGGTGTGTATATAATTGTGTAACAAAGCTAGAATTTCGATTAACGTATCAATTTAGGTTTTAAAAAAGTAAAGTTTAACTTTAAAACACGACCTGTCAATTGGGTAGATGGAGTAGAGTTCACTTCTTTATGTGACAAGGAAATAAACGACTTAGTTATGTTGATTTTACTTTCCCGAAACGTCAGTAAGGTACGCGACATTTTAATTTAAAAAATATGTATGGAGATATTAATTTGAATATATTAAATTTTGATATTTAATCGTTGTTCCATAGTTAATTGGGAGGGCGTAGCCTAATTAGGGAAAGGTTTGTGGGAGGAATGTACATTATATTGTCGCTTTTATTTTTATTTGACGGTTATACAGGGTGTCTGGTTACATCTCAATCCTTTTTCATTCTTTAAAAAAAAAATCAAAGGCTTTAAAGGTAGCCGCCAATTTAAAGATATTAAATTTTAACTCATTTTTTCAGACTTGATTTTTAATTTTTATTTTATTACAAATCGCGCTTATTCTCGTAATTTAATCGAGAGATCTGCTAACATCTCGTGGGAAATGGGGAGGTAGGGGGGGGGGGAGGGGTAAGGGGTGGTTTTGAAATGAGATATACACATTTTTGTGGATCGCGTTTCGTTCCATTAGAGAATATAGACCAGTTTTGTCACATTATGTATTAGTTGACAGGTAATTTTTGGTTAAATTTGATGACTTATAATTTTTTTTGTCTTATGAACTTAGGTGACCTAAACTTAACTTTCTTAACTTATGATATTCAGGTAATTTTAAATTCGGTGACTTATGATATTTTGAAACTTGGTGATTTGTGATATTCAGGTGAATTCATGTTAGATTCGGTGACATGCAGAATTCTTTTCGATAATATTCACATTTTACTGAAATCAACAATTTAAACATACGCGGTGATAAGAGTGTAGGGGTGGCCTAAGCGGTAGAGCGCTAGAGTTGTATCACGATTGTCTTGAGTTCGAAAGCGGGTCGAAGTCGGTAGATCGTTCCTGAGTTCATCCAGCTCTGATGGGTACCCAACTCATGTTAAGGAAAGTAAATGCGGCTTGGCAAATAACAAGGTCAAGAAACATATGAACTCTACTTCATATTCCCAATTGATCGCTAGATCTAAAGGGTATAAACGTAATGTTCTCTTTTCTATAGCCTACAGATATCTAACAAATTGAGACACCTTGATAGTTGTGGTCCCTGATTGTTTGCTCGTGTGCTGGTTCCTCATCAGTGGAGTCACGACACCTGGTGATGCCTTGTTCTGTAACTCTGGGTGGCAACACCCCCCACACATACCTATCCTGGAATGAGGGCATTTAAAATAAGCAAACACAGTCATTTTGTGACAATCCTATCCCGGATATTGTCACAGGATTCCAAAAGATGTCATAAAAGTTTTAAGAAATCGCTGAAAATTGTCTGGTCAAGGAAGATTTTTTTCTTTCTAATTCTGTTAAGTGAAATCTTTCGTTTGGTGTCATTCTATTGGATTGTATCTACTCCCCCACTACATCTCCCCCCCCCCCTCCTTTGAATGGGTATGCAACCACCCGCCCCGGTATGACTCTACTTATTTTCTTATTGATTCCAACTACCATTGACTATCATGTCGCTGAATAAACTGTAAAAAAAAACAACAACTGCCGATAGCAATCTAGCTTATTCGTAAAACAAAAAACCACAGCATGATATATTTTTTATATGCCTGCATAGCTGATAGTGTGTATTGTGTCTTTCTGTGAGTAAATAAGCAACAAGTTCTTTTAACTTCAGTCAGTATGAGGGAAAAAGGGCATGTTGCTTATTTCATCTACTAACAGATGAAATAAGGAGTTTACGACGAATTCCCGAAAGACACTCTCCCGAATACCGTTTGCCCGAAGACCGATTTCCCGAATGGACACTTGCCAAAATGCGACAATTTTATTTTTTAATAGCGTTCCTCTCTTGCTGCTTTCACATCCAGGGTTGACAGCAAGATCAGGTTTACATGAACATATATGTTACATATTTATACAAGTTCTATATTTAATCATTTATACTTTCCCATTATGTGGCTAATACAAAACGTTTAAAAGAAGTTAAATAACAGTGTTCATATTTTCCATATTGCTTATTGCCTGCTCCATTTCCATGGGATTGTTCATCTTTGCTATATGGTTTGTGATCCGCTTTATATATCTTTCTGAGCCATGAGATTTGAATGGTGAGCCAATACGTGACTATAAATGCTTTGTGCCGGGAAGGATGTGTTACAATAGCAACATCCGTGAACAGTTTCGTTGTTGTATTTTTCCAGGTAGTGTCGTCTTATGTCCTCGTAAATTACTGTATCATCACCACAGATGTAGCATTGTTTGAATTCAGCGTGTTCTATATTTTCGTGTCTTATCACTTCCTTGACTGTTTTGTGCGAGCTGGAGCAGAAACTGCATGTCAGGCCAGTGGCGGAACTAGAAAAAAAGGGCCAACCCGCAAAATTTTTTTTAGCCCCCCCCCCATATATATATATATATATATATATATATATATATATATATATATATATATATATATATATATATATATATATATATATATATATATACATATATATACAAACACTAAATATCAACATAGGATACTCATTGCTGGCCTGTTCGGGTTTTCAATTAAAACAAATTACAACATTATGTCATGTGTGTAAGTGCGTTACTCTGTTTTAATTTTTTTTTTCGCCTCAGACACGTAATTTATAGCGTCAGTTGTGTGTTCGCTTTAGTATTACAGTTTTCATCATCGGCTTGTGATGACTGATACAGATTTACAATAGTTGTATTTCTTTCGTACTTGTAGCCTGCTTTTATGGCGTATAACCAGTTGACACGTAACGCTTAATTGTGTTGGAGGCATTGTCGAGTCGGCAAAAAAGCTCATAGTTGATAAATTCGAACAAAGTCTCGAGCTCAAACGCACTGGCAGATAAATCTCGATCCCCTTCAACACTAATAATTAAGAACGAAGAAGAAGAAGAGAGCCTGCTTTCATTTATTTAATATGGTTCACTTATACATAGATCTAATGTTTTAAAATTAAACTTTTATTTTATCTCTGATAAAAGACCTCTTACTCAAAACATTCATTCGGTCAACAGAATATAAAACATGAAAGCTTTGTATAAGTAATGGTGTCTCGTGTTATGTTTATTTTTATGTTTTTTGTATTTTTATTATTGATCTTAAATACGTTTCCTTTTTATATTATCTCATTCTTTAGTAAGTAGTAAAAAAGTAACAATTCGGGAAGTAATTGCTTTTTAATTTGTTTAGTACAAATATATTAAAAGGAGCCTACAAGCACCCCTATTTGACTATTTGAAAAAGGGAAATAAGTCATGGAAGTGGTTTGAACGTTTGCTTATCTTTGATACGTTCGATTGTAGGAGAAAGAGGACTCGGCTTTCACAGCGGTTTATAAACAAAGGGAAAAAGAATATACAAGAGCGTGGGGCGGTGTCTATAGAATAAAGATAATCCAACTGCAGCTACAGTAATCTTTTTACAAAACAACCATCAAGTCAAAAATGCAAGTATTTTTTTTTAACTATAAAAAAATTATTATGGTCGGCCGTGGGCCCCTAAATGGCGTGCCCCCCCCCCCGCATTGCGGGGTCTGGCGGCACTGTAGTTCCGCCCAGAGGCGTAGCGACCCTTCCTGGCGCCCGGGGACATACTTCCAATTTGGCGCCCCCTCGAGAGCAAATTTTCGATTTGCACCCCCCCCCTCGAATTTTTCATTTGCACCCCCCCGCCCTCAAACTTTCGATTTGCACCCCCCCCCCCCTCGAACTTTTCATTTGCACCCCCCCCCCCCCCCCCTCAAACTTTCAATTTGGCGCCCCTCCTAAGGTCGGCGCCCGGGGACATATGTCCCCCCCCCCGCCCCCCCCTCGCTACGCTACTGGTTCCGCCCCTGTGTCAGGCGATCTAAGATTAAATTCGCAAGTCTTTGTGATTTTGTTATTTTCCTTGTTCTGTGGGGCTGGTTTGATTTTTCCTTTTCATTGACGAGGTGTTATCTATTTCTATTTGTGAAATCGGGGCATTTTGCTGCAGTGTTTTGAGATGTTGTTGATTCCCCAGTTGGTGATTTCGGTGCAGCCGTAATTAAGGTGGCTTGTAGGTTCGTCGACTTTGGGGGTTCCGTTGGTTGCTGCGGCGCAGGTGTAGCTGATTCCTGTGTTGTTGAAGGGTTATGTGTTGAGAGATTTGCTTCCTGGCAGTGATTGGTCCAGTGTAAGGTGGAGGAGCAAATTTGGCACGCTTGTCTTCTCCCGGCGATTGTGATAAGAATATTGAGAGATTTGTTTTTGTAGTTTATTTAAATGTAGTGATGGATGGTTGTTGGGTTATCGGTGTAGATAGAAAAGCTGCGGTTGCAGTATTTTTTTTAATACTTTTATTTTCCAATTTAAAACAAATACAGTAAAATACCAAGCCGTTTGGGTGGATATTTTCAAGATAGTTACATTGGTGTACAGAGTATAGTAAATAAATAGAGAATATGTAAATGAATACAAAAGATACATTGAATTTAAAGCTTGTTGGTTCAAAAATTGAAAAGAGGTGGAAGGGTATAACGTATGGAAGAATAGTCGAAAACAAAGCTGGTTTACATGTGTTTCATCTCATTCTGTACAATAAACATAGTAAATACCAAAGAAATAAAATACTTAAAAAAAACTTTTTAAAAAACCACGTTTTTCTTGTGGACTAAAAAGTAGAAAATAAATTTTTCTTTTGTGCATCCTCGAGCTGTGCAGATTCTTGTGATGACTGACAAAAAACGTGGGTACGTTCACCATCAAATTTCCCGACCCATCTGCCCGACCCACGTTTTTTGTCAGTCATCACAAGAATCTGCACAGCTCGAGGATGCACAAAAGAAAAATTTATTTTCTACTTTTTAGTCCACAAGAAAAACGTGGTTTTTTAAAAAGTTTTTTTTAAGTATTTTATTTTCTCCTTTTTAGTCCGTTGCTACACATGAAAAACGTGGTTTTTAAAAAAGTTTTTTATATAGTTTATTTTCTACTTTATCTAATGACTTGATTAAGTATGACTTGACTAAGTGTTTATAAATACACGGACTAAAAATCTTGAGCGACCAGGATTCGAACCTGGGTTGTCGCGGCCACAACGCGAAGTACTAACCACTATACGATCACGGCCAGCGCGCTCACATCGATTGGGGCCGAAGTAACTGTGTCAATAGGCCTCCAGTCTTGTCGGTATCTTTAGAAATCATGTCCTCAATTTTATGGTCCTTGGGGCGTAATTAAATTAAGCTAATTACGGTCTCTAATTGCTAGTTTTTATGATTGCATCTGAAATTGTTAGGCGAAAGTAGCCTACATGCCAAATTTCAGATCTCTAGAGCAATCAGAAGTGGGCTAATTTTCGATGTCAATTTTAACAACAAACATCCAAACAAACAAACAAACGCGAAGCTGAGTTAAGAAAAACGTGTTAAAAATGAATATCCAGTAGAGTAATCACACACACACACACACACACACATTTGTTGTTTTTCACAGATTTCGTTTACATTTGTACAATAGTGAATTACAAAAATAGTTAAATAAGTAAATGAATAAATATTCGAAACTGATGTTTTGGGGGTGTTGGGGTCGTTGGAACAGTTAAAAGGGATGTGGGGTTATCATATCTGAGGGTGATGTGGGCAGGGGGGGGGGGGGGCGGTAGAGTGTCTGACGAGCCATGGAGAAAGTGTCTGTGTTTGTTTAAGGCAAGCAAAGCTGTGTGATCTAACTGCTGATGTGTTACTATTTATAGTGCGTGTATGTTTGGGGTGGGGGGGGGGGTTGACGAACAGATTGTTGTGTGAGCGATTTAGCAGGAGAATGAAAGTTTGGTATGTTCAAGTCGGTATTTATGTTTGTTTGAATGTTTGGGTCCGACAGGTTAGGGGTGGATAGGCGTGTAGCTATCACGGGGTGTGGGGATACAGTGGAGTTTTAAAGGTCGAAATTGGTTAACAGTGTTCAAATAAAAGAGTTATTTAAGTTAACAAAACAATTGTAAGTAATAAGTTGGGGGTAATAAAATGAATACAAAAGGAGTAGGGGTCATTTTGTACGTTGTGGACCAAAGTAACGTACGTAAATGATATAAGTAAAATAGCGACAAATGTTGACTTTACAATATTTGTTTGTAAGCTGTATAAATAAACCAATACATAAATAAGCAACATTAGGAAACTGAATGACAAATGATAAATGATGTGAAACAAGGTGGAGACATGGGCGTTGTCGGGGTGGAAGCAGTAGCGTAGCGAGGGGGGGGGGGTCGCTGACCTTAGGGGGCGCCAAAATGGGTTGGAAAAATAAATTGAAAGTTTGTGGGGTGGGGGGTGCAAATCGAAATCTTGAGGGGGGGGGGGTGCAGATCGAAAAGTTTGTCCCCGGGCGCCGGGAAGGGTCGCTACGCCTCTGCTCTACACTGTTACTGCTAAACTTTTCGGTCACTTGAATTCGCTTACTAGTTACACTCTAATTGCTACACTTTATCCCTAAACTTAACGGAACTTAAGAGCTACTCGATAATTATTTAATCTTACTTTCGTTTAACTTTCCAGACTGCATTTCTCGATACTGGTCTTTGCCTTCTTCGCCGCGGGTTACTCACTTTCACGTGCAGGTCGTTTAAAACAAAACCAGTTCAGGAAGTTAATCCACCCCCCCCCCTTCCTTGACCTACCCGACTCAACAGTAGAAAGCTAATTACTAAAAAAAACTACGTCACTCAGGTCAAATTAATAATTACTGACAGATAGGGAAATGCATTCTAAATAAAGTAACATTCCCCATTTGACAATATTCGTAAAAGTCGGCACTTGGGTAATGGCAAGCATGGAATTGTTGGCACGGGGCTGTCCACACCTGTAGGGCTGGGCCTGATACTCAAGCGGTTGTCTGCTTCTACTGTTCCTATTCTCACTATTCTCTGGTGAGTGTTTTTATCCTGTTTAAAGTTGAGTTTCTTTACAGTATAATATGTGTTCCAAGTTTTAAAAAAGAAATACTATTAATATTTTTGCAAGGAGCCGGAGAGCAGCACCTTGACATCAAAAGAGCCGCATGCGGCTCACGGGCCGCAGGTTGCTGACCCCTTTACTGGATTAAGCAATTAAATAAGCGAAACCCCCCGAAAAAAAAGCAATCAATGTTTTTCAAAAATTTCACAATTGTACACAATAGAAAGTTACTTTGGCTAATAGTTTACTATTTTAATCATATTCTTCAAACATTTAAAAAATTTGAAACACAGATATTAAAAAAATATTCAACCATTTTTTTTAAATTAAATTTTGTTATACTACTATTAGTCAATTATTTTATTTGTATTTTTAATAGTGTGTATTTGTAAATACTTTTGGTCAACAACTATAGGTTGTTTCCCTTGTTTGTTTAGAAACAGTGTAAAGGGAGGTAACAAATATAGTTAATATAGTTAATCTAATGTTTAACAATTCAAACAATTTATTAAAACTATATTTCAAACTTCTAACTTATGAAACAATGATGTAAAAGACCTACGCATTTTTATATAAGTAAAAAAAAAAGTAAAGTTTCCCTTTTAAACCTGACGGTCTATGGGGCAAGTGAAGTAGAGTTCACTTGTTTCTGTGACCTCGGCATATGAAGAGATAGTGTGGTCAGCACTATGCCCAGCCGCCTTTACTTTCCCTAACGTGAGTTAGGTACCCATCTGAGTTGGGTGGACTCAGGGACGGTCTACTGACTTGAACCCGGATTCGAACTCGAGATTTACGGGTTAGCAGTCCAACTCTCTACCGCTAGACCACTCCGTCCCATATTTTTATATAGTAGATTGGTATTTAAAATTTCGCGCGTTTGCGAGCATGACCGCGAATCCATTCTAAACTTTCCAAACCACTGACTTACAGCAACTGATCTGGCGTAGCAGAACTGGAGCAGACGAACAATCATGACGTGTTTACAGTAGGCTGCTGTTTATGCGTTATATTGTAGTCAGAGGCGTAGCGAGAAGGGGGGGCGGGGGACATATGTCCCCGGGCCCGACCTTAGGGGGGGGGGGCGCCAAAATGGGTTGGAAAAACATATTAAAAGTTCGAGGGTGGGGGGTACTCAAAAGTTCGAGGGGGGGGGGGGGGGGCGGGCAAATCGAAAGTTTGTCCCCGGGCGCCGGGAAGGGTCGCTACGCCTCTGGGAGAAAGTCAAATTAATGTTGTTAAATTGTAATTGGATAATAATATTTCGTTGGGGTGGGTATTAGAGAGTGTGTATAAAAACGATGCAACGTCCAGTGAAACAATGTCGGTTTAAAAATCTTCTTGGTATTAATATTACAGCTGGTTGATACTAGTGACTTACAGTTATTAAATTAATATCTAACCATTACTAGTAGTTGCAATTAAAATTTTGCAATTAATCTCCAATAATTTAAAATCTTTTGAAATAAATGAAATTTCTATAATTAATGCACACTTTTGTTTTTAAATAATATATTATATCATTAGCTTGTGCGCTCCTTGGTTTTATTTTATCATCAAGATTTAATTACTTTTCACCTATGTTTTAATATGCAAATGACGAGTCGATTGTTTATTTTTTATTATATTCATGTAAGAAAACGCTGGCTTGTATAAATATGTTGACACGAAGATCGTTAGCACTCCAGATAACAACTTCTTCACCTCACTTTACTATCCTGGGAGACTATACCATGCGTCACATATTAGTGCTTCAACTCGCAGCATATCTTTTAGAGTCGTCCTTTTGTGCAGCGTAACGTGCATGTTTTACTAGACCTCCAACTCTCCTAACTTGCTCGTGATTTCCGTGAACTTACCACTCCACAAATGTTTGGTTGTCAAATCCAGGAACCTATTCATAACGTTTGAGATCGTAGAAAACTCCGGAAGACCTTTAGAACTGACCGGTCCGAATTTTCCCTACATCACATCAATCTCTCTGAAAACGGGCTATAAACAAACAACAACAACAACAACAACAACAATTTCTCTAAAATAAGCGTTACTGTTTAAACGTAAGCACTACACATAACAGCTAATCACTAATTAATTAAGCATTAAAATTCTCAATGTTTTTGAAAACCTAAGCGAAGCTAGGCATCATGCCTAATTCTAATAGAATAGCGAGTGTTTATTGTGTATATTTATTATTATATCGTTCATTACCGAGTGTTGCAGAACAACATTTTAATGAGTTCTGAAAATAAGATATATATTAATTTGTGTGCATGGAGCCGTAGGTTGCCGACTCTGATCCATTACATTTATTTATTTCTTTTTTAATCAAATATAAAGTTCAATTCTTTTTTTTAAATGTGCAATTTAAAACAAGTACATTAACATCAGCAAATTTAACATAGTTGATTTTATACATATACAAAATAAAACGATAGTTTTTTAGTCCATTATTGAAAGGTCTTTATTATAGGAGTGGTACATTTGCGGGTATTAAAATTACAGCTCGATGACACTAGTTACATTTATAAATTGTTGTTAAATTAGCATAAAAAATTACTGAAAGTTGTAATTGAAAATGTGTAAGAAATCACCAGATGTTTAAAATAGTTTTTTACATTTATTTTTCTATAATTAATAATAATGTCTGTTTACTTGTTTATGTATAAAAATAGCTTACTTCTATTTTCTCTTCCTTTTATTGTTTAATTTTATAATTACCTCCCTTGAAAAAAAAACATTGTTTGTTTTCTCCCCTGACAATAAAATCTACACGCGAGATACTTTGACACAAACAAAAGACGACATCAAGCCGCTGTGAACTGTGTTACACCTTGGTGCACTCTCGGGACTAACACTAATAATCTGTGTTAATATTTAGTTTCACGTAGGGGTGGGGGAGGTGTGTGATGGAATCTATTATGGCGGAGTTGAATGTTTGGGCGATTTTGGTGTATCGAGTTTAGATTTGTGAGATTTTAAGTGTGGGAGCATTAAGTGGGGGAGAATTTTGTGTGAGAAAATTTAAATAATGTGGGAGAATTTAGTGTCGGAGAATTCAGTGTGGTAGAATTTAGTGTGAGATATTCATTGTGGGAGTATTAATGCTGGAGAATTTAGTGTGGGAGAATTAAATGTGGGAGAATTTAGTTGAGAATATATTGCGGCGGAATTCAGTGTGGAAGAATTCATTGTGGGAGAATTTAGTGCTGGAAAATTTAGTGTGGGTGAATTTAGTGCGGGAGATTTAAGTGTAGGATAATTTAGTGTGGGATATTCATTGTGGAATAATTTAGTGTGCAGCGGAATTTAGTGTGGAAGAATTCATTGTGGGAGAATTTAGTGCGGGAAAATTTTGTCTGGGTGAATTTAGTGCGGGATAATTTAGTGTGGAAGAATTTAGTGAGCGATAATTTAGTGTCGAAAAATTTAGTTTGGCCGAATTTAGTGTGGAAAAAATTAGTGTTGTCGAAATGATTGTGTTGTAGTGTAGGCAAGGCAAATGATTTGCATTGGTGTGTTTACAATAATATATACTGTTGGTGTGAGGGGGTTTACTGTGGGTTAGTTAGTTGAGTGGGGGTGTTAGGTATCAATAGATGTGTGTTTAATTTAGGGGGGAAGGGGGATTAATGGACGCATGTTGTGTGTGGTGGGATTAGTGGACGCATGTTGTGTGTGGTGGGATTAGTGGACGCATGTTGTGTGTGGTGGGATTAGTGGGATTAGTGGACGCATGTTGTGTGTGTGTGTGTTAGGGATTCATTCATGTGTGGTTCAGAGAGGCTTCACCCCCCCCCCCCCCACCTTCGCCTACCGCAAACGAAATATAATTTTTTATAGAAAGTATATACTTTTACCAGTTACCCCTCCCCCCCCCCCCACCCTGGGAGAAAAAGTCTGAAATAAACACAGTGTGATTGACTCTGCTATAATACACAAGAGGAAAAAGAAAGCGCATTTATTCTGTCCAGACATCCAGTGTACATTTCTTCTGTCCAGACATCCAGTGTACATTTCTTCTGTCCAGACATCCAGTGTACATTTCTTCTGTCCAGACATCCAGTGTACATTTATTCTGTCCAGACATCCAGTGTACATTTATTCTGTCCAGACATCCAGTGTACATTTCTTCTGTCCAGACATCCAGTGTACATTTCTTCTGTCCAGACATCCAGTGTACATTTCTTCTGTCCAGACATCCAGTGTACATTTCTTCTGTCCAGACATCCAGTGTACATTTCTTCTTTCCAGACATCCAGTGTACATTTCTTCTGTCCAGACATCCAGTGTACATTTCTTCTGTCCAGACATCCAGTGTACATTTCTTCAATCTTTCTCGCGGGTCAGAGTTGTTGCCCTTCAGGGTGTGTTCTATAATCAACCTTCGGATCATGTGACTTATTACGTTAGTTGTGTAACGGTGCTTTTGTTAGTCCTGTATCTAAGACTAAATAGTAAGGGAAAAAATATGCCTAAAACCCTTTATGTTAACAAGCGCTAAAACGGGGTGGTGGGTGCACGGCCGGCGCTACCTATAAGGCGAACTAGGCGGTCGCCTAGGGCGCTGTCCATACGGGGGCGCAAACATGTGAAATCACCATTATTAAAAAGTACATAATTGATAACTTTGATTATACTATATAAACTATATACAAAGGCGTACCGATCTATTTAGGTGCCCAGGAAGGATCCCAAGTTTGCACCCCATCTTGCGCGTTGGTGAAATTGCGCCCCTCCTCCCTCATTTGAAAAGGTCGGGGCGCTTTTTAATCAATGTTTCTTCTAGACTTTTTTCTCCGGGGGGCTTTTAAAATTTTTGGGAGTGGGTGGGGGTGGGACGGGACACTGTTAAAAGTATATATTCTCTATATAAATTCCATTTCGTCCGTAATAAGTCTGTAATTTCAAGTAGCAATCCACATTCTTTATTTCGACTGTAGGCCTATATATTCCAATAATGAGCTATTTATATTATTACCTATCACTTTTGTGCCCTTTTTGTGTCGGCGCATAACGTAGAACGTTTAGGGAGGGGGGGGGGACGAAATCCGACCAAAAAAGTATATTTTTTGCACATTGATAGAATAGTGGATTTGTAAAAACAAAAAAAAACTATTCGATTGCTCCTGTGATGTTCTACATTTACTAAAACACACTGTTGCGTAGAGAGAAAAAAACTACATAAGTTGTAGTGTGAAAAATAGCCAAATATTTAAACCACTTCCATGACTTATTCTCTCCTTTATATAGTCCAATCGGGGTTGCTGATAAAACCAATTAAAATAGTTTTTTTTTACTAAGCGAATTAAAACTAAAAATTCTTCTCTTAAGAATTACAAAAATTAAGCATCCCGACGAATGACTAAGCCAGGGGTTCCCAACCCCGTGCCCGCGGGCGCCAAGGCGCCCGCCGAAGGATTTGTATGTGCCTGCCTCTCACTATTCGACAGAGACATAATTTATTTCATAAACATTATTGAAAGGTTGAAGGTGATGAAAATCGAAAGTTTGAGGGGGGGGGGGGGGTGCTAATCGAACATTTTAGATTTGAGGGGGGGGGTGTAAATCGAAAATTTGAGATTTGAGGTGGGGGGGGGGTGCAAATCGAAAGTTTTGTCCCCGGGTGACGGGAAGGGTCGCTACGCCTATGGAAGGAATTTGTCGATTTAAAACATGTGGTGCCCGCAACACTTCCGATATTTTAGAATGTGCTCTAGAGTAAAAAAAAACGTTGGGAACCCCTGGACTAAGCTATAAAAAGGAATTAATTCCAAATTAATAGTATAAATGCAAAAAAAAAAAAAAAAAAAAAAAAAAAAAAAAAAAAAAAAAAAAAAAAAAAAAAAAAAACGTGGCAAAGCAGTACACATATCAGGTTTCATGGATTCATGATATTTGACCAACTTGCCAAATAAGAAAGAACGCTATCATTCATAATTTTCTGGCGTAAATGAGAAATTTTATGAAAAAAACTTTATTACTCCAGGCAAGAAATAAGTTCGAACCTATCTCTGTGTGGTTTGGTGTCTCATAATGGAAATACTTTGCAATGAAATGATTTAATTTAGAATCTAATATATATATATATATATATATATATATATATATATATATATATATATATATATATATATATATATATATATATACGTATGTATAATATGTATATATATGTATATTATGGGGACTCGAAAAAAAATGTGGAGGGGGGGGGCGGATCGTTTTAATAAGTTATGCCTAGGGCGCTGAATAACCTGGCGCCGACACTGGGCGGGTGCTTTTGTCACCTTCATTAACTATAGCTGCTTGTGATGTTTTCTCCTCTTTCTTCCTTTTGGTTGTTGATGTTTCCACGATTGTTTGTTGTTGCTGTTTTCACGATTGTTTGTTGTTGATGTTTCCACGATTGTTTGTTGTTGATGTTTCCACGATTGTTTGTTGTTGATGTTTCCACGATTGTTTGTTGTTGATGTTTCCACGGTTGTTTGCTGTTGTGAGATTTGAGGGCCGGAAGATTATTTCTCTGGTGTCGAGATCTGGGTGGTGACTGCATACATGCTTGTTACTGGATGTTGTGCTGTTTTGCCATGGTCAGTTTATTGGAGTAATACATAGTATTGCATACACAATTTTACAATGTCATTTTCTTGATTTTCCTTCTGTTTTCTTTGTTCCATTTTTCCGTGTTTCTTTTGATTTCTTGTTTTCATTTCCGTTTTCTTGGTTCCTTTGATATAACATAGAGTACTGGACATTACATAAGCGCTTCTCGTTGTTTTTGGCCTTGCTTCTTGCGCGTGATACAATCTTGGTTGAGCCGTGGTTGATTCTAAGTTGGTAGTTGTAGTTTGAGTGTCAATGAAGGATGTTCCGATGTTGGGATGATGAGTTTGGTGTCTTGTCGTAGAGCTCATCGAGTGGTGTAGTGCTTGGAGAGGGTGGTTGAGGTAGTGTCCTTGTGTTGAGATGTTGTTTTTCTTAGGTTGCTTTGCTTTATTGTTTATTGTAGAGAGAATGAAGATGTAGCGTAAGATTTTCTTACGTAGTAGAATGGGCGAAATGATGTTGAAGAAAGTTTAGTTTTCTTGATAATGCTGTGTCGAGGATTGTAGATGAGAAGAAATTGAGACAGATCTAGTTGTCGAGAAATTTGACGAGTAGTTGAAATGGGCGAAGTGAGAGTTGCGTAATCGTGAAGTTATTTGAGTAGTTGATCTTTGAGGGATGTCGAGTTGATAGTCATTGACGGAGCCTCCCACCTAAGGCTTCTCCTAGGTGGGTGTCGTCAGAATGATAGTGAGGTTGTTGATAACGAGGTAATTGTGTATCGACGTTTTGCGTAGTTGATCTTTGAGAGATGAGGAGTTTGCTTTGCTTGGCATTTGTGACGGAACCTCCCACCTATGATTTCTCCTAGGTGGGTGTCGTCAGGCTGAAGAATAGAAGATTGAAAGTTAGCCACTCGTACATTTGAAGCCACCCAATGCAAGTACTGGGTGACTCATCCCGAGGGCATGTGCACTTCGGTGGATGTGTGCGCCCAACCCCACAGCGATCGTTGGCGGGATTTGCAATTGATTGCTTGATGAGTTGAGTAGGTCGATTGACCGCCTCTCGGCCCCGGCAGCCAGCCCTAAAATGAACTGACCAACCAAATGACTAAGATTTATGTAAATCCATAACAGATCCTACACTTTGATCTTAGCCCAGGGGTCGGCAACCTTTTGAGACGCAAGAGCCAAAAGTCGCAATTTAAAAAATTTCCCAGTTTTTAAAAGAGCCGCCATTTTTATTTCAATATTATGATATTTTATTAGGGATATATATATATATATATATATATATATATATATATATATATATATATATATATATATATGTAACGAGCGAACAGTTACCCTGCTCGCAGCGCCAAATGTAACGAGTCCCCGAGTCTATCCTGCCGACAACGCCAAATGTAACGAGTCTCTGGCTACCCTGCCGACAACGCCAAATGTGACCTTCCCGAGTCTAACCACTCATTCCACACAACATTGACCACAGCATAGATACTCGAAGATGCAGGTTCATTATTGATCCTTTTATTACATGAATCAAAGAATGCTTCACAATAATATAATGAATCAAGAGAGATGTTTCACAATAATAGTCTGAATCAACGGACCCCCAACAGTCCTCACTAGGCTTCATCTAACTGAATACACATGTCTAACGTCCTTCTTAACACAATATAACCAACTTGATACTGCCACACAGACTCACTGAGAGAGAGAGAGAGACTGACTGCCTGACTGACTGAGAGAGACTGACTTTCTGAGAGACCTTCTTTATATCCCCTTCATAATCGTACTCATATTCGGTCCTATCATAATCGTAATTGTAATCGATTCTAATCGTTACATCAGACTGTTAATTACGCCGCTTCTGTCGTACAGTCCGATTTTAATAAGCCACCTGCATCCTGTCACATCAAAGTTGACAGACCGTCTTTCGTATCGCTTCCCGAGATATTACGCCTTGGCATCAGCCAACACCTGCACTGTGACGTCAGACTGTAACACGTTATGTCTCTTGGTAACTTCCCCTAGTTACATCCACCCCTGCCTTTTTTTGTGTGTTATCAACCACAAACAACGCTTGGCAGGTGCAGTCCTTCAAAGTCCATCGCACCACCGTAAAAAAAAATCCATTGTTCCACTCACTGTCAATGTCGTCACATTCGTATAAGATTGACAGTTATCCCTATTTCACATATCCAATGTGTCTACATCATCTTCCTCAGACACAAAACAGTTCTAGAATTCACATCCACCTTTTTTCGTTTGGTGCCTTCACCAGTTCACTTTTATGACTTTTTGAACAGTCTGTTTTCATACCAGCGCGACCATGAAAGAATTGATGGTTGCTGACAAAAAAATTCGTATTCTTTCTGTTTCTCAAACTTCTCCGCGGACCACTTATCTGATGGTCTATTGTCTCTCTGCCTTTGGAGGGACCGGGATCCTCCTTGTTGCCGGTATCCTCCCTTTGTGTGTCGCTGTTGCGCTGTTGATGGTGACATGGTTCCGGGATGGGTATGTGAATTTCCGTTATAGTTTCCGGTTCCCTAATTGTCTTGGGTTTCCTTGTGTGTAACTGCTCTCCTTGACTATGACAATACTTCTTTAATTGAGCAATATTCGCCCACCGATCCGGTTTGGTGTGATCGATGGGTCTTATCTTAAAGGGGCCACCTGCTACTTTAGGCATCTCCACGACTTGCCATATCTCCTGTCCCCAGAGATCGTGGATTTTGTTTCTGCCTAAAGGGTGGCTACGCAGTAATACCCTGTCGTTCAGTTTGAGTGGCGGGTCCTTTGTCTGTACCGGCGGTTCCCTTCGCCGTGCTTCATGTTCTAGTCTTTCCTGTACTACCCTGTACATTTCTCTAATTCGTCTCATATGTTCATTCACATATTCCAGTGCAGTGTATGAGCCAGTCATACTCTCCTTTATTCCTAGGAACAAGTCAAGGGGGAGTCGAGCCTCCCGTCCGAACAGCAACATGTATGGCGAAAGGCCGGTTGTGGCATGGGGTGTGCAGTTGTATAGATATACCAACTCTGGGAGAAAATCAGGCCAACGTTTTTTCTGTTCAGGTTCTAGAGTACGCAGCAAATCATGCATGCTGCGGTTGAACCGCTCGCACTGTCCGTTTCCTTTCGGATTAAATGTGGTTGTTCTAGATTTGTTGATCCCGTAGTGGCTGCACAGTTGGTTAATTACTTCTGACTCAAAGGCCCTTCCTTGGTCAGAGTGTAATTGTCTTGGTATGCCATATTTGATGAACCAATGTTCTATTAAGACCTTTGCCACTGTTTTGGCAGTCTGATCTCGTGTGGGCACCGCCACAGTCCATTTGGTGAAAACATCAGTCATTACCAACACATGTTCCGTCCCATCCGATGATTGCTCCAACGACGTAAAGTCCATAGCCACAATCTCTAGTGGTTTTGTCGCTAATAGGTGTCCCGATGGCTGTCTCATTTTGACAACTGGCATTTTCGCATGCTGACACCTCACACAAGCCTCACAATGGCGTTTGACCTCCATTTCCATATTGGGCCAGTAACACCTCCGTCGTAATATTTTGTGCGTCCTGTCCTGACCCTGGTGTCCTGCCCTGTCATGTGCCAACCTTAGCACTTCTTCTCGTAATTGTCCAGGCACCACCACCTGGTGTATTGTCCCATCAATTTGGTCATGAATTCTCCGCATGAGAACACCATCCTGTATACTGAGACGGTCCCACTGACTCAGTATTTTCTTTGTTTCTCGACCAAATTGTTCTCTTTCCCTTCTTCCTGGGAATTTTTGTTCCTGGACGTGTTTCAACAGCGGCTGTAAGCCACTATCCGTTCTCTGGGCATCACTTATTTCTTTGTGATTAAGGCAACTAAAATCACCAATGTCCATATGTCCGGGCTCTGTGGAAATGTGCTCCACCCCGGTCTGTCCGTTCTGCCTCACTTGCACCCCGTGAGGGATATCTGTTGACGCTCTGACCTCACATATTCCTGTCAGCGTTTCTTCCTCATCGCCCGGTCTCTCGTAAGGATTCCTTGATAAGGCGTCCGCATTGCCATTGGACCGCCCCGGGCGATATTTTATCTCTAGGTCAAAGAGTGCCAATTCTGCTGCCCATCGCTGTTCGATGGATCCCAACTTTGCTGTCTTTAGGTGACTCAAGGGGTTATTGTCAGTGTATACCACACATTTAGCACCTAATAGATAGTCCCTGAATTTTTCCGTCACAGCCCATTTTAATGTCAAAAGTTCTAGTTTCATGGCGCTGTAATTTGTCATGTTCTTCTCTGATTCCTTCAGAGCTCGGCTGGCATAAGCAATAACCCTGAAGCCTTGCTTTTGTTGTTGTGATAGCACAGCTCCCAGACCTTTAGAGCTGGCGTCAATTTCTAGCCGAAATGGTTTGTCAAAGTCTGCGTATCCTAATATCGGCGCCTCTGTCAAAGCCTTTTTCAGTAGCTTAAACGAGTTCAGGCATTCATCAGTCCATAATTCACCTATCAGTTGTGTTTTACCTTTCTTTTTCTCCTTACTGTGTTTCTTTGTCATTTTGTTTACCAAGTCATGCAATGGTGCGGCAATTTTTGCAAAACCAGGCACAAATTTTCTATAATAGGAAGCAAAGCCCAAGAATGATCTGACCTCTACTGTAGTTGTTGGCTGTTTCCATTCTTTAACAGCTGCAATTTTATCTGGGTCAGTGGCGATGCCATCCGACGAAATCACATAACCCAAAAAATGTACCGATTTCAGACCGAAGCAGCATTTGTCTGGGTTCAGCTTTACTCCTATCTCCCTAAGACGGAGAAACACTTGTTCTAATCTTTCTAGATGGTCCTCCCAAGTTTTTGAATAAACCAGTATAGCATCCAAGTACACCAACATTATTTGAAATAGAAAGTCACTCATAGCACTCTGCATTACTCGCTGGAATGTAGCAGGTGCATTAGTTAGACCAAACGGCATACGGGTCCACTCGTACAGTCCCAGTGGAGAAATAAATGCAGTTTTATGTTGATCGTTGGGGTGCATGGCCACTTGGTGGTAGCCACTAGCCAAATCCAAGGTAGAAAAAAATCTTGCTCCCCCCAACGCATCAAGACATTCATCAATACGAGGCAAGGGGAATGCATCCCTTCTTGTGATATTGTTCAATTTCCGGTAATCACAACACAGTCTTATCTCCCCTGACTTCTTTTTTACCACTACTATCGGTGCCGCATACGGGCTAGTGCTGGTTGTAATAATTCCCTTTTTTAGTAGATCGTTCAGGTGTGCCTTCACCGCAGAGTAGTGACTCGGTGGTAATCTTCGATAAGGTTGCGCCACCGGCTTGTCTTGTAGTAAGGGTATCTGGTGTTTTATTACTTCCGTGTAACCCAAATCACCCTCGTACGAGGCAAATATATCCCTGTACTTATTCAACAATTCATTTAGTTTTGGGTCCTCAGTTTCCGGGAATGTATATGATCGGCCATCCTCTTTCTTCACCTCGGCCGTCACATTGACCGACCTAATTGTTACTTCATTACTGCTGGTATTGCTCAGTTCGATGCACTGTGCCGACCTTTGTACCTCGACGTTCTGTGGTACTCCTACCAGAGTATTAGGCGGTATAAAAATTTCCTCATCCAAAACATTTGCCACTAGTCCTTGAACTAGTCCATTTTCCGCTGATGTGTATGTCCGCAGTAACACGACGCCTGCCCTCAGTGCGGCGCCACATGGTTCTATCATCACATCACCATTCACGCTTCTATCTCCAATTTGTAATGTGATTGCCTTGACCGTGTTTGCCGGGACTGATATCCTTCCTCTGGTCTTGGCAAACCTGGCCAACTTGGATCCCCGACCTGGTGTGGTCGATCCGACAATATTTGTAAGAAATTCTGGCAACTGGCCAAGAATATTCATGCCCAACAGGCAAGGTATATTTGACACATTTGTCTCTAGGTTGTGTTTCGTAACGAACACCCCAACCTGCTTCAACCTATGTCCCGCCACCACGACATCCGCCAGAAAATAACCACAGTATGGAATGGTTAGTCCATTAGCTGCCGTCAGGCGCATGCATGTGTCAGACCTCAACCTATGGTCTTTTCCTTTCATCCATTTGGTGTAAAAATTTTCCGTAATTGTCGTCACCTGGGAGCCTGTATCCACAATTGCCTTCACCGCGATGTCCCCAATCGTAATCACCATTTCGGGACAGACTCCCATCATTTTGCTTCTTGGGCCATAACCTCGCCCCTCTGTAGCCTGGCCCTGCCTTACAGAGGACGACCGTTTCCCTGGCAGTACCGTGCCATATGTCCGGGTTGTGAACAGGACAAACAAATTGGTCGACCGTCAGCCGTCCACCGGAGTGATGGACCGGCGGGTCGCGGCCGTCCAACCTGTCTCTGTTTTGTCCCGTTCTTTTCCTGATTCTCAGCTGTTGACCTGCTTTCTAGCCTCTCCAAACGTTGGTCAACCTTATCTAGGTGGGCCAACAGTTGAGCCATCATGGTCTCCATCGTGTCGGCCCCTGTGGGTGGGGATTGTTTCTGTTGCGGCACAGAGACTTTGTCCACCGAACAGTTCGATTGGTCCTCATCCTCGGACCTGCGGATCGCTGAGTTCCTAACCTGAAGGAAGGTCAACTGCGGGTCTTTGTGGACCTCCTCTTTCAACTCTCTCCTTAAGATCGGGGTTGCTAGCCCCTCGATGAACTGGTCCCTCAGTAGGCGTACATCAATGTCAGGTGTTTTGCCCTGTACCGAATCAAAGGCCCTGTGTATTCGGTGTGAATACTCCATCACACTCTCCGCCATTCTCTGCTTTAAGCCTACGAACCCCGTTAGCAGTTGCGATCCCGACCGTCTCTCCCCAAAGGTCTCCATAATTAGATCCAACACCTTATCTGGATCTGATTGGATGGTTTTATCGTGGCATTTGACCTCTGCCCTAACCATCTCTCCTATACTGCCCATCAGCAGTCTTAATCTTTCCTCTGGTGACATGTTTCTCGAGGCCCAGGCCGCTTTGACCTCTTCACTGAACCTGTTGGTTAAAGTTGGATCACCGTCCCCGTAAAATTTGTTAATGTGGGACTCTCTGGGCAGGACCACAACATGGGTCTGCTTCTCGTCCAGAGTAGACATTTTATTCCTTTAGTAAAAAAAAAGAGTTCTTTCTTACCGTGTGTGTATGAAAAAATTTTCCTCGTTCCTCAATTTTCACTGTTCCTGAATGTCCGAATTCACACACACACTAAACACAGTTATGAACTAGGTTGACTATGGGTGCCTAACGCGGCAATTCTCGTTGAATTCATCCTGATCGCAGCGCCAAATGTAACGAGCGAACAGTTACCTTGCTCGCAGCGCCAAATGTAACGAGTCCCCGAGTCTATCCTGCCGACAACGCCAAATGTAACGAGTCTCTGGCTACCCTGCCGACAACGCCAAATGTGACCTTCCCGAGTCTAACCACTCATTCCACACAACATTGACCACAGCATAGATACTCGAAGATGCAGGTTCATTATTGATCCTTTTATTACATGAATCAAAGAATGCTTCACAATAATATAATGAATCAAGAGAGATGTTTCACAATAATAGTCTGAATCAACGGACCCCCAACAGTCCTCACTAGGCTTCATCTAACTGAATACACATGTCTAACGTCCTTCTTAACACAATATAACCAACTTGATACTGCCACACAGACTCACTGAGAGAGAGAGAGAGACTGACTGCCTGACTGACTGAGAGAGACTGACTTTCTGAGAGACCTTCTTTATATCCCCTTCATAATCGTACTCATATTCGGTCCTATCATAATCGTAATTGTAATCGATTCTAATCGTTACATCAGACTGTTAATTACGCCGCTTCTGTCGTACAGTCCGATTTTAATAAGCCACCTGCATCCTGTCACATCAAAGTTGACAGACCGTCTTTCGTATCGCTTCCCGAGATATTACGCCTTGGCATCAGCCAACACCTGCACTGTGACGTCAGACTGTAACACGTTATGTCTCTTGGTAACTTCCCCTAGTTACATATATATATATATATATATATATATATATATATATATATATATATATATATATATATATATATACCTATATATAATTTAAAATAAATAGCTTTTAATATGAAATAATATTTATTCATATAAAAACATACACACGATTAGCACAAAACATATTTAAGTATTTTAACCAGCTCTGCTAGAATAATAAAATCAGTAATCAAATTATATCACAATAATTATTGAATAATATTTACAATTATAGTGTGACCTTGCAAGCTTTTTGAAAGTTTGTTTAAACCTGGCTCATATCTTGTTTTCAGTTTCAAGCACGCCTTAAGATTTTTTTATTTGTTAGTTTGCTTCAGTGTTTCTTCCAGACTTTTATCTCCAAGGGGGGGGGGGGGGGAGCACTAAAAATTTTCGGCGGGGGACGGACTAAAATTTCCTTTAAGGACACTGTTAAAAGTATATATTTTCTATATAAAGTCCATTTCGTCCGGGGAGGGAGCCCCTCTCAAGAAATGCCCGGAAGAAACACTGGTTGGCTTTTTTACTTTTATTTTATTCATGCAAAAAAAAAAAAAAACGCCTGCTCGCATAAATATAGTGACCCGAAGATCGTCAGCACACAAAATGCTAACTTCTTTACCTCATTGTAGTAACTTGGGAGAATATTCCATGCGTCACATAATAGTGCCTAAACTCGAGGCATTTATGTTAGAGCTGTCCAGTTGTGCAGCGAAACGTGCGCGTTTTTCTGGATCTCCAAATCTTCTAACTTTCTCCTGAGTTCCGTGAAATGTTTGGTTTTCAAATCCAGCCATTTCATTTGAAGCGAACCAGCATCCATTCCAATTGGCTCAATGTTGATCGCATTTGTTTTTGTGTTAAGACGATCTACTATGTACGTCAAAGTACTTGCATTTGTTTAGAATTGCTCAAATCACTCAGGAATCTATCATTCATTTTGTTTATTATAATGCCTAAGCAATTCATGTTAAAAGTAGCATGATATTTTTTTTTTCAAATTTATCAAAATTAAGTAATGTATCGCTCTCCGTGTCTTCAACAAAAAAAAAGTATTTTTGTTTTCGAAACAGTCCACTTCATCACCCAAGGCATAGGCTGGGTTTCCCTTTCCTTGCAGTTTTTCATTTAGCTCATTTAGTTTCTTTGTAATATCCACCATGAAGTTGAATGTTCCGATTCAGATGGGACAATTTAATAGAAAGTACATTGAAATAGGAAGTAAATAAATATTCTAACAGCATAGCGAGTGTTTATTGTTTATATTTATTATTATATCGTTCATCACCTAACGTTGCAGAACAATATTTTTAAGAGTTTCGAAAATAAAATAATTATTAATGTGTGCATGGAGCTGTAGAGCCGCATCTTGACATCAAAGTAGCCGCATGCGGCTCGCGAGCCGCAGGTTGCCGACCCCTGCTATAACTATATTCCAGGGGTCGGCAACCTTTTGAGTCGGAAGAGCCAAAAGTTACAATTTTCAAAATTTCCCAGCTTTTAAAGAGCCACTAACATTTTTATTTTAATATTAACAATTTTCGGGCAAACTGCCTTCGGGCAAATGGCATTCGGGCATTTGTCGCATTCGGGCAAGTGTCCATTCGGGCATTTGTCCCATTCGGACAAGTGTCCATTCGGGCGTTTGTCGCATTCGGGCAAGTGTCCATTCGGGCATTTGTCGCATTCGGGCAAGTGTCCATTCGGGAAATCGGCCTTCGGGCAAACGGCATTCGGGCAAGTGTCTTTTGGGAAAACGTCCGGCTCCCATTTATATATATATATATATATATATATATATATATATATATATATATATATATATATATATATATATATATATATATATATATATATATATATATATATATATATATATATCAATGTATGTAGTCTGTAGGTGTGTGTGTGTCTGTTTGTCTATTATTCATTACTACACCTTTTATCCGATCGCCATGAAACTTTAGGGAGCTGTTGAGAATACTCATGGGGAGATATTTGCGAAAATAAAATGTCAAATTAAAAATAGAATAGCGAGTGTTTATTGTTTTTATTTATTAAATCGTTCATTACCGAGTGTTGCAGACTAATATATTTATTAGTTTCAAGAAGAAAATAAAATAATTATTAATATTTGTCCATTGAACTGAAGAGCCGAACCTCGACATCAAAAGAGCCGCATGCGGCTCGCGAGCCGCAGGTTGCCGACCCCTGGTATATTCTGTAATTTTTTTCAACAATAGTTGAGAAGATGTAATAAGTTCAAGCGAATGGAGTTTTAGAAACGTCTTACATTAATTTTCTTGCTATTAATATTATAGCTGGTTGGTACTAACAATTTTAGGAGTTGAAATTAACACTTGGTTATTACTTATCAAAAGTTTTAAATACTTTTTTTTGTAATTTAATTTTTTATAATTAATACTAACGTTTGTTTAGTTGTTTTACATTTAATATTAATTAATATCTTTTTCTTTTAGTTTTATCGTTTAATTTTATAATTACCTCCCATTAAAATAAATATTGTTTGTTTTCTCCCCTGATAAAAAAGTTCCACGTACGAGATACTTTGACACAAACAAAAGACGAGATCAAACCGCTGTGAACTGTGTTACACCTTGGTGGAGACTATTTTTTGTGTTTAGAATTGGGAGATTTTTAGTGTGGGATAATTTCGTGTGAGAGCATGTAGTCTGGGAGAATTGAGTGTGGGAGAATTTAGTGTGCGAGAATTGATTGTGTTGTAGTGTAGGCAACGGAAAATATTTGAGTGTGTGTGTATATATATAAATAAATCTACGGCGGGTGTGATGGGGTTTACTTTGGACTTTGGGTAAGTTGAGTGGGGGTGTTTGGATTAGTAGGGGGGGAGTTGTCCTTCTGTGTGTGGTTTAACCGACCTGCGGATCATGTGACAATGTGACGGATTGCGTCATTTGTATAACGGTGCTTTGTTTATTTCTTCATCTAAGACTAAATAGTAGGGAAAAAACATGTCTTATAACCTTTATATTAACTAGCTTTCACAAGCTATAAATTACATAAGTAAAAGTCCACTTTTTAAGCTATAATACTAAACACAAAGCTTTCTACTGCTAGTCCGAATGTCTAGAGTTCCGGGCTCAGTTCTGTTGGGCTCCGTGAGTTCACCCAGCTCTGATGGGTACCTGGCGCACCTTAGGTAACTAAGGCGGATAGGCTTAGTACTGGCCACATTATCTCCCTGTATGTCGAGGTGATTGAAACACGATCTTTACTTTATCTGCCATTTGTGTATTGGGCACGAAGGGGAAAAGATTATGAAGATAAGTTAAATAAAAAGCGAGTAGATTTTAAAATCGTTCTTGGGTCAGTTGTTTCTTGGTTGTTTTCGTCCATTATGTTTTATTTGTTTTGATCTTTGCATGCTTTGTTCTAGTATGAGAGTGTGGTGTGTTTGGTTTTCCGAGCCTATTAATGCTATTAATGATACAAGCATATTAAATTGATATCCGCTCAATGTCTTATTTAAAATCGTCCCAATGTTGGATTTTGTTAAATGTTGGTGATGACTGAGTGTAAAATTGTATTATGTCTTTTATGCTTTTGTGTATGTGTTATGTTTTTGTTTGCTTTGTGTTTGTTCGTTGATTAAAGTTTGTCAGAACTGCAGTATGGTCGCTAAACTGTAGTGTTGAGAATAGGTGTTCTACTTAGTTGCTTTTCATGTTCACTGGGGCGTAAATTCTGTCTAAAGACGAAATATATTTCCAGATGTGTTATTTCCGTGGGTGGTTTGTATTGTGTGTGGATATTGCGCTCTGTATGTGTCGACTAATTTGAAGTATGTCTTAATGTTGTTGCTTAAGTCTGCGTATTTGGTATAGATTATATATAGAATTTTTTTTTTTAATAAAAACATACTTTTTTTTTCTTTTTTTTTTTTACATGTAATACATAGTATTGCATACAATTTTTCCCATATTATTAAGTTTTCACTATACAAAACGTCTAAGATTGCAATGGGTTAAACCAGGGGTCGGCAACCTTTTGAAGCGGAAGAGCCAAAAGTTACAATTTTCAAAATTTCCCTGGTTTTAAAGAGCCACTAACATTTTCTTTATTTCAAATATTTTATTTTTTTATTAAGAGTATTAGTATTTGTTCAAGGAGCTGGAGAGCCGCATCTTGATATCAAAAGAGCCGCATGCGGCTCGCGAGCCGCAGGTTGCCGACCCCTGGGTTAAACAATGAATTACTGTTCCTTCGAAGCTGTATGATGAGCGATCTATTTACGTCCCGGATGGTGTTTTTTGCATGTAACATCATACCCTCTAATGGGAGGAATACGTTGCAAATCTGACAGCTATACATTGTTTCGTCGTAATGTTTTTCTGTATAGTGCATGAATATGTCTGTGTTGATTGTTTTGTCGTCACAAATATAACACTGTAAGAGCTTCGTGTGTACTTTATGTTCGTGCTTTTCCGGTTCAGTGGATGTTTTGTGTTGCTGGGTGCAAAATCTGCATTTTGTGTTGTCATCTACCAATTTTGTGGTGTTTAGACTTTTTGTTGTTTGCTTTGCATATGTAGGACTGTCCTTCTGTTTCCTTTTTGGATTTGTGCTAGCGTCCATTTCTGATTCTGGGCTAAGGATGTTTATTGTAAGGATTGGCTTCGCTGTAGACGTGTTTGGGATCAGCGTGGATGGTGAATTAAGGTCTGAGCTGAGGTCTGTTGTTGCAGTTAATTTGACGATTGGTGATTTCGCTTGTTGGTTCGTCAGATTTGGGTGTACCATTTGTTGAGCTGAGGTCTGTTGTTGCAGTTAATTTGACGATTGGTGATTTCGCTTGTTGGTTCGTCAGATTTGGGTGTACCATTTGTTGAGCTGAGGTCTGTTGTTTCAGTTAATTTGACGATTGGTGATTTCGCTTGTTGGTTCGTCAGATTTGGGTGTACCATTTCTTGCTGCGGAGTGACTGATACTCTTAGTGGTTCTGTTAAATTTTCCAGTAAGGTTGGTTGTTGGTCCGGTACTTGATTTCTTTGATAACACTGGTTTGTCCAACGTTGTAAGGACCCGCATGTCTGGCAAGCTTTTGTTTCCTTCCCGGGATTGCTATGAGCACGTTGATCGCTTTGTTCTTGTAGTTAAATCTGATATAGTGTGGTATGGTTGATGGGTTGTCTGTGAATATTGTGAAGTTTCGGTTGTTAGTGTGTGGGATTTTGTTTACTGTTGTTTCCTTTTTGCTGATTATTCCTAGAGCTTTTAGCAGGGTGTCATCTCCGAGTCCCGGGGGGATCCCATCTTAGTGTTCCATTGATTTTGTCCTTATGTTAGATCGTAAAGTGTAGTGAGTAAGGTCCGTACTGTTTGGTTGTGTTGTCCAGTTCAGCCACGTTAAAGTTTTCGGACGAAAGGAACCATGTGTCTCCACGTCCCTAGTTGATTAACACAATTTCGTGTGGGCTGATGAGTTGGCGGACGATATGTCCACGTAGATTGGCATGATCATTAGCTTGAATGGCTATCTGCATGACTGTACTTGGTGTTGGTTGAGTCGAGAAAAGATCAGGACTTTCTTCATCAGGCAGTTCAATTGTGAGGGTTGTTGATTGATCGGTTGACTTCGCTGTATCTGAAGGGGATTGGGCCCGTGGTTTCATTAAGCAACCCGAACAGTAGTGCAGGTGGCTCCTCCTCGGGTCTCTCGACCTAGGGGGAACATCCAGGGGCGCAACCCCTTTGGTGGCGGTGACAATTTTTTCAAAGCCGTCTTGGAGGATGACATTGGTGAAAATGAGGTGAGATATATATATGTTGGTCATCGAGGATTACAAAGGAATATATATATATATTTTTTTTTTCCTGGATCTATTAGCATTTTTTCAATACTTTTATTTTCAATATAAAACAAGAAGTAATGAATTTAAGTACTGACGTCTCTCGTTTTAACTAATAACAGAACGATAGAAATTCCTTTTTTTTTTGCCTCATGTAATTTACAGCGTCAGTTGAGTGTTCGCTTTAGTATTACAGTTTTCATCATCGGCTTGTGAGGACTGATACAGATTTACAATTGTAATATTTCTTTCTTACTTGTAGCCTACTTTCATTCAAGATGGTTTACACATAGATGTAATACAAAACGTCTAAATATAAACAAATAAAAAATATAAAACAACCTGAAAATGCAAATGTGTAATTAAATGATGATTCAAGGGATTTTTTTCCCCTCGGCGTGGTGGGCTGAGGGGGACGGGGGGGGGGGGGGGGAGATTTGGGTTTTTTAAGTAGAGCTGAAATGAATTTTGGATTACAGAGAATTAAAATGATACAAATTTTAAGCAATCGGAAAAGTTATGTTATTACAACGAGACACATCAAAGCAAACATTCTTCCCTTTCAAACATCTATATCAGGGGTCGGCAACCTTTTGAAGCGGAAGAGCTAAAAGTAACAATTTTCAAAATTTCCCTGGTTTTAAAGAGCCACTAACATTAATTTCGTTTCAAATATTTTATTTTTTTATTAAAATTATTAGTATATTTGTTCAAGGAGCTAGAGAGCCGCATGCTCTATACAGTCCTCAAACAATTGCTTTTTTTTATATATAAAGAAGCTTCATCCAAATATTTTTTTTATTTTTTTTTTACTTTTATTTGCAATTTAAAACAAGTGCAACAACATCAGCATATTTTACATTTTTCTAAATGTTCTTAAAAAAACCATATTAAGATGAATTTACAAATGTATACACCTTTTTTACTAAATTTTATCATGTAATGAAACCAATTTGTCCGGATGAGCGTATTAATAATAAGTATGTACATGGTTATCATATTTGTTTTATATATGTTGTTATACAAAATTTTAAGGGATTATCAGTAAAAGGGGTTAAAGTAAAATGATAGTGTTGGAATCCGGATGAGGAGGGATTGACAAAACTCGTTTAAGGGGTGAGTACAGCGTGTCATATTTGAAGAGTTGTCCTTCTCGCTGTTTATGTTCTGTCGTCTGCATATATGTAAGAAATGGATCTGTCTGGGTTGAGGATGTAGAATATTTGATTGTGGCAGGGGTCGTTGTCGGGGTGCTGGTCGTTGAGGTGTTTTTCTATGTCGTATTTGGTGTATAGACTTGTTAGGCAGTATCCACACTGGAAGACAGCGGTGTCTGGGTGTTTTAGTACGTGGTGCTTTATTGCTCCTCTGCTTTTGATCAGATTGTTGCAATGCGGGCATTTACTCGTATCAGGATGGGAAGTTTTTGTATGTGTTTTACACTCGCTGGCAGTACTGAAACTGTGAAAGCAATAACCGCAGCTCTTGTCTTTTCCAGGAGTTAAAGGTTTGGGAATTTGAATTGGTTCAGTGGTAGTTTCTTGTTGCGGCTGGGTTTCTAAGGTGTTTGTCAGGCGATCGAAGATTTGATTCGCGAGTTTTTTTGTTAATTTTCCTTGTTCTGTGGGGCTGAATTCATTTTTTTTCTTTTCATTGACGTGGTGTTATCTATTTCTGAATCTGGGCTTTGTGTTTCTCCAGTGTTTTGGATTTTTGTTGATGTAGTTGGTGACTTCGGGTAAGCCGTACTTGGGATCGCTTTTTGGTTCGACAGGTTAGGGGTTACCAATGTTTGCTGCGGTGTGGGTGGTACTCTAAGTGGTTCTGTTAAAATTGTCTGTGAGGATGGTTGTTGAGTTGGTTCCTGTATTGTTGACAGGTGAACATTGGGTGTTGACTCTGGTTTTGATGATTGGCAGTGGTTGGTCCAGTGTCTGTCCGAGCCGCACACCTGACATGCTTGGCGTCTTCCTGGCAGTGCGATGAGGATATTACGTGTTGTGTCTTTGTATGTAATTTGGATGTAGTGTGGGATGTGTTGTGGATTGTCGTTCTGGATGGTGAATCTGCGATTGTTTGTGTGCGGGATTGTGGTTATTGTAGGTGTAGGGGCCCTAGATTTGCTGACTGTTTGCAGTGCCTTAATCAGGGCGGGCGGGACCCATCTAAGGGTTCCGATGATTGTGTCCTTGTAGTATCTGTCGAAATCCAAAGTGTATGGGCCGTGTGTTTTTGTGGTGCTGTCCAGATCCGCTACATCAAACTCGTTGGACGAGAAGTACCACTATCATATTTTGAGAGACTTAAGTAAATACACAAATATAAGAACACGGATTGTCAGATTAGCCTATAACGTCGTAAAATAATCTATTTGGTATTAATATGATAGCTGGTTGATACTAGTGTCTACTTATTATAGGATTAACAACTAACATTTAATAGGAGTTGTAATTACCATTTTGTTATTAATCACCAAATTTTAAAGATATTTTTAATGTATTTTAATTTTTTATAATTAATTTTAACATTTGTTTACTTGTATTTTGTTTCAATATATATTTATATTTTTTCTTTTCTTTTTATCGTTTACTTTGATGATTACCTCCCTTTAAAAAAAAACATTGTTTGTTATTTCCCCTGACAAAAAAGTTCTACGCGCGAGATACTTTGACCCCAAAAGAAAACGACACAAACCGCTATGAACTGTGTTACACCTTGGTGGACTCTCGGGACTAACACTAATAATCTGTGGGCATTTCACCCCCACTTCACCCCACCCCCACCTCTCCCTAACTCTTCAGCAGGTCTTAACACAAAAAATTTACCAATCGCTCTCTAGAGGGTATCGCACGGGCACACGGATCAGCGCGGCGTGAGTACATCCCAGTAGCACGTGCATCAATCATTGACCAGCCGGGTGAAAAACACAATCAGCGCGGTGGTAACAAGGTCGGTAACCGGATCTGTTTGACACGTGGCAAGATAGCCGGACCCGGTAGACGGAACACTTAGCCGGACCTGTTAGCCGGAACACTTAGTTAGCCGGAACACTTAGTAAATCGGATCACGGAGCTAACCGGAACACTGAGTTAGCCGGACCAACGATTTAACCGGACCACATAGTTAGTTGGAATACTGGATTAGCCGGACCACTAAGGTAGCCGGAACACCAAGTAAACCGAAGCATTGAGATAGTCGGTTCACTTATTTTGCCGAAACACTGAGTTAGTCAGACCACTGAGTTAGCAGGACCACTGAGCATCGGACCACTGATTTAGCCGGACCCATAAGCCGGATCACTATTTTTGCCGGACCACTGATTTTGCCGGACCACTGCGTTGGCCGGAATACTGACTTAGCTGGACCGCTAAGCTAACCGCGCCACTGATTTAACCGGAACCTTGAAAAGTGGACCATAATTAGCCCACTAGTAAACCGGACCACGGAACACAATATCTTTTCTCTTAGCAGCTCTCACGTGATACCCGTCTCCCAGCATCAATCATGCATGTTATCATAAGCCGTGGGCGCCATGTTTCTTGTCGTGACGTCACACATCATGGAGGTAACCTCTGATCAAAATCTCCCCCCCCCCCCCACTACCCCAACAAGAGAGTAGAGATGGCTTACAGTAATGTTATATAGGGATTATGGCCGAGCCTGAGGGAATGATCTGTTTCAGCTGTCTCTTGTAGCTTTCTATACTTCATGATATTGTGGTTCTGTCAATAAAACAGCAACATGGGATCTATAAATAACCGGATCTAGATGGTGTACAGTGAAAAAAACGACATACTTTAATGCAGTTTCCATTTTTATTTTATTTTATTTTATTTTATTTTTTTTATTTTTTTTAGAAATATTAGGGGGGGGGGGGGGGTGGGAAATTGCAAATATAGATTTGTCGTTATCTCTTATTAATTTTAATATTCGTTCTTAAATGTAACACTCAATAGTTGAACACACTAGTTGAACTGCATTCGTGTATAGGGGCCTAATTGGGCAAGATTGTATTACTGTAGTAAGTACGAAACGAGTAGATACTTAGCGGAGTTTAAGATTTCAATAAAATTCCCTATCCATTCAGGAAGTATTTTTATCAACTAACTAAAGTTTCACGGCGACTAGATGAAAGGTGCAGCCATATATATATATATATATATACACATATATATTTATATGGGGGGGGGGGGGGGCTAAAAAAAATTTGCGGGGTGTCCCCTTTTTTCTAGTTCCGCCACTGATCGACCCGCGCTTTTTATTTAACTTATCTTCATAATCTTTTCCCCTTCGTGCCCAATACACAAAGGCAGATAAATTAAAGATCGTGTTTCAATCACCTCGACATACAGGGAGATAATGTGGTTAGTACTAAGCCTATCCGCCTTAGTTACCTAAGGTGCGTCAGGTACCCATCAGAGCTGGGTGAACTCACGGAGCCCAACAGAACTGAGCCCGGAATTCGAGACATTCGGACTAGCAGTAGAAAGCTTTGTGTTTAGTATTATAGCTTAAAAAGTGTACTCTTACTTTTGTAATTTAGCGCTCGTAAAAGCTCGTTAATATATAGGGTATTCGACATGTTTTTTTCCCTACTATTTAGTCTTAGATTAAGAAATAAACAATGCAACGTTATACAAATGACGCAATCCGTCACATTGACACATGATCCGGTGGTTGATTAAACCACACCCAGAAGGACAACCCCCCCCCCTCCACCCCAACTAATCCAAACACCCCCACTCAACTTACCCACAGTAAACCCAATCACACGTAGATTTATTTATATACACACAAACACTCAAATAATTTCCTTTGTCTACACTACAACACAATATACTCATTTCTCCCACACCTAATTCTCCCACACAAAATTGTCCAGCACTAAATTCTCCCACTCTTAACTCCCCCACAAAAATATTTCACACACTAAATTCTCCCACACTAAATTCTCCCACACTAAATTCTCCCACACTAAATTCTGCATCACTAAACACTCCCACACTAAAAATCTCCCAAAGCTAAAAATAGTCTCTACCAAACATTCAATTCCCCCTTACTAGATTCCATCAAACGCTCCTCCCACCTCCCCCAGAATATTAGTGTTAGTCCCGAGAGTGCACCAAGGTGTAACAGAGTTAACAGCGGTTTGCTTTCGTGTTTTGTCAAAATATCTCGCGCGTGAAACTTTTTTGTTAAGGGAGAAAACAAATATTGAGTTCTCTTCAAGGGAGGTAATACAAAATTAAATGATAAAAAGAAATGAAAAAAATTATAATAAATTTTCAAGCAAAAACAAGTGAACAAATGTTAGTATAAATTATAAAAAATTAAAATACAAAAAAGAATTTTAAAAGCTTTGGTGAATAATAAAAAAATGTTAATTACAACTCCTAGTAATTGTTAAATGTTAATGGAATAATTAGAAGTTGCTTATATCAACCAACTTAAATTTTTCACTGAGAAAATTCTTCATGCATCATTAGATTCCATATCAATTCTCGTAATTATTTTCATTTGCGTGAAGCTTCTTTTAACCTCACTCATTTTAAACAAAGAATCCCAGGACAAAATAGACGATATACAAACCCAGTTGGATGAAGTACAGGCACACACATATAAAGGAGCCCTAGTCAGGAGCAGGTTAGACATCCTAGACATTGATCATCCATCACACCACAGCAACATTCTAGAACAGATACAAGCGCACAGCAAACACATACAAAGCATAACACAGGACGACGGCACAAACGCTACGGACACTGAAACCATACAAACCTGCTTTCTAGACCATTATCGACGACTTTTTGAAAAAGAAGACATTGACAATGACACGCAAGACAAATACCTTACTTTTGCACACAGACTAGAGGACACAGACAGAGACAAGCTAAACAGCCCTATCAACAGTAAGGAAATAGCAAATACCATAGATAACCTAAAATTAAACAAATCACCTGGGCCTGATGGTCTAACTAATGAATTCTACAAGGCCTTCAAAAACGATCTACTCCCAATAATGAAAGCTACTTTCCAGGAAATTCACGACAGAAAATATTGTGCGACAGACTTCAATAGAGCCTACATAACCCTTATTCCCAAACATGACGCGGACAAAACAAAAGTGACAAGCTATAGACCCATATCCCTACTTAACTGTGACTACAAAATATTAACAAAAACTCTAGTCAAGAAAATTGAACCCTACATCGACAAAATCATTCACACTGACCAACAGTACAGCACCCCTGGTAGGAACATACAAAATCACACACACCTAATAAGAGACATAATACACTACAGCACACAGAAAAACACCCAGTTAGCAATCCTAAGCGTGGATCAACAAAAAGCCTTTGATCGAGTCGATCACACTTGGCTCACTAAAATTATAGATGCATACAACGTAGGTCCCTACTTCAAGACATGGATAACAACACTCTACAATAACGCGCACAGTCACCTCATCATTACCAACACACTCACAGATCCCATCCTAATAAACAGATCAGTTAGACAAGGATGCCCACTGTCCCCATTCCTCTACATCCTGAGCATCGAACCCCTTCTGGAGTTCGTCAGGCAGGACAACAGAATCAAGGGGCTACAGATACCCAACTCAATACCCAGGAAATCCCTGGCTTACGCTGACGATACAATATTTCTAGTCCAAACGGAAAAGGAAATTAATTTAGTCATGGAAAGCTTTATAGATTTTGGTAAAGCCAGCGGAGGGAAAATCAACGCGGAAAAATCCAAAATAATGGGAGTAGGCAAATGGGCGAGAAAAAATAACTTCAGCTTGCCTGTCATCGTGACGGATAAATTAAAATTATACGGCATAATTTACTCAAACAGCCCAATGACAGAAAATAACGACTCATGGACCAAAATGACGGATAAAATCAATCACACACTAACTAAATACAAAAACTGTAACACAACAATATTCACTAGGGCGGCTTTAGTCAATAGATATGTTATTCCCAAAATAATCTACATCGCAACAAACAGTACAATACCCAACACTTTCATCAAGCATTAGGGATTTCATTTTCAAAGGCACAATCAGGAACATTAACCATCAAACGTTAATACAAAGCAAATTAAACGGAGGTATAGGTCTGCATGACATAAACACAAAAATCAACGCCTTTAGAATCAAACACCTAGACAGAATCAGACTAGAACCACACTATCACCCCTTAGCGCAGTACTACATTGGTCACAGAATCAACACGATTCTAAAGACAAGTAACACGACACCACACTATGTAGGGATAGACTTAGGCAGCTTCTACAAAGAGGTCTTAAAATTATTCAAATACAACAGAAACATAATTGGAGAAAAAACAAAGAAAATCTACAGTATTTTAGTCGAGCGACAACTTCAGCCCCTGCAGAATAGAATCAAATGAGCAAAAGAGTTTAACACAGTAGACATTTGCGACACATTCAAAAACCTTCACAACAGAAATAACACACACAAAGAAAAAGAAATAGGATACAGGCTCATCTATAACACTACACCCATTTCCAGAAATACCAAAGCAAACACGAACAATAAAATAACTTGTCAAATATGCAAACAACATAAACAAGAAACAGAAAAACACTTATACCTAGAATGCCCAACCTTACTAAAAGCCAGACAAACCCTAGGATCAATCCTAGAAACCTCCAACATAGATACCTTAAACAAAGCAATCACCCTAAATCACATACAGAAATCCAACAATAAAATAGACAATGACAATAAAATTACCGCTAGAGCTATTTTTAGACAGACAGTATGGACCACGAGAAACAAATGTAAATTTGAATCAAAGACGTACAGCGACACGGACATAGATGCCATATTTCAAGCAGTAGTTACCAAAAGACTTGGTGACATAATTACAACCTAAGTATCTGCCCCTCTTACACTAATCTCATTCCTTTAATGTTTAGGTTTGAGTCGGGGACACAGGAAATGAATGCCAATAACCTCTTATTGATTATGTTTATAATTTTATTTTAATTATAAATTTTCTTGTCTCATACTGATATACACAATCAGCATTTTTCTCTCTGAAACGGGGAAACCCACACAAGTCTTATTTGTTTTTCACTATTTCTCCATCTACAGGGGAATTAATCAAGCTTATAGTGAGTTACTTAATCTGCATGCAGTTATTTACCCTTTTCCCACTTAAATCCCAACTAACAATACTAATTATAACCCCAACTAACACATTTTCAGCAATTATGGTCTCTTACTGTTGACTACAAATTGCTAAGGTTTTCTTTTGTCGCTACTTAACCTATTTTCGATAACTAACATGTTTTCTAATACTTTAACTAATTTGAAACCTATTCATTTCATGTGATATCTCGGTAATTGTTATTAAGCATAGCAGCGTGGTCTTAGGAGGGGAGACAACCAAATAAATACTGTACATGTTAGGAAATTTGAGTTGCGTACCTTTTTCTACAACTCACTAAATTACCCAAATCACAAGTAAGGGAGATAACTTATTTAATATTACAGGTTCTAAGGAAATGGAGTCTTTTACCTTGATATCACTTTTGTTTACTAATGCTATAAATATGTTGCAATGTTATTTAATTTCATCACCTACACTTTATTTACATGTTTAATTAACTTCTAATTTTATTTGAATTGATACTTTTTGAAATTTTGAATACTGTTAATAAATTAAACAAATAAAACTACAAACAAAAAAAAAATAATATAAAAGAAAAAGCAAGGAAGACTGTTTGCAGATGATAGGTACAAATGCAAAGTGTGAATGTTTTTAATTACCTAATGTATATAATAATTGTAATTCATGTATATATCTTGCATAAATGACAGCTTTCTCTTCTTCCCTCTTTAGGAAACTTATACCAACTTTTGAAGCCAATTTCGACATTACGGAATTTTACCAAAGTCCTCCACTCTTATTATCATATCCAAATTTCATATAATTCATGAATTTTCACCTTTTCAGAACTAGCAAGACCTCATGCTCCTGGAAACCAACTTCTCCCTCCCCTCTTTTCTTTCCAATTTCTATCATTATATATTTGTATATAATATGTAAATAACAGAATGAATGACTAAGTACGAAAATTTCAGAATAGTTAAAACTTTGTAAATCTGCGACAGTCTTCAAAAGTCGAATGATGAAAGTAGAAAAATCAGCCAGTGCCACCACACATTGGCTGGGCAAGCTGAAAATGCAAATCTACAAACTGAGACTTTAAAAAAAAAAAAAAAAAAAAAAAAAATATATATATATTTTTTTGTAATCGTCGATTAGAAACATACATAAATACATCTCACCTCATTTTCACCAATGTCATCCTCCAAGACATTTGCAAAAATTGTCACCGCAGGCAAAGGGGTAGCGCCCCAGGACGCCCCCTCCCCTAGGTCGAGAGACCGGAGGAGGAGCCACCCGGACTACGGTTCGGGTGGCTTAATGAAACCACGGGCCCAATCCTTTTCAGATACAACGAAGTCAACCGATCAATCAACAACCCCCATAATTGAACTGCTTGATGAAGAAAGCCCTGATCTTTTCTCGACTCAACCAACACCAAGTACAGCCATGCAGGTGGTCATTCAAGCTAACGCCCGTGCCAATCTACGTGGACACATCATCCGCCAACTCATCAGCCCACACCAAATTTTGCTAATGAACTACATCAGCCCACACCAAATTTTGCTAATAAACTACATCAGCCCACACCAAATTTTGCTAATGAACTACATCAGCCCACACCAAATTTTGCTAATCAACTACGGACGTGGAGACACATGGTTCAATTCGTCCGAAAACTTCAACGTGGCTGAACTGGACAACACAACCAAACAGTACGGACCTTACTCACTACACTTTACGATCCACCATAAGGACAAAATCAATGGAACACTAAGATGGGATCCCCCGGCACTCGGAGATGACACCCTGCTAAAAGCACTAGGAATAATCAGCAAAAAGCAACCAACAGTAAACAAAATCCCACACACTAACAACCGAAACTTCACAATATTCACAGACAACCCATCAATCATAGCACACTATATCAGATTTAACTACAAGAACAAAGCGATCAACGTGCTCATAGCAATCCCGGGAAGGAAACAAAAGCTTGCCAGACATGCGGGTCCTTACAACATTGGACAAACCAGTGCTATAAAAGAAATCAAGTACCGGACCAACAACCACCCTTACTGGAAAATTTAACAGAACCACTAAGAGCATCAGTCACTCCGCAGTAACAAATGGTACACCCAAATCTGACGAACCAACAAGCGAACTCACCAATCGTCAAATTAACTGCAACAACAGACCTCAGCTCAACAAATGGTACACCCAAATCTGACGAACCAACAAGCGAAATCACCAATCGTCAAATTAACTGCAACAACAGACCTTAGCTCAGACCTTAATTCACCATCCACGCTGATCCCAAACACGTCTACAGCGAAGCCAATCCTTACAATAAACATACTTAGCCCAGAATCAGAAATGGACGCCAGCACAAATCCAAAAAGGAAACAGAAGGACAGTCCTACAAATGCAAAGCAAACAACAAAAAGTCTAAAAACCGCAAAATTGGTAGATGACAACACAAAATGCAGATTTTGCACCCAGCAACACAAAACATCCACTGAAGCGGAAAAGCACGAACATAAAGTACACACGAAGCTCTTACAGTGCTATATTTGTGACGACAAAACAATCAACACAGACATATTCATGCACTATACAGAAAAACATTACAAAGAAACAATGTATAGCTGTCAGATTTGCAACGTATTTCTCCCATTAGAGGGTATGTAGTTACATGCAAAGAAAACACCAACCGTGACGTAAATAGATCGCTCATCATACAGCTTCGAAGGAACCGTAATTAATTGTTTAACCCATTGCAATCTTAGACGTTTTGTATAGTGAAAATTTAAAATGACATGCTTAATTATAATATGGGAAAAATTGTATGCAATACTATGTATAACATGTAAAAAAAAAAATTTAAAAAAAGTATCTGTTCTTATTTAAAAAAAAATTTAAAAAAATTCTATATATAATCTATACCGAATACGCAGACTCAATCAACAACAATAAAACATACTTTAAACTAGTCGACATCCACACTCAATACAAACCACCCACGGAAATAACACATCTGGAAATAGATTCCGTCTAGACAGAATTAACGCCCCAGTGAAAATGAAAAACAACAAAATTGAACGCCTACTCTCAACACTACAATTTAGCGACCATACTGCAGTTCTGACAACTTTAAACAACGAACAAACACAAAGCAAAGTCTCCCACACTAAATTATCCCACACTAAATTCTCCCACACTATATTTTCCCACACTAATTCTCACACACTAAAATCTCCCACACTAAATTATCCCCCACTAAATGCTCTCACATTAAATTATCCCCCACTAAATTCTCCCACAATAAATTCTCCAAAACTAAAATCTCCCAAATCTAAACTCGATACAAAAATAGTCTTCACCAAAATCGCCAAAACATTCAATTCCCCCATACTAGATTCGATCACACCCCCCCCCCCACCCCACGTGAAACTAAAAATTGACACAGATTATTATTGTTAGTCCCGAGAGTTCACCAAGGTGTAACACAGTTCACAGCGATTTGCTGTCGTCTTCTGTTTCTGTCAAAATATCTTGCGCGTAGAACTTTTTTGTCAGGGGAAAAAACATACAATAATTTTCTTTTCAAGGGAGGTAATTGTAAATTAAAACGATAAACAGAAAAGAAAACATTATTAATATATATTAAAACAAAAACAAGTAAACAAACGTTAAAATTAATTATAGAAAATTAAATTACAAGAAATGTATGTAAAAAATTTGGTGTTTAATAACAAATTTTCATTACAAATCCTAGTAAATGTTAGATGTTAATCTTTAAAATTAGTAGACACTAGCATCAACCAGCTATGATATTAATACCAAGAAGATTGATTAGTCGATTTGATAGTGCATCCGCAAGCTGCCTGTTCTTATATTTGCGTATTTACTGTAAATTCTCTAAATTTTTTTTAAATAGAAACAATAATGGTATGCACTAGAAATGGACTATGCAACTATCACGAAAGTCAACAGTGGGGTTGCGCCCATTTTTGTTCCCTCTAGGTCGAGGAGAGGAGCCACCCGGACTACGGTTCGGGTGGCTTAATGAAAACTTGGGCCCAATCCCTTTCAGATATCAAGACAACAATCACCATCGACCAGTCTGATGAAATAGCTCCTGAGCTCTTCGACTCGCCTACTGTAATTCAAGTCACCATCCAAACAACCAACCACCATAACATCCCTGGTCACCTCTTGCGCAATATCATTAGCCCACACCAGATCCTGCTGCTCAACTATGGACGAGGGGATACCTGGTACTTCTCGTCCAACGAGTTTGATGTAGCGGGTCTGGACGGCACCACCAAAACACACGGCCCATACACTTTGAAATTCGACAGATACCACAAGGACAAAATCATCGGAACCCTTAGATGGGTCCCGCCAGCCCTGAGCAACGAAACACTGATTAAGGCACTGCAAACAGTCAGCAAATCTACACCTACAATAACCACAATCCCGCACACAAACAATCGCAGATTCACCATCCAGAACGACAATCCACAACACATCCCACACTACATCCAAATTACTTACAAAGACACAACACGTAATATCCTAATCGTACTGCCAGGAAGACGCCAAGCCTGTCAGGTGTGCGGCTCGGACAGACACTGGACCAACCACTGCCAATTACCAACACCAGAGTCAACACCCAATGTTCACCTGTCAACAATACAGGAACCAACTCAACAACCATCCTCACAGACAATTTTAACAGAACCACCTAGAGCACCACCCACACCGCAGCAAACATTGGTAACCCCTAACCTGTCGAACCAAAAAGCGATCCCAAGTACGGCTTACGCGAAGTCACCAACTACATCAACAAAAATCCAAAACACTGGAGAAACACAAAGCCCAGATTCAGAAATAGATAACACCACGTCAATGAAAAGAAAAAATGAAATCAGCCCCACAGAACAAGGAAAATTAACAAAAAAACTTGCGAATCAAATCTTCGATCGCCTGACAAACACCTTAGAAACCCAGCGGCAACAAGAAACTAAGACTGAACCAATTCAAATTCCCAAACCTTTAACTCCTGGAAAAGACAAGAGCTGCGGTTATTGCTTTCACAGTTTCAGTACTGCCAGCGAGTGTAAAACACATACAAAAACTTCCCATCCTGATACGAGTAAATGCCCGCATTGCAACAATCTGATCAAAAGCAGAGGAGCAATAAAGCACCACGTACTAAAACACCCAGACACCGCTGTATTCCAGTGTGGATACTGCCTAACAAATATATACACCAAATACGACATAGAAAAACACCTCAACGACCAGCACCCCGACAACGACCCCTGCCACAATCAAATATTCTACATCCTCAACCCAGACAGATCCATTTCTTACATATATGCAGACGACAAAAGATGAACAGCGAGAAGGACAACTCTTCAAATATGACAAGCTGTACTCACCACTTAAACAAGTTTTGTCGATCCCTCCTCATCCGGATTTCCAGCACTATCATTTTACTTTAACCCCTTTTACTGATTATCCCTTAAAATTTTGTCTAACAACATATATAAAACAAATATGATAACCATGTACATACTTATTATTAATACGCTCATCCGGACAAAATGGTTTCATTAGATGATAAAATTTAGTAAAAAAGGTGTATACATTTGTAAATTCATCTTGATATGTTTTTTTTAAGAACATTTAGATCTAGAAAAATGTAAAATATGCTGATGTTGTTGCACTTGTTTTCAATTGCAAATAAAAGTTAAAAAAAAAAAAAAAAAAAAAAAAAATTTGATTATAATAATACAACGATATGCCTATTTTGAAATATATAGTATAGTAAATAGGCCTACTTAATAGGTTGACAGACATTGATTGCAATATGGTGTTTTATTAACAAGAACCTTATAATTTAAACAATAATTGAATCACTAATTTTAATCGTATTAATATTAATCATGAATAAAGCCTTTAGAGCTAATTAATTCACTAGTAAGTTCGGGGCTTAAAAACTAGATTTAAGGCTGAACCGAGATTCGTGTTAAGCGGTATCGATATTACTAGTATTGGTCTACTTTGTGAGACCATTTTCAATATTTCGATCATGATTACAGTTCGATCATGATTACAGCGAATAAGCTACAACTAGAGCGGGCCTTCAAAACATTACATATTTGTATAAATGTGTCTTGTATTAACATTTAACACAAGATAATTACGTTAGTAACCTTTAAACTCCAATTTGTGTAAGTATTCTTTTTTTTAAAGCGTCAGTGTCATAAAATTTATTATATTTTACAATCAATCAATCGGCGCGGAAAGGGGTTTAAAAAGTATCGATACCGTTTAAATAGTGTCACTCTGAGGATTGCTTTGTCAGACGAAGTTCGTAGTCTGCTAAAACGTAAAATATTACAAAAAAAAATAGACTTAAGCAGAAAAATGGATTACAAAATAATCCTAACAAATACAGAGTTAGTCCGAGTGTTAAAATATTTTAATACAATTTTTGAAAACTTACCTTTTTAATTGGCTTTTGTTTTGACATATAGAAAAGGGGTCTTGAACAAAAAATTAATCTGCCGTAAGCGGCCGCAGCAGTTCGTTCCGACTAAAGTTAAAACGGGTTACGGAATCACGTGATATCTATTTTAAAGCCGTTTGATGCGCTATGCGTAGACGGCTGTTGACAGTATTATTTTCTTTGTAAACAAAAGGTTTTGAGATTGTGACGTCATATTTTCTTGGTTCGTGAAACTAACTATAATACACGGAAATGAAAACAAGAAAACAGAAGGGAAATCAAGAAAAGAATATTGTAAAAATTGTATGCAATACTATGTATTACAAGTATATTTTAACATGCAACCTATCCACACAGCTAGCTCCTGGCTCGAAGGGACTGAACTGTATGGAAAGAAATCTATTAAACGCAAAAAAAAAAAAAAAAAAAAACTTCCCTGGAGCATAGTGCTGAGAGGTCACAGAAACAAGTGAACTCTTCACTTGCCCCATTCAAATTCAAATTCAAAAAAAAAAAAAAAAAAAAAAAAAAAAAAAAAAAAAATAGGGAAAAGTTTAATTAACAAATTAAAAAATACTAAATAATAAAATAATATTACTAATAAAGTTTTTGCAAAACACTTTTTAGCGCTAATTTTTATTTCTTTGGATGACTTCATTTTATAATCATTTCTCTTTGTGATAACTTGGTTTTGTGTTTTTCAAGAGAGACAACTCTGTCTCTCTTGAATTGTGGATATTTTTGTGATTATCTCGCCTGAAGATTTCTTTTTGTGGTAATTTTTATTTGTTTTTGTTCCTGAACATTTCTTCGTGTTTTGAACGTATGTATTATTATGTCTAACCTATTCTGCAAAGTCACCGTGGAGGGCCATAAGGGCCCCCACAATGAACAGGCTAACCTGAATAGAATAATTGAAATAACCGTAATCCAAGGCAAATGGATGACAACGATGTCAAATGCAGTTTAGGAAACAGTTCTCAGCCCTGGCTAACATCCAAGAGACGGATGTAGCTCAGGTCTACTCTTATGGGTACCCAGGGCTGTGGTATGCAGTGCTTAATTCGGCCAGACAGTACGAGAAACTTGCGGCGGTTGATTTTACCTATCAACCAACCAGAGGTTCAGAAGCAACGTCAGACAGACAACCTAACGGAGAGTCCAGCACGCGACTTTAGTATGACCACGTGACATTGTTCGATTATTGAAAACCTATTTATTCTATAATGTTATTTATATGTATAACTTGTATATGATTAGAAAAATTACATTCGTTTTAGTTCAATATGTATATATAGCATGTATAAAGCTTACAGAACTTTTAATTTTATATATATATATATATATATATATATATATATATATATATATATATATATATATATATATATATATATATATATATATATATATATATATATATATATATAAGAAACATTTCTGGTAATTTTTTAAAAATATATAAAATTAATTTTTTATGAAATTTTGAGCTCTGTGATCTTGTCATATGAGTTATGTAAATTTGTTATGCATTTTTACTTTCTCGTATATATGAAGTATAGAGAAAGTCTTGTAATCGTGCAAAAAAAAAGATTTTACAAATCTCGACGTTTTACACCTTATTGATACGGACAAACATAATTTTGCAATCTTGTCCGTATGTCTGTTTGTCTATGTATCTGTGTGTAAACACGATAACTTGAGTTCCGTTATAGCTAGGTTGATAAAATTTCATATATAAGTATTTTATCAAAACCGTAGATCCTGATCAACTTTTGAGCGATTTCGGATAACCGGAAGTGGTACTTTTTCTACTTTGGATTTTTAAAAAGCTTGTAACTTGAGTACTATTTCAGATAGATAAATGACATTTTACATTTAAGTAAAAAATCTAATTCTCTACCTTCTCTCAAATTTTGAGTAATTTCCGTTGACCAAAAGTACTAATTTACGCTATTTCCAATTTCTCAAAAAACGCACTTAACTTTATAAAGTACTAATAATATCCCGCCCTATTATGGGGTCATCCATAAATGACGTCATACTCGTAGGGGGGAGGGGGGTCCGTAATTTTGTGACGATGTGTGATGAGGGGGGGGGGGTTCAGATGTTGCGACGTCACATTTTTGCATTATAAAAAAGCAATGTTAGAAAACGAATTTTGACGTTATTTCGCGTTTTAGATAACTATTTTAATAAATTGTAATAGTTTAGACAAGATTTTGGAAAAATATCGATGTTTAAAAAAAATTCAACTGCAATTTTGAGGGGGGTTGTAGGTTGAGGTGTGACGTCATTTTAGGGGGGGGGGTTCTGGCTTTTTGTGACGACGTGTGACGGAGGGGAGGGGGGGAGGTAAAAATCGTCAAAAAAAGCGTGACGTCATTTATGGATGACCCCTATGCACATTTTATTAGGCGTTCATTTGGTGTGCAATTCTTTTTTTTTTACGAGATTCCATTCTATTATAAAAAGTTTAACTAATTAAAAATGGATTACAAATATTGTCTATGTTCTGAGTTGCCACCCCTCGTAGTTTTATATTAGAATATTCGAGAAAGTTTAGGGGAGATCACTCCCGGTTTATTAATAACACGAACAATTTGATTTAATTCTAATATTGCTATCATACTATTGTCATTTAAAACTTCTAAAAATATCCTTACTGGTCCAAATTTGAGGCAGTTGTTATGATAATAGCATGTGGTACTAGGTATTTGAACACTCTGCCTTTGTACCACTTTGTATTGAGTTGTCTTTTGACGTTTTTGTGATTTCAACGAGAGGCGATGTTACGTCCATAGAGGCAAACTTAAGCCACCTGGGCCACTTTTATGGAAAGGCCAATCTCGGCCAATTTTACAGAAAGCGCAACCACGGCCAATTTTATGAAAAGGCCACTTTGCATAGCCAATTTAGAACACTTCAAGCATGACGCTGTTTGACACATAATGTACGAACAGATCTAGATATAAAAAAAAAACTTTCGATTACGTAGGATACCAATTAGTGCCCCCCCCCCCCCACCCCGAATATTTTTGACGGCGTGGTAGGACTGTAGGGCACACAACTGCTAACACGAAAGTCTAGAGTTCAGATACCAGGTTGTAGTCCCAAGAACATTCCTATATTCACTCACCTCTGAAGGGTAAATGACTCAACTTACGGAAATAAAGGAGGCAGGATATACTAATGAACACACCGAGGTCACAGAAACAGGGAACTCTACTTCATCTACCTCATTGACCGCCTGGTTTGAAAGAGTAACTTTCCTTTTTTCCCATTTTAATAGTGCGAGGCGCTAGACTGCTAACCCGAAAGTCTTGAGTTCAAATCCTCGTTCAACTGAGTAAAACTTTCATGAGTCCACCCAGCTCTAACGTGTAACTAACTCACGTTAGAGGACAAATTAAGGCGACTGGGCATAGTGCTGACCACACTATCCCTTCAAATACCGAAGGTCACTGAAACAGATGTACTCTACTTCATCTGCCCTATGTGTCTTGGGCACGAACGGGAAAACATGGCGAGTCAAATTTGAATAAACATTGATGACTTTATGTAAAACATAACGCTTTTATATTTTGTAATGAGGATTTGACATACTTCTTACTAATATAAACATTTTAATTTTTTGCAATTTTAATTCATTATTATAATCTTTATAAAAGAGGTATACAAAATCCTTTAAAAAAATTAATTAGTAACTTAAAAAGCATAATGACTAATTAAAAATATATAAAGATACAGACACCTTTTAAAAAATATATTAATTAATTAAAACTTTAAAAAATTTTTTTATTAAGTTGTAAAAGGAAAAATAAACACTATTTTCAAAGAAAGACACTGATGAATTATTTTAAATATTTATTTTATTAATAAATTAAACCCCATTCCCAGCGATCCAGATTTATAACATCCTTTCTTGAAAAGCTCACCACGAGAAACAACTCCCACAGCCTTGGTTCACCCTTGAAAAACACCACAAAGGGACACAACTACAACATCCCCTGGTTCACCCAACACGCTTGAGCCAGCTGCGGCGGATGTAGTCTCGTGAACATCGGGACGGCCCGTCGTCGATAATCTCCGCGTTGGTCAGCCGGCAGTCCCGGCAACATGCGGCCATGTCGTAGAGCTCCACACCGAAGGCCTCGAAGCAGCCGAAACAGCCCATCAGACAGCTCATCTTGGCGCTGCGGGGGTTGCACTCCAGGCTGGTGGAGGCGCGCGCGGTCGCCAGGTGCAAGGTCAAGGTGAGGACGACGAGGGTAATCAGAGCGTGATGAATCTGAACGTGGGAGAAATAAGTCGATGTAGTAAGGGTCAAGGATTTGTGTAGGAAATTAAAGTAGGGACAATAATAAGGATCTTAAAAAATAAATATAATAAAATCTAGTATGAGTGTCTGCTATTGGGTGAAGTATATATACATACATATATACACACACTCATTTATATGTATATATATATATATATATATATATATATATATATATATATATATATATATATATATATATATATATATATTTAAGATATAAAAATATATAAATATATATATATATATATATATATATATATATATATATATATATATATATATATATATATATATATATATATATATATTTATATCTTGTTGTCCAACCGGCACCGGCTCTCGTGTTCTATCACCCCAAGGCAGACTCATGCCAAATTTGAAGCGCCTGTGGCGCCGCGAAATGCCCTCTCGGGCACTTGACCACTTTGCTTTATATATATAGATAGCCATTCAATTAGGCCTTTACCAAACAATAAAAAATTATGGATCTCATATACACGTATACAGCCAGCACTGTATTAAACCACATACACTTATACAGCCAAAAGCTAACTGTAGTATACCACATACTCTTATACAGCCAACAGCTAACTGTAATATACCACATACACTTATACAGCCAAAAGCTAACTGTATTAAACCACATCTACCTCTTGTATAAATATACACATTTACAATTACTCAACCAGATTCTAATTTATTTATATAAATTGAATTCTTTACGTTAGCTCAACAAACAAAGCCGTTTACCATGTACGGATTTAATAAATTCACTGGTATTTACAAACAAAACTCAGCTGATAGAATCTGATAATTTCAATAGATACGATCGTGAAATTAAATTAAAAACCCTGTATCTCAAACCTAGTTGTTAAAATTTAAAATCGCACAGATGACAATTGTTTCAAGTAATTGATTAAAACTTTGGGGGAAATTGTGTATAAAATTGTGTAACAAAGCTAGGATTTCGATTAACTTATCAATTTAGTTTTTACAAAAGTAAGGTTATTATTTAAAACAGGGCCTGTCAATTGGATAGATGGAGTGATATATATATATATATATATATATATATATATATATATATATATATATATATATATATATATATATATAATATATAAAACAAATTTAAAATAAATAAATTTAATAACGAAATAATATGTATTCGTATAAAAACATACACATGTTTCAATCAAAACATTTTAAAGTATTTTAACAAGGTCTGCAAAAATAATAAAATCAGTAATCAAATTATACAACTATAATTATCAAATGCTATTAAAAATCTAGATTTTTATTTGTTAGTTGGCTTTAGTATTTCTTCCAGACTTGTATCTTCTGGGGGGGGGGGGGGGGGGGGGGACGGACGGACCTGAAATTACCGGGGAAGTGGACACTGTTAAAAATCTAAATGTTCTATATTTCGTTCCATTTCGTTCAGGGTGGTGACGTTAGACTGTCTTCGGGGGGAGGGGGGGTGGGTCACCCAGAAGAGATGCCTGGTAGATAGTGCCTCAATTCGCAGTATTTCTTGTAGAGCTGTCCAGTTGTTATGTGAAACGTGCATGTTTCTCTGGACCTCCAAATCTTTTATTTGGTCTAGATTTCCATGAACTTACCACTTCACAAATATTTGGTTTTCAAATCCAGCCATTTCATTTGAAGCGAACCAGCATCAATTCTAAATGGCTCAACGTTGATCTCATTTGTTTTTGTGTTGAGAGATTCTACTATGAAAACCATAGAACTTGCATTTGTTTTCAATTGCTCAAATTTCTCAATTCTATCTATCCTTTATTTTTTATTTTATTTTAATGCTGAAATTTAGTAATTCGTCGCTCTCCTGTGTCTTCAACAACAAAAAAATAAAAATAATAATATCGAACCCAGTGATGCGGCTAACTCAGAGGTCCGGCTAGCTCAGTGATCCGGTTTACTAAGTATTCCGGCTAACTCAGTGGTCCGGTTAACGTAGTATTCCGGCTAACTCAGTAGTCCGGCTAGCTCCGTGATCCGGTTTACTAAGTGTTCCGACTAACTAAGTGTTCCCGCTAAAAGGTTCGGCTAAGTGTGCCGGCTACCGGGTCCGGCTATTCTGCCACGTGTCAAACATATCCGGTTACCGACCTTGTTACCACCGCGCTGATTGTGTTTCTCGCCCGGCTGGTCAATGATTGATGCACGTGCTACTGGGGTGTACTCACACCGCGCTAATCCGTGTACCCGTGCGGTACCCTCTAGAGAGCGATTGGTAATTTTTTTGTGTTAAGACCTGCTGAAGAATTAGGGAGAGGCGGGGGTGGGGTGAAGTGGGGGTGAAATGCCGACAGATTATTAGTGTTAGTCCCGAGAGTGCACCAAGGTGAAATACAGTTCACGGCGGTTTGCTGTCGTCTTCTGTTTCTGTCAAAATCTCTCGCGCGTAGAACTTTTTTTGTCAGGGGAAATAACAAACAATGGGTTCTTTCACGGTATGTAATTATATTATTAAACGATAAACAAAAAAGAAAAAAGAATTAATACATATTGAAAAAAAAACAAGTAATCAAACGTTAGTATTAATTATAAAAAATTAAATTACATGGAAAGTATTAAAAGCTTTGGTGATTAATAACAAAATGTTAATAAAAACTCCTAGTAATTGTTAGTTGCTAATCCAATAATAAGTAGTCCATAGTAACAACCCGCTGTAATATTAATGCCAAGAAAACTGATTATGCTATGTTGTTCAGTCACCAAAGAGTCTGATACTTAATGTTAATTATTAATATAGTTATTAATACGTTCATTAATACGCTCGTCTGAAAAAAAAATGTTCTCATTAGATGATAAAATTTAGTAATAAAGAATGGATACATTTGTAAATTCATCTAATTTTTTTTTTTTAAATAAGAACATTTAAAAATGAAAAATAGTGTGATGTTGTTGCACTTGTTTTAAATTGCAAATAAAAGTATTCAAACAAAAAAAAGAAAAAAAAATGTCTGTTACCCAGTACTTGTATTGGGTGGCTTCAAATGTACGAGTGGCCAATTTTCTATTCTTTAACCTTACGACACCCACCTAAGATAGGGGTCGGCAAACTGCGGCTCGCGAGCCACATGCGACTCCCTTGATGTCGAGATGCGGCTCTTCAACTCGATGCACACATATTAATAGTTATATTATTTTATTTTAAAAACTCATAAAAATAATGTTTTTCAACAGTCGATAATGAGGGATATACTAATAAACATTAATAATAAACTATCGCTAGTCTATTAGAATATTTAGCTACTCCCTATTTCAATGTACTTCCAATTTACTTGTTTATCACAAACTGCAACATTCAACTCCATGGTGGATTTCACAAAGAAATTAAACGAGCGAAATGTAAAACTGCAAAGAAAGGAAAATCCAGCCTATGCCTTGCTTGAGGAAGATGAATGTAGCGAAAACAAAAACAAATAACTTCATTTTGTTGAAAACACGGAGAGCGGTAAATTACTTTATTTCGAAAAATCTTACAATTTGCCGCGAGTTGAGGCCCTATTATGTGACGCATAGAATATTCTTCAGAATGCTACAGTGAGATGAAGAAGTTGGCATTTGGATCTTCGGGTCTACACATTCAGATATTCATGCAAGGAGACGCTTGCTTGCATAAATATAATATAAAAGATAATTAAAAAGCCGACTTACAAATACAAATCTAAGAGCGTGCTTAAAACTGGAAAAAACAAGTTATGAGCCAGGTTATAACAAACTTTCAAAGGCACGCAAGGCCAAAACTATTGTAAATAGTATTGAGTAATTAAAGTTACAATAGTTGATTAATGATTGTATTATTCTAGCAGAGCTAGATATAATACTTTAATATGTTTTCTGCAAAACATGTGTATGTTTTTATATGAATAAATATTATTTCATATTGAAAGCTATTTATTTTATATATATATATATATATATATATATATATATATATATATATATATATATATATATATATATATATATATATATATATATATATATATATATATATATATATATATGTATGTGTCATCCTAATCAAATATTATAATATTGAAATAAAATGTTAGTGGCTCTCTAAAACCTGTGAAATTGTGGAAATTATAACTTTTGGTTCTTCGGTCTCAAAAGGTTTCCGCCCCTGACCTAGGCGAAATCTTAAGTGGGAGGTTCCGTCACAAATACCAGCAAATCAACTAACCATCTCTCAAAGATCAACTACGAAATACTTCCTCATCTACGACACACAGTTAGTTCACTACCAACAACCTCACGATCACCCTGACGACACCCACCTTGGAGAAATCCTAGGTGGGATGCTGCGTCACAACCATCATCAAGTCATCTCGACATCACTAAAAGACCAACTACTCAAACAACTTCACGAGTACTCAACTCTCGTAAAGTAAACATTCGTCAACCGCCTCACTTCGCCCATTTCAACTACTCGACCAAGCTTTCAACTACTTCACCACTCTCAAATTCTTCTCATCCACAATCCTCGACACAGCAATTTCACAAAAACTAAACATTCTTCAACATGATTTCGCCCACTTCAACTACTTGACTACGACACAAGTTCACCCTTACTCAAACTGCAATAAACAATAAATCAAAGCAACCTATGAAAAACGACATCTCAACACTACCTCAACTACCCTTTCCAAGCTCTACACCATTCGATCAACTCTACCATCAACGACAAGATACCAGACTCGCCCTTTCAACAACGGAACATCCCACATCGATACTCTCAAACTACAACTACCAACTAAGAATCAACCACTGCCCAACCAAGATTGTAATACACGCAAGAACAAAGGCCAAAGGCCTGCTAAAAGTGATCATGTTTTGTCATGTACTTTATGTTATTTTAAAAAGAAACCAATAAAACCGGAAGTGAAAACAAGTAAATCAAGGAAACAGAAAGACACGGAAAATACGACAAGCACGAATTAAATTGTTTAAATATGTATAGAATTTCATGTATGTATATGCTCATGTAAACCTGCTCTTGCTGCCTACCCTAGCTCGATTGGGGAAGCAGCAAGAGAGGAACAATATTAAACGCAAAAAAAAGGATTTACTGCGTGTTTACTGAAGTCTCATAAAATATGTTAGCGGATAATAATAATGCATTATTATTGGTTATTGCTAGTTGAAAACTATTCTCAACGTTGAGCAAAATCTAAATGCACCGAGTCCTCATCTCTGTACTAGAAATGGACTATTTAACTGTTACCAAACTCTACAAATCATCAAATTCTTCTACTCAATTATGGCAGAGCTGACACCTGGTACTTCTTCTCACATTCCTTTGACGTCACCACAATATACAACACATGCAAAACACACGGTCCATATACATTGCATTTCTCACTTCATGAAAACGACAAAATCAACGGGAGCATTAGATGGGCACTCTCTAAACTTGACAATGCTACACTCATACAAGCACCACGCCTATTCGGGAATAGAGAGCCATCCATAAACACAATCCCACACAATAATAATCGCAAAATTCTCCCACACTAAATTCTCCCACACTAAATGCCCCCACACTAAATTATCCCACACTAAATTCTCCCACACTAAAAATCTCCCAAATCTAAACATGATACACAAATAGTCTCAACCAAAATCATCCAAACATTCAACTACCCCTTACTTGATTCCATCACACACCTCCCCCCCCCCAGAACATTGGTGTTAGTCCCAAGAGTGCACCAAGGTGTAACACAGTTCACAGCGGTTTGCTGTCGTCTTCTGTTTCTGTCAAAATATCACGCGCGTACAACTTTTTTTGTCAGGGGAAATAACAAACAATAAATCTTTTTAAAGTGAGGTAATTATAAAATTAAACGATAAAAAGAAAAGAAAAAAGTATTAGTATATACTGAAACAAAAACAAGTAAACAAACGTTAAAATTAATTATAAAATATTAAATTACAAGAAAAATATCTAAAAAATTTGGTGATTAATAACAAAATGTTAATTACAACTCCTAGTAATTGTTAGATGTTAATCCTATAATTAGTAGACACTAGTATCAACCAGCTATAATATTAATACCAAGAAGATTGATAAAGCGATGGTAAGAATAGTTTTTGTTGCTACCTGTTCTTATAATTATATCTGCGTATTTACTGTCACTCTGACGACACCCACCTAGGACAGGGGTCGGCAACCTGCGGCTCGCGAGCCGCATGCGGCTCCTTTGATTTCAAAGTGCGGCTCACGAGTTCAATACGCAAATATTAATCATTAAATTATTTCAAATTTTATACTCTTTAAAAAAATAGTATACTGCAGAAAATACTCAACACAGAACAGTGAGAATAGGTGGAGTAGAGAGCATACGATTTACGGACAGCTGATTGTCGCTTGGTATGGGGAAATGTCAGACGGCAAGCCTTTTACAACACTCTGTAATGAAAGATATAATTAATAAATTTAAACAATAAAACCTCCCTATTATTTTAGAATTATTTACTCCCTATTACAAAGTACTTCCTATTAAATATTGTTATACTTGATATTAACACACTTCATTCAATTGTGTATGTAATATCTGGCGTTATTGTTTTGAGGTAAATATTTTCATAGTTATGATATACTGCATATTCTGTTGTTCCACGCTGTTATGATAAGTATTATATTATAAACTCTATGTGTTCAGCTTTTTAAATGTATTGTCTGTTTTGAATATTCATCATGTCAAATTATTTTACACGTGGAAGTTTCTGAAAATACCCTTGTTGGACCGCCGGACAATCATTCATGTTCTTGTACCTTCGAACGTCCAAAGGTACAAGAACATTTTATTTGTTTCGGATACTTATTTATTTTGTTACAGTGACATTCAGTAAACATGTTATAGAAAGACAAAAAATACTTCTTAGGATGATTTAAATTTTAAAAAAAGCTGATTCTGCCTGGAGGTAAAATACTTTTCCATATGCTTTAACATTTAATAAGTTGTTTTTTTTTTTTTTTTTAAATTAGCAATATACAAACTTAACTATTTACTTAATGATTTATTAACGCCGTTTTGAATGCTCATTAACATTTTAAAACTCTTTATTTTAACCCCGCCACCAGTTTGGCATCTGATAAAAAGAGGAGACGAATTGAAGAAGAAAATCGAGAATTTAATCAGGATTGGACCGAGTCGTTTGCGTTCATATGCAACACAGATGGTCTGCCGACGGCACAAGTTACGATATTCGCCAGGTATATTTCGTCCCAAGGTCCTAAAGAAGAACTACTAGGTTTACTGCCGGGGCAAGCTCGTGGTGAAGACATAGCAGATGCTGTGCAAAACTGCCTGGAAGACTATGGAATCGATATAAATAAAATAGTTTCCATAGCAACTGATGGAGCCAGAAGTATAACAGGAATACATAAAGGTGTTACAATTCTTCGGCAGAAAATAAACCACGAAATCTTAACGTGTCACTGTATAATTCATCAAGAGGCGCTTTGTGCCCAAACATTTCCGACAGAAATGGTTGAGGTCATGGACTTGGTTATTTAAGATCAGTTGCAGCATTTTGGCTAAAGCTCTCTACCATCACAAATTTAAGGATTTTCTTCAAGAATTAGAAAGCCAGTATTCTGACCTACTTATGTACAATAAAGAGCGTTGGCTTTCCAGGGGTAACGTATTGGAACGTTTTGCTTCTTGTTTGAGTGAAATAGAAACATTCTTGAATGAAAAAGGCATTGTCCATCCAGAATTAAAATAAGACAAATGGCTGCAAAAAAATTTACTTCATGGTGGATATCACAAAGAAACTAAACGAGCTAAATGTTTAACTCCAAGGGAAGGGAAACCCCGCATATGCTTTGCTTGAAGAAGAGATTTGTTTTGAAAAAACAATTAGTTCTCTTTGTCCAAGATATGGAGAGCGGCAAGTTACTTTATTTCGAAAATCTTAAGCAATATCGTGATGAAAACAATGCAACTATTGACATCAAATACTTCAGCGTTACCATATGCAAAATGAAGGATGGATTCACTGAGAGATTGGAGCAATTCAAAACGAGTGCAAGTACACTGGCTTTCATTGTATATCCTCTCAAGCCAAATACAAATGAGATCAACATTGAACCATTTAAAATTGATGCTGGTTTGCTTCAAATGCAATTGCTAGATTTGAAAACCAAACATTTGTGGAGTGATAAGTTTACAGAACTCAAGAGCAAGTTGGAAGAGTTGGAGGTCCAGATAAGCATGCATGTTAAGCTGCACAAGTGGACATCTCTTAAAGAAATGCCGCGAGTTGAGACACTGATATTTGAAGCATGGAATAGTCTGCCAGAATCTTTCAGTGAGGTAAAGAAGTTGGCATTTGGAGTGCTGACGATCTTCGGGTCCACATATTCGTGCGAGCAAGCGTTCTCTTGCATGAATATAATCAAAAGTAAAGTAAGAAGCCAACTAAAAAATAAAAATCTAGAGTTTTGCTTGAGATTGAAACAAGTTATGAGCCAGATTTAACCAAACTTTCTAAAGTCATGCAAGGTCAATGCTCCCATTGATGTAATTATTGTAAAATATTATTCTAAAATTACAGTTACATTATTTGATTACTAATAATATATTATTCTAGCACAGCTAGCTAAAATACTTTGTTTTGTATGTACTTATAAGAATAAAGATTGTTTTGCATTTAAAGCTATTTCTTTATTTTTAATTAAAAATCAAATGTATATACCTAATCTTAATTAATCAAATACCATAACATTGTATTAAAAAGTATGGCGGCTCTTTGAAACCTGGAAAATTTGGAAAATTTCAACTTTTGGCTCTTCAAAAGTTACAATTTTCAAAATTTCACTGGTTTTAAAGAGCCATTAACATTTTTAAAATTTCAAATATCTTATATTTTTATTAAGATTATTAGTAATTGTTCAAGGAGCTGGACAGCCGCATCTTGATATCAAAAGAGCCGCATGCGGCTCGCGAGCCGCAGGTTGCCGACCCCTGTCCTAAGTGCGTGTCGTCAGAGTGGTAGTGAGTTTGTAAATACGAAAATATAATAGCACGCAACAGCCAAGTAAGGTTAATCGTAGCTTATATAATCTTCTTGGTATTAATATTATAGCTGGTTGATACTAGAGTCAACTAAATATTGGATTTACAACTAACACTTACTAGGAGATGTAAATAAAATTGTGTTATTAATTAACAAACTTTTTAGATATGTTTCTTGTAGTTTATTTTTTTATAATTAACACTAACATTATTTTACTCAATTTTATTTAAATGTGTATTAATTATTTTTTCTTTTCTTTTTATCGTTTAATTATATAATTACCTCTCGTTAAAAATACATTGTTTGTTATTTCCCCTGACAAAAAAGTTCTACGTGCGAGATATTTTGACAGAATCAGAAGACGACAGCAAACCGCTGTGAACTGTGTTACACCTTGGTGCACTCTCGGGACTAACACTAATAATCTGTGGGCATTTCACCCCCACTTCACCCCATCCCCGCCTCTCCCTAATTCTTCAGCAGGTCTTAACACACCAAAAAAAACACCAATCGCTCTCTAGAGGGTATCGCACGGGTACACGGATCAGCGCGGCGTGAGTACACCCCAGTAGCACGTGCATCAATCATTGACCAGCCGGGTGAGAAACACAATTAGCGCAGTGGTAACAAGGTCGGTAACCGGATCTGTTTGACACGTGGTAAGATATCCGGACCCAGTAGACTGAACACTTAGTCGGAACACTTAGTCGTAACACTTAGTAAACCGGATCACGGAGCTATGCCGGACCACTGAGCTAGCCGGACCACTGAGTTAACCAGATCAATAAGTTAACCGGAACACTGATTATCGGAACACTGAATTAGCCGAACCCGTAAGCCGGATCACTGATTTTTGCCGGACCACTGCGGTAGCCAGAATACCTACTCAGCCAGACCGCTAAACTAACCGCGCCACTGATTTAACCGGAAACTTGAACCATAATTAGCCCACTAGTATACCGAACCACGGAATGAAATAACTTTTCTCTTAGCAGCTGTCACGTGATACCCGTCTCCCAGCATCAATCATAAGCCGTGGGCGCCATGTTTCTTGTCGTGATGTATGTTTCTAATCAAAGAAAAAAATATATATAGAATTTTCGCGCAAAAGAAAATATCTTAAGAAAACACAAAATCCCATGGAACAATGCTTGAAGAGTTTTCTCGGTATTAATATTAAAGTTGGTTGATATAAGTAACTTCTAATTATCGATTAACAACTAACAATTACTATGAGTTGAAATTAAAACTTTTTTATCAATCACCAAAGGTTTTAAATACCTTTTTTGTTTTATAATTTTCTATAATTTATACTTATGTTTGTTTATTTGTTTTGGCTTTAAAATATATTATTATTTTTTCCATTTCTTTTTATCATTTATATGTATAATTATCTCCCTTGAAAAAAACTCAATATTTATTTTCTCCCTTAACATAAAAGTTCCACGCGCAGAGATATTTTGACTCAAACAAAAGACGAGAGCAAACCGTTGTGAACTGTGTTACACCCTGGTGCACTCTCGGGACTAACACTAATATTCTGTGTCAATGTTTAGTTCCGTGTGGGGTGGGGGGGGGGGGGGAGTGTGTGATGTAATCTAGTGAGGGGGAATTGAATGTTTGGGTGATTTTGGTAGAGACTATTTTTGTATCGAGTTTAGCTTTAGGAGATTTTTAGTGTGGGAGAGTTTAGTGTGGTAAAATTTAGTGTGGGAGAATTTAGTGTGCGAGAATTTAGTTTGTGGGTATTTAGGGTGGGGGAATTTAGTGTGGGAAAATTGAGTGTGGGAGAATTTAGTGTGGGAATTTTTTTTTTTTTTGTGGGGGAGTTTAGAGTGGGAGAATTTAGTGCGGGACAATTTTGTGTGGGAGAATTTGGTGTGGGAGAAATGAGTAAATAGTGTTGTAGTGTAGACAAAGGAAGTTATTTGAGTGTTTTTGTGTATATAAATAAATCTACGTGTGATTAGGTTTACTGTGAATAAGTTGAGTGGGGGTGTTTAGATTAGTGGGGGAGGGGGAGTTGTCCTTCTGGGTGTGGTTTAATCGACCTCCGGATCATGTGACAATGTGACGGATTGCGTCATTTGTATAACGGTGCTTTGTTTATTTCTTCATCTAAGACTAAATAGTAGGAAAAAAATGTCAAATACCCTATATATTAACAAGCTTTCACAAGCGCTAAATTACAAAAGTAAGAGTACACTTTTTAAGCTGTAATACTAAACACAAAGCGTTCTACTGCAAGTATGAATGTCTCGAGTTCCGGGCTCAGTTCTGTTGGGCTCCGTGAGTTCACCCAGCTCTAATGGGTACCTGGCGCACCTTAGGTAACTAAGGCGGATATGTCGAGGTCATTGAAACACGAACTCTACTTTATCTACCCTATGTATATTGGGCACGAAACGGAAAGTATAATGAAGATGAGTTCTTACAAATAGATGGTCACTTTGGAAATCTTGCTGCAACCATCGTAATTATTTGTTTTAATTTAACTTTCGTTAAAGAATGGATTTCACATATACGTCGTGAAATCGATTAGATGTAGTTTGTTTATTTCATAATTAATATACGTATGTTTCGTGTAATTGGAGGAATATTATTTTCATTGTATCGACTAGCATACTTTAAGTTAATTGATTCGGTAAATTTAAAATGTTTGCAATTTTAAATTATTTTTTATGAAATTAATCGTCGTGCTTCGGCATACTTGTTTTTAAATTGTCTGTGCATTTTATTAAACATCGAACGTAAATTTTCATCACTGTTTAAGATAGCACATTAAAATTATTTTACGATATTAAAAAAAGGCTAAATTTATCACAGTTGTTGAAGTAAGAAGGACATTTTATTTACAAGTTCTACTTGATATAAAAATAAAAAAATATTCGGTCATGTGCCATTCTGGTAGAGGGCTATGGGGCAAATGTTCGTTCGGGCAAAAGTCAATTAAGGAAAACTCTCAATCGGGAAAAATTCTATTCAGGTAGACTATTCGGGCAAAAATCAATTCAAGAAAAATTCCATCCGGGTATATGCTGTTCCACAAAACTTACATTCAGGAAAACTTTCATTCGGGAAAAGTCCATTCCGGAAAATTGCCTTCGGGAAAATGGCCTTTGGGAAAACGGCATTTGGGAAAACGGCATTTGGGAAAACGGCATTTGGGCATGTATCTTTAGGGCAAACATATGGCACCTGTGTGATGACACCGCTTTATATGACTTAACTGGAGTTTGTTTACGTTTTTAACATTTTATGTAATGTAAGGTAATTGTGTATGTGACTAAATAAAAGTGGAAATATGTAAGCTTTATTTGAATATTTTTTTTCTTTTCAGTTTGAAGCGAAAACAAAAGCGATTGGAACTTTTTGTTGTTGATTGTCTTGAAACCTAAACCATCAGTAGCACAACAGCTGCAGCAGTATAAAATGTTTGACAGGTCACAGCATTCGGCGTTAGCTAGACAAGTAAGTGAGGTCAGGTGGCAGGGTTGGGTTCAGTGGGTTTAGGGTTGGGTTTTTTGTGGTTCAGATTTGGGCTTATGCAGTTTAATAGAAAGGTTTATGCTGGGTAAGGGTTGGGTACAAGGGGGTTTAGGGTTGGGTTTATGTTGGATGAGGGTTGGGTACAGATAGGTTTAGGGTTGGGTTTATGTTGGATTAGGGTTGGGTCTATACTGGCTTAGGGTTGGGTACAGAGAGATTTAGGGTTGGGTTTATGTTGGATTAGCGTTGGGCTTATGCTGGCTTAGGGTTGGGTACAAAGGGTTTTAGGGTTGGGTTTATACTTGTTTAGAGTTGGTTTTATGCTGGCCTAGGGTTGGGTACAGAGGGGTTTAGTGTTGGGTTTATATTGGATTAGGATTGTGTACAAAGGGGTTTAGGGTTGGGTTTTTGTTGGATTAGGTTTGGTACAGAGGGGTTTAGGGTTGGGTTTATGCTGGCTTAGAGTTTAATCCGACGGGGTTTAGGATTGGGGTGACTGTGATCAAGGGTTGGGTTAGGTTTATGCTGGTTCTGTGTGGTTTAGCACTATGTTCAGGTGGTTTGGGCGTGGTTTTAGAAAGGTTGATGGATGTTTCATGATAGAATGAGGGTAGATTCTGGATTGATTTAGGGTAGATTCTAGATTGATTCAGGGTAGATTCTAGATTGATTTAGGGTAGATTCTAGATTGATTTAGGGTAGATTCTGGATTGATTTAGGGTAGATACTAGATTGGTTTTGGGTAGATTCTAGAATGATTTAGGGTAGATTCTAGATTGCTTTAGGGTAGATTCTAGATTGATTTAGGGTAGATTCTAGATTGATTTAGGGTAGATTCTGGATTGATTTAGGGTAGATTCTAGATTGTTTAGGGTAGATTCTAGATTGATTTAGGGTAGATTCTAGATTGATTTAGGGTAGATTGTAGATTGATTTAGGGTAGATTCTAGATTGATTTAGGGTAGATTCTAGATTGATTTAGGGTAGATTCTGGATTGATTTAGGGTAGACTCTAGATTGATTTAGGGTAGATTCAAGATTAATTTAGGGTAGATTCTAGATTGTTTAAGGGTAGATTCTAGATTGATTTAGGGTAGATTCTAGATTGATTTAGGGTAGATTCTAGATTGATTTAGGGTAGATTCTAGATTAATTTAGGGTAGATTCTAGATTGATTTAGGGTAGATTCTAGATTGATTTAGGGTAGATTCTAGATTGATTTAGGGTAGATTCTAGATTAATTTAGGGTAGATTCTAGATTGATTTAGGGTAGATTCTAGATTGATTTAGGGTAGATTTTTCGTTATATATTGCCATGTGATGTTTTATTTTTATCAATATCAGACCATTTTGTCTGTTCAGTACAGCACGTTGTGAAGTCTAGTGAGTTGATTTTAAACTTGAGTTTGGCAACAAATGGTTGGGCTTACCTCATTCGTCCGTCCCATCCTCATAACCTTTTTTCCACACTTGTTAACAACATTTGGATATTATACCAAAACCCTAACTAAAACAACAAAACTATATTATTCTATCACGGTGTTTGTATGTAACGCGAAATCCCGGTATCCGGTTGCTTGTTGTAACAAAAACAGATCTATATTTATGAATTATAGATAGCAAGCGGTCAGAGTTCGAATCCCATGCTATTCCCCTGTGGCCACGCAGCTCTGACGGATAATGACTTCCGGCAGTTGGTAATTAATTGGCCAGACAATTTATGCATGCACTTTAGTGGATATATTTAAAGTAAAATATAAGAAACACTGTTTTATTTTTCATCATCTTTACCCGTTCGTACCTAAGACACATGGGCCAGGGGAAGTAGAGTTCATCTGTTTCAGAGACTTCGGCATGTGAAGGGAAAGTGTGGTCAGCGCTATGACCAGCATCAGTTTTTTTCACTATCATCAGTTAGGTAGGGTAACTATCAGAGCTGTGTGTACTCAGGAGTATGCCCTCATATATATGCGACCCCTAAAGTCTAAGGGGCAAGTAGAGTTTAATTGTCCTATGAAGGGATAGAGTGGTCAGCACTATGTCCATCCGCCTTTACTTTCCCTAATGGAGTTAGGTACCTATCAGAGCTGGGTGGACTAAGGGACATTCTGCTGCCTTTAACCCGGATTCGAACTCGAGACTTTTGGGCTAGTTGTCTAGCTTTACTCACTTAAAAGTTATTTGAAAATACCTATGGCTAGCAGTCTAGCTTTACTCACTTAAAAGTTATTTGAAACTACCTATGGCTAGTTGTCTAGCTTTACACACTTAAAAGTTATTTGAAACTACCTATGGCTAGTTGTCTAGCTTTACACACTTAAAAGTTATTTGAAACTACCTATGGCTAGTTGTCTAGCTTTACACACTTAAAAGTTATTTGAAACTACCTATGGCTAGTTGTCTAGCTTTACACACTTAAAAGTTATTTGAAACTACCTATGACTAGTTGTCTAGCTTTACACACTTAAAAGTTATTTGAAACTACCTATGGCTAGTTGTCTAGCTTTACACACTTAAAAGTTATTTGAAACTACCTATGGCTAGTTGTCTAGCTTTACACACTTAAAAGTTATTTGAAACTACCTATGGCTAGTTCTCAGCTTTACACACTTAAAAGTTATTTGAAACTACCTATGGCTAGTTGTCTAGCTTTACACACTTAAAAGTTATTTGAAACTACCTATGGCTAGTTGTCTAGCTTTACACACTTAAAAGTTATTTGAAACTACCTATGGCTAGTTGTCTAGCTTTACACACTTAAAAGTTATTTGAAACTACCTATGGCTAGTTGTCTAGCTTTACACACTTAAAAGTTATTTGAAACTACCTATGGCTAGTTGTCTAGCTTTACACACTTAAAAGTTATTTGAAACTACCTATAGCTAGTTGTCTAGCTTTACACACTTAAAAGTTATTTGCAACTACCTATGGCTAGTTGTCTAGCTTTACACACTTAAATGTTATTTGAACCTACCTATGGCTAGTTGTCTAGCTTTACACACTTAAAAGTTATTTGAAACTACCTATGGCTAGTTGTCTAGCTTTACTCACTTAAAAGTTATTTGAAACTACATATGGCTAGTTGTCTAGCTTTACTCACTTAAAAGTTATTTGAAACTACCTATGGCTAGTTGTCTAGCTTTACACACTTAAAAGTTATTTGTAACTACCTATGGCTAGTTGTCTAGCTTTACACACTTAAAAGTTATTTGAAACTACCTATGGCTAGTTGTCTAGCTTTACACACTTAAAAGTTATTTGCAACTACCTATGGCTAGTTGTCTAGCTTTACACACTTAAAAGTTATTTGAAACTACCTATGGCTAGTTGTCTAGCTTTACACACTTAAAAGTTATTTGAAACTACCTATGGCTAGTTGTCTAGCTTTACTCATTTAAAAGTTATTTGAAACTACCTATGGCTAGTTGTCTAGCTTTACACACTTAAATGTTATTTGAAACTACCTATGGCTAGTTGTCTAGCTTTACACACTTAAATGTTATTTGAACCTACCTATGGCTAGTTGTCTAGCTTTACACACTTAAAAGTTATTTGAAACTACCTATGGCTAGTTGTCTAGCTTTACTCACTTAAAAGTTATTTGAAACTACATATGGCTAGTTGTCTAGCTTTACTCACTTAAAAGTTATTTGAAACTACCTATGGCTAGTTGTCTAGCTTTACACACTTAAAAGTTATTTGTAACTACCTATGGCTAGTTGTCTAGCTTTACACACTTAAAAGTTATTTGAAACTACCTATGGCTAGTTGTCTAGCTTTACACACTTAAAAGTTATTTGCAACTACCTATGGCTAGTTGTCTAGCTTTACACACTTAAAAGTTATTTGAAACTACCTATGGCTAGTTGTCTAGCTTTACACACTTAAAAGTTATTTGAAACTACCTATGGCTAGTTGTCTAGCTTTACTCACTTAAAAGTTATTTGAAACTACCTATGGCTAGTTGTCTAGCTTTACACACTTAAAAGTTATTTGAAACTACCTATGGCTAGTTGTCTAGCTTTACACACTTAAAAGTTATTTGAAACTACCTATGGCTAGTTGTCTAGCTTTACACACTTAAAAGTTATTTGAAACTACCTATGGCTAGTTGTCTAGCTTTACACACTTAAAAGTTATTTGAAACTACCTATGGCTAGTTGTCTAGCTTTACTCACTTAAAAGTTATTTGAAACTACCTATGGCTAGTTGTCTAGCTTTACACACTTAAAAGTTATTTGAAACTACCTATGGCTAGTTGTCTAGCTTTACACACTTAAAAGTTATTTGAAACTACCTATGGCTAGTTGTCTAGCTTTACACACTTAAAAGTTATTTACAACTACCTATGTTACTGTTTTTGCCGTCCATCAACAACATATACCCACACAAAGTAGACCTACAGAGTTCTTAGTTGATTTAATGACAAGATTAAGTAATCGTCACGTTTCTTAAGTTGTTCTAGTGTTAAAATTAAAGAATCATCAAGTTTTCTTATCTGAGTTGATTTAATGCCAAAACTAAGGAATCGTCAAGTTTTCTCAGTTGTTTTAGTGCCAAAATTAAGGAATCGTCAAGTTTTCTCAGTTGTTTTAGTGCCAACATTAAGGAATCGTCAAGTTTCCTGAGTTGTTTTAGTGCCAAAGTTAAGGAATCGTCAAGTTTTCTGAGTTGTTTTAGTGCCAAAATTAAGGAATCGTCAATTCTTCTATAGGTCTTAACGCCACAAAAAAATCACCAATCGCTCTCTAGAGGGCATTCGCACGGGCACACGGATCAGCGCGGCGTGAGTACACCCCAGTAGCACGTGCATCAATCAATGACCAGCCGGGTGAGAAACACAATCAGCGCGGTGGTAACAAGGTCGGTAACCGGATCTGTTTGACACGTGGTAAGATAGCCGGAACCGGTAGCGGGACACTTAGCCGAACCTGTTAGCCGGAACAATTAGTCGGAACACTTAGTCGGAACACTTAGTAAACCGGATCACGGAGCTAGCCGGACCACTGAGTTAGCCGGAATACTAAGTTAGCCGGACCACTGAGTTAACCGGAATACTAAGTTAGCCGGACCACTAAGTTAACCGGAATACTAAGTTAGCCGGACCACTGAGTTAGCCGGAACACTTAGTAAACCGGATCACTTAGCTAGCCGGACCACTGAGTTAGCCGGAACACTTAGTAAACCGGATCACTAAGTTAGCCGCATCACTGGGTTCGATATTATTATTTTTATTTTTTTGTTGTTGAAGACACGGAGAGCGACGAATTACTTAATTTCAGCATTACAATAAAAAAAAGATAGATAGAATTGAGAGATTTGAGCAATTCAAAACAAATGCAAGTTCTATGGTGTTCATAGTAGATAATCTCAACACAAAAACAAATGAGATCAACATTGAGCCATTTAGAATTGATGCATGTTCGCTTCAAATGAAATTGCTGGATTTGAAACCAAAACATTTGTGGAGTGGTAAGTTCACGGAAATCAAGACCAATTAGAAGATTTGGAGGACCAGTAAAACATGCACGTTTCACTGCACAACTGGACAGCTCTACCAGAATTGCCACGTGTTGATGCACTAATATGTGACGCATGGAATAGTCTCCCAGGATAGTAAAGTGAGGTGAAGAAGTTGTTATCTGGAGTGCTGACGATCTTCGGGTCAACATATTCATACAAGCCAGCGTTTTCTTACATGAATATAATAAAAAGTAAAGAATCGACTCGTCATTTGCATATTAAAACATAGGTGAAAAGTAATTAAATCTCGATGATAAAATAAAACCAAGGAGCGCACAAGCTAATGATAATATATATTATTTAATAACAGAGGCATAGCGAGGAAGGGCGATGGGTGCGGGCCGCACCGGGTGACAGCGTTCGGGGGAGGCAAAAAATTACAAGATGTACAGAAGAAAAATGCTATTTGCCAGTTCCTTTAATGATTAATTAAAGTTAAATAATCTTTTACGTACAAAGTGGCAATTATTACAAGGGTTTTTTTTTTTTGGGGGGGGGGGGGGTGACACAATGACGTAAAAGTGCTAACTGTAGAGAAAACAATGCTACATCCAACTGTAATATTAACAGACTTTAGATACACATCGTTACTATTAAGTCTGCAGTGATTAAAGCTTATAAATATACATGTACGCGTATGAGGCATATATTTAAATTATACGCTTATGTAGGCCTATGCACACAAATATATATATATATATATATATATATATATATATATATATATATATATATATATATATATATATATATATATATATATATATACTCATTTCTCCCACAACTAATTCTCCCACACAAAATTGTCCCGCACTAAATTCTCCCACACTCAATTCTCCCATACTAAATTCCCCCATGCTAAATACCCACACACTAAATTCTCGCACACTAAATTCTCCCACAATAAATTTTACCACACTAAACAATCCCACACTAAAAATCTCCCAAAGCTAAACTCGATACAAAAATAGTCTATACCAAAATCATCCAAACATTCAATTCCCCCTCACTAGATTCCATCACACACTCCCCCCCCCCACCCCACATGGAACTAAACGCTGACACAGAATATTAGTGTTAGTCCCGAGAGTGCACCATGGTGTAACACAGTTCACAGCGGTTTGCTCCCGTCATTTGTTTGAGTCAAAATATCTCGCGCGTGGAACTTTTTTGTGAAGGGAGAAAACAAATATTTAGTTTTTTTCAAGGGAGGTAATTATAAAATTAAATGATAAAAAGAACTGAAAAAAATAATAATATACTTTTAAGCAAAACCAAGTTAACAAATATTAGTATAAATTATAGAAAATTAAAATACAAATTTTTTTTTAAACCTTTGTTGATTAATAACAAAATTTAAATTAAAATTCCTAGTAATTGTTAGTTGTTATTCGAATATTTGGAAATTACTTATATCAACCAACCTTATTATTATTACCGAGAAAACTAATCAAGTATAGTATTGGATTATTTTGGTTGTATTGAAATATTATTTACGGGAAGACCCCCCTTCCCCCCCCCCCCCCCCCCACACCCTCTCCCATTACGGTTGCTTTAAATTACCCGACCCTCCTTTACCAGCGTTCTTAGGCCGTCACGCGAAAAAACATCTCCAACAATTAGTGGAGGCCAGCACACCACAATAAAGTAAACGACTTGCTAGACTTACTGGCTACCAATGTAGCCTTGCTGACTACCAACGTAACTTAGCTGGCTACCATTGTAACTTAGCTAGCCATCCACATAAATTAGCTGGCTACCAACATAACTTAGCTGGCTACCAACATAACTTAGCTGGCTACCATTGTAACGTAGCTGGCTACCAAGATAACTTAGCTGGCAACCATTGTAACTTGGCTAGCCATCCACATAAATTAGCTGGCTACCCACATAAATTAGCTGGCTACTCACATAAATTAGCTAGCTACCCACATACATTAGGTAGCTACCCACATAAATTAGCTAGCTACCCATATAAATTAGCTGGCTACTCACATAAATTAGCTGGCTACCCATATAAATTAGCTGGCTACCCATATAAATTAGCTGGTTACTCACATAAATTAGCTAGCAACCCACATAACTGAGCAAGCTACCAGCGTATTGCTGGCTACTAAAGTAGTTTTGCTATCTACTAACATAGTTTTGCTATCTACTAACATAGTTTTGCTATCTACTAAAGTAGTTTTGCTATCTACTAAAGTAGTTTTGCTAGCTACCATCGTCTGTGATGTTTTCTACTATAAGGTATCTTGGTTAGAAAAAGCAATCAGTCATCTAAAGCTGGCTTTATATTACACCGGTAAAACTTGTCGAAGAAATTACTGTTTGAAAGAAATACGACGCGATTACAATTAATTTTCTTTTGCATTAATAATAATGTAACCTAATACAATAGAAATGGCACGGTGCTCCTGGATGAAGTAGTGTTTAGACATGCGCAGTGAATCACTTCCTATGTTTTTATTAGTTTCAAATGTGTATCTTGTAACGAGTAAAATAAATATAAATACACATACCACTGTATTGTAAATTTAAAAAAAAAGTTCCCTTTTTACTTTCTCGTATATACGAAGTATAGAGAAAGTCTTGTAATCGTGCAAAAAAAAATCGAGATTTTTACAAATCTCGACGTTTTACACCTCACTGATACGGAAAAACATAATTTTGCAATCTTGTCCGTATGTCTATGTGTGTGTCTGTCTGTGTGTGTGTGTGTGTAAACACGATTACTTGAGTACCGTTACAGCTAGGTTGATGAAATTTCATATATAAGTATTTTATCAAAATCGTAGATCCTGATCAACTTTTGAGCGATTTCCGATAACCGGAAAAGGTACTTTTTCTACTTTGAATTTTTCAAAAGCCTATAACTTGAGTACTATTTCAGATATATAAATGAAATTTCACATGTTAGAATAACATCTAATTCTCTACCGTCTGTCAAATTTTGAATAATTTCCGTTGACCGGAAGTAGTAGTTTATGCCATTACCTATTTCTCAAAAACGCATATAAATTTATAAAGCACTATTAATATTCCACACTATTATGCACATTTTGTTTTGACGTTCGCTTGGTGCGCAATTCTTTTTCTACGAGATTCTATTCTATTTTTAAAAGTTTAAGTAATTAAAAATCATGTCTATATTCCGAGTTATATAAGAATATTCGAGAAAGTTTAGGGGAGATAACTCCCGATTTATTTTACATTGATTCTGCCAGTAGTGACAATACTATTATTGTATACAATTTCCTTTTAAATATTTATCACTCTTTATGAATGTTTTCCCAATATTTGATTATGTGAGACTGGAAGAGTCATCTTCCCTTTTAGGTAACCCAAAACTAAAAACTGTAACCCCATACTCTTTTGTTTGAAACATGGAATATTTACAAACCTTAATATAAATAATATTATTGATAATACTTGGGCATAATATTACTGCTTTCTGTAACTGCATTTTTACATTAAGGCTGCCGGTAGTGACTATCCTATTTATTGTACACATCCTTTGTATATATATACTCATCACCCTTTATGAATGCTAGGCATCTAAGATGTAAATCACTAAGCCTGGTGTTCCTAATAATTTAACATGTGAGACTGGAGGAGTCATCTCCCATTTTAGGTAACCCAAAATTAAAAACTGTAACCCCATACTCTTTTGTTTGAAACATGGAATATTTACAAACCTTAATATAAATAATATTATTGATAATACTTGGGCATAATATTACTGCTTTCTGTAACTGCATTTTTACATTAAGGCTGCCGGTAGTGACTATCCTATTTATTGTTCACATCTTTTGTATATAGACTTATCACTCTTTATGAATGTTAGGCATCTAAGATATAAATCACTAAGCCTGTTGTTCCTAATAATTTAACATATGAGACTGAAGGAGTCATCTCCCCTTTTAGGTAATCCAAAAGCAAAAACTGTAACCCGGCATTCTGTTCTGTTTGTAACATGGAATTTTCTCAAATTTTAATATTACACATGAAAGGAATTTGACATCTTTATTATTATTATTATTATTTGTATTATTATTATTATTATTATTATTACTATTGTAATTATAATTATTATTACTATTATTATTATTATTATTATTATTATTATTATTATTATTATTATTACTATTATTATTATTATTAAAATTATTATAACTATAATTATAATTATAATAATTATTATTGTTATTATTATTATTATTATTATTATTATTATTATTATTATTATTATTATTATTATTATTATTATTATTTTCAACACTCATAAAGCCACACGACCTTTAATTTAAGTTTAATTTGATATCATTAAGATACTACTGAACGTTTATGTATATTAATTTAAACATCACATATATTATACATATTTTCAAACATATACAGAGACAAAAAAATACGTGAAGCTTCTATATATTTCTTTGTAATCCTCGATTACAAACAAACATAAATACATCTCACCTCATTTTCACCAATGTCATCCTCCAAGTCGAAATTTGAAAAAATTGTCACCGCCAGCAAAGGGGCTGCACACTTGGATGCCCCCCCCCCCCCCCTAGGTCGAGAGACCGGAGGAGTAGCCACCCGGACTACGGTTCGGGTGGCCCAATGTAACCACAGGCCCAATCCTTTTCAGATACAGCGAAGTCAACCGATCAATCAACAACCCCCACAATTGAACTGCCTGATGAAGAAAGCCCTGATCTTTTCTCGACTCAACCAACACCAAGTACAGTCATGCAGGTAGTCATTCAAGCTAACGGTCGTGCCAATCTACGTGGACACATCATCCGCCAACTCATCAGCCCACACCAAATTTTGCTAATAAACTACGGACGTAGAGACACATGGTTCTAGACTAGATCCAAATCTACGCAAAATCTAGACGTAGAGGCTAAGTCGCTAAGATCAAGATTTAAACTCTATCTTCTCTAGAATCTATTCCAAAAATGAAATTATATTTTAAACTATTTCAGGCCTCAATTCATGTTTCTTGACATTTATTTTCCCCTAACATGAGTTGGGAACCCATCAGAGCTGGATGAACTCAGGGACATTCTACCGACTTGGAGCCGATTTCGAACTCAAGACAATCGTGATACAACTCTAGCGCTCTACCGCTTAGGCCACACCTACACTCTTAATACAGCGTAATATTTAAATATTTTTTTTCAGTAAAACGTGAATATTGTCAAAATAAATTCAGCAGTACTTAAATAACAAGTCACCAAATTTAAAATGATGTCACCTGAATATCATAAGTCAGGATAGTTAAGTTTAAGTCACCTCACCTAAAATCATAAGATACAAAAAATTATACGTCATCAAATTAAACCAAAACTCAAAAACTCACTTGTCAACAAATTCAAGTGACAAAACTGGTCTATACGCTCTAGTAGAAAGAAATGCGCTATACAAAAATCTGAAAATCTCATTAAATAGCCCCCCCCCCCCCATACGCTACGAGATGTTAGCAGACCGCTCGATTAAATCACGAGAATAAGCGAGATTTGCAATAAAATAAAAATAAAAGATTAAGTCTGAAAATTTGAGTTAAAATTTAATATCTTTAAATTGGCGGCTGCATTTATAGCCTTGATTTTTTTTAAAGAAAGAAAGAGGATTGAGATATAACCAGACACCCTGTATAACCGTCAAATGAAATAAAAGCGCCAAAATAATGTGCATTCCTCCCACAAACCTTTCCCTAATTAGGCCACGCTCTCCCATTTAACTATAGAACAACGATTAAATATTCAAATTTAATATTCAAATTAATATCTACATAAATATTTTTTAATTAAAATGTCGCGTACGTTAGAACAACGATTAAATATTCAAATTTAAATATACACACTAATATCATCATTACAATTTAAAAAAAATTTAAAAGTCGGGTACTTTACTGAAGTTTCGGGAAAGTAAAATCAACATAACTAAGTCGTTTATTTCATTGTCACATAAACAAGTGAACTCTACACCATCTACCCAATTGACAGGTCGTGTTTTAAAGTTTAACTTTACATTTTTAAAAACTAAATTGATAAGTTAATCGAAATCCTAGCTTTAATTTGTTACACAATTATTTACACAATTTCCCCAAAGTTGTAATCAATTACACGCTACAATCCTCGTCTGTGTTTTAAATTTAAACAGCTATGTTGGAGATATATTGTAATCTCTACGGGGGTTTAATTTAATTTAATTTCGTATCTGTTGAAATTACCAGATTCTATCAACTAAGTTATGTATGTAAATACCAGTGAATTCATTAAACCCGTACATAGTAAACCGCTTTGTTTTTTGAGCTAACATAAAGAATTCAATTAAAAAAAAAATTAGATCCTGGTTGAGTAATTGTAAATATACAAGAGTTAGATGTTGTTTAATACAGTAAACTTTTGGTTGTTAAAGTGTATGTGGTTTAATACAGTTAGCTACAGACTGTATAAGTTTATGTAGTTTAATACAGTTCTGGCTGTGTAAGTGTATGTGGTTTAATACAGTTAGCTGCTGTCTGTATAAGTGTATGCGGTTTAATAAAGCTAGCTTTTGGCTGTATAAGTGTATGTGGTTTAATACAGTGAAGGTTGTATAAGTGTATGTGGTTTAATTGGAGCTTTAATTAGACCTAAGGTGTGAGTATTCGTTTGTTTTTTTTCAACTATTTTTATAAAACAAAACCTGAAGTAAATACAAAGCGAAAAACAAAAGAAACAGCCCATTTAACAACAACTACAACATACTTCTTGTTTGAATATAAATAAACACAACTCACTATAACGACGGTATGTTTTTGATCGTTCATTACTTAGTGTTGCAGACTAATACTTTTATGAGCTTTAAAAATAAAATAAAATACTTATTTATATTTGTGCATCGAGCTGAAGAGCCGCATCTTGACATCAAAAGAGCCGCATCTTGACATCAAAAGAGCCGCATCTTGACATCAAAAGAGCCGCATGCGGCTCGCGAGCCGCACGTTGCCGACCCCTGGGATAAATACCTAAAATTCACTAAACCTCTAAATGACGACGACAAAAATCGCATCAACACCCCTCTCCAGAAAGATGATATTACTAAAGCCATTCTAAAACTAAATATAAATAAGTCGCCAGGACCGGACGGGCTAACCAGCGAATTTTTCAAAACCTTCTCATCCGACTTAACTCCCCTTCTCCTAGACACCTACAGAGAAATGTTTTTGCTAGAGCAATGTCATGAAAATTTTAACAGATCTTACATAACACTAATACGTAAACCTAAAACCGACCCCAAACAAACCCAAAACTATAGGCCTATCTCTCTTTTAAACACAGACTATAAAATCCTAACAACAATTTTAGTATCTAAATTAGAACCACACGGTAGGAACATTCAAAACCACAATCACGTAATTAGAGATATCATTCAGTACACACAGGAAACAAATATACAAGCAGCCATACTTAGCCTAGACCAAGAAAAGGCTTTCGACAGAGTAGCACATTCATACCTTTTTTAACAATTTAGGAACATATTTTTTTAAATGGCTCAAAATAATATATCATAACGCTCAAAGTCAACTTTTAATAAATAACAACATCACCAAACCCTTTCCTATCAATAGATCTGTCAGACAAGGGTGTCCTTTATCTCCTATCTTATACATATTAACACTAGAACCGCTTCTAGAATACATCAGGCTCACCAGTGAAATCCGAGGCATAGACTTACCAAACCTGACAAATAAAAAAATCTTAGCATATGCTGACGACACAGCTTTCACCATACAATCGGAAAAATCCATTACACAAATAATCGACCTTTTCCTCGATTTCGGACCTGCTAGTGGGACGAAAATTAACCTTACGAAAACTAAAATTTTGGGGTTAGGACGCTGGACGAACAAAGAAAACTACCCACAAAAACTGACGGGGACTAACAAATTGAAACCGTACGGAATAACCCACTATAATAACCCACAAGACACAAATAAAGAAGAATGGAAAGAAATGACAAAAAAAATAAAAAACACCTTGGCACTTTATAAATTTAGCACAACAACAATCTTTGCTAGGTCAGCTATTATCAACCGGTACATCATCCCCAAAACTTTTTATATAGCCACAGCCAAAACAATCTCAAAACAAATAATCAAAACCATTAACATACTCATTAGAGAGTACATATTCCAAGGCACTATTAGAAAAATTAGTCATAATACGCTGGTTCAAAACAAATACAAAGGGGGAATCAACCTACACGACATTCAAACAAAAATTAACACATTTAGAATAACACATATCGGAAGAATAATTGCACAACCACACTTTCACCCACTAGCACACTATTACATAGGCATTCAGCTCAACAAATTTACAAAACTAAATAACAAATCCCCCCATTTTTTTGGTCATGAAGTCAGCGCATTTTACAAAGAATGTCTACAATCACTTAAAAACAACGAAAAGTCCATACACAACAAATCCCAAAATATCTACCAAAAATTAGTACAAAAACTTTCAACCCCCCTTTTTAACCGAATCAAATGGTGTTCAAAATTTGCCCTTACAGATACAACAGACACTTTTCGGAACCTACACCTGAAAAACATTACACCTAAAGCTAGGGAAATAACATACAGACTAATCTACAATACAACACCGATAGGCCAAAGTCAGACCGCCCACTGCCCACTATGCAGACAAAACACAATAGAAACAGAAACACACATCTTTTTAGAATGCCCCACCATACAGACAATGAAAAACAACCTTAGGGCCAAATTAACTAGTAAAAAAGACTCATTCAATGTGGATATAGCTATAACGCTAAACAAACTACCTAAGCCAAAAGACCGGACAGACTTAGAAGACAAAGCAAGGACTGTAGCCATTTATAGACAAACTATTTGGACTTGTAGAAACAGAGCTAAATTCGAAAATTCACAGTTTACGGGACAGATTTTAGATTTAATTTTTAGCAGACGACTGGACAAATATAGCACATCAACACACAAACTATAAATAGTAACACCCCAGTAGTCAGTTCACACACAACACAGTCTCTTACGCCTGGCTCGCCTTAAACTCACACACTCAGTGCCCCGTCAACCCTCGCGACCCGCTCCTTACCCTCAGCATTCATGTCACGCAACAATGATTCCGCTTTATTAGTCCGCCTTACCCAACTAATCCTCACATACACCTTCCCGCCCCTCAACGTTTCTTTTTCCTTCAGTTTTTGTTTATCCATGTAAACTTTAGGCACAGTTTGGCAGTTTTTTCTTTTTCTTGAATGTTTTGTAATCGCATTATTTATCTATATTGCCATACACGGCTAGCTATGTAGTGTGAGCATCAGCTGTCAATAGATATACCTTTATAAGAATGTTAAATTATTTTTCAAATTGTAGTACTGTATCAAAACTGAGGCTGACAAGCATGTTAACCTTCTTTGTTTTACACATCTGTTGTTCATGTACGCAACACCTCCCACCTACACCTCCCCGCCTACACAACAACCTCCGTCCACACCTCCCTGCCCACCCTATAACCCCCACCTACACAACTCCGCCCACCCAACAACCCCCACCTACCCATCCCCGCCTCACCACGTGTTTCTTTCTTTCAATTTTGTTGTTACACCATTATAAGAATGTTAATTTCTACTTGAAATTGTAGTATTGTACCAACTCTAAAGCTGTCAAGCACGACAAGCTCTTTTCGTTTTATACATCAGTTGTTCATGCATGCATCACTCCCCCTCCTACACCTCCCCGGCCACTCATCAACCCCCACCTACACCTTCCTGCCCCACCACTGTACATTTCACAGTTTGGAATTTTTTATATGAAAGTTTTGTAATGGCACTATTTATTTACATTGCCACACACGGCGAATTTTATATTGTGAGCATCAGCTGTCAATAGACACACCATTATAAGATTGTTAGTTTCTCTTGAAATTGTAGTATTGTATCAACTATGAGGCATTCTTTTTTTGTTCTATATATGTATCATTGTATAATTACCGAGGCCGTCAAACACGACGCGCTCTTTTTTATTTTCATCTGTCGTTCACACATGAACCACCTCTCTAAAATGTATTTTATTATAATCAACTTAACCCCTGTGATGGTTAAAGGAATTTGTAAATTGTGTTATTGTTTTATTGCAAATAAAAGTATTTAAAAAAAAATTGCGTGAAGCATCTTTATGAAGCTATGTTTATGCTATTTTATTTAGGAATATAAGCTGTATATGACATATAATATATTCCTTTTGCTTTGGTAACAACAATTCATCTTATTTATGTTTAAACAGAGCTTCTAAACTCTAGATTTGTAGGGAACACTGTACAAGCTCACATATTATTCTAAGTAACAACCTTGGTTGCTAAACAATTTACTTTTGTACTCTTATAAGCATATATCACATGGTACAAGGCCTGTATTGTATGTTTTGATGTACCTGTTTTTAAAGTGCCGATAAATGCTTCCCTCCCTTTCCCCCCCCCCCCCTCTTTTTTTCGGTCATACTGTTACACCACCCTAGTCTTATAAACTCTGGTATCATTTGTACTTTTTCTGTTCAAGAAACACATCAGGTAACAAGATCCACACTGAGGCCATTTTAAATTAAACTTTTGATTTTGTCATCATGCAATATGTATAAATGCCATACTATGCAAGTTATGTATATTATGTAAAATATGTTGCTGCTATTGTACTTGTTGTAAAGTGCCAATAAAGACTTTTTAAAAAAAAAGGTTTACTTATAATACAATATTTACAAGTATCATCTAATACAGGGGTCTCCAAACTACGGCCCGTGGGCCAAATGCGGCCTGCGAGGTCCTCTCATCCGGCCCGCGGAGATCCTCTTGTACACGGAAAAAAATGTTTGTTGGGGGTGGATGAGGAACTTTGCCCAAAAAATTCAAAACAATTTGAAAATGTAGCCTTGGGTGGAAATACAATATGGCTGTTTAGGTAGGTCAACAACCAGTTCATGCAGGTTTTATTGAGCCGTAGATCTGGTTGGTTACCTACTTACCAGCCCTATTGCCTGCCGTGTTGTAGACATGAGTTAAGACATTAAAACTCAAATAGCGAAAAAGCAAGTTTCGCCATGTTTCAATTTGCAATGGATGAGTCGCCGGACAGCTGTTCTACCACTCAACTATTAGAGATGTGGATGAAGACATGAACATAACACAAGAGCTTGCTCCCCTACATAATATGTATGGCACTGTTACTATTTGAATTATACTTCGATGGGGAGGGGGGTGCTTCGCCACCCCGAGGAGATGCCTAGAACGAACTGGCCCCCAAACTGATATTTGATAGTAAATGCGGTCCTTCGGCTGAAAAGTTTGGAGACCCCTGATCTAATACAAGATCTAGCTAGTACAGGGGTCGGCAACCTGCGGCTCGCGAGCCGCATGCATCTCACTCTTAAGAAGCATTATAACAAACATATATTAAAACAGATATTTTCAAAACTGATTAATAGTACTCACACAAATGACGCGTTGTTGTAACTTGTTTTAATTTTTTTTAAACTAAGTAGTTTTAATGTTTTTAACTCGAACAAGCACAAAATGAGTACTCAATGTTGGTATTTTCGTACTTCGTTTGGTGGAGGTTAAACATCGCCATGTTTTCAAATATCGCGATGCAAACCCCGCTCTCCCCTCTTACTTAGTAATCACATCGTCTACCCATTGTTTACAAGACTCTTACAAAGAAAAAATATCCCACCCCTCTACTTGAGACATAAAATACAAAAGTGTATTGAGCCTTGTCGTCACAGAAATCAAAAAAGGGTGGCGTCTAATGTTGTTAACCCTTGTCTTCCTAAATTATTTTTTAACTTGTTAAAGAAATTGAATGTTTAGTTAAGGATTCTGACGCGAATTTTTTCACAAGGGACGATACTCGTGGCTGTAAACAAGGCTGTTCTAATTTTAGAACAGTTGTCTTTCCTCTCGTGTCTCTACTAGGGAAGACATGCGACACGCCTTTTAAATTGTAAACAAACGTGCACGAGGTGCACTTAAACTAAACCCCGCTGCGAAAATGACAACGGCATGGTGACACTTTTTGGAAAACACGCTTTCATGTAAATAAAATAAGGGTCGCTTTTGTTGTCGCCATGATAATGTATACCTATAAGTTCTCTCCGCCTTTACCGACCTAGTATGAATTTCGCGCGCGCGCGCATGTGTGTGTGTGTGTGTGTGTGTGTGTGTGTGTGTGTGTGTGTGTACATGTATCTCAAAAAAGTGTATCATGTCAACACCTGGGCAACAAGTCATAGTCAAAAAGGCCTAATTCGTTACAGATCTATAGGAAATCCCTCTTTACATGTGCTTACGTTAGGGGGAGTAAACTCATTTGAATCAAAAAATGTATTTAAATATACTTACGTTAGGGGGAGTAAACTCATTTGAATAAAAAAATGTATTTAAATATATAGAGTTATAGAACCTTAAAGTTAACAGATGATGAAAAAAAAAATAAAATAAAAAATTAAAATTTAAAGCCACCTCACTTAGGTGGTGGAATCTTTAACTATATATCCTTTACTCCTACTCCTGTCCCCTTCACCGACCTGCTCACCCCTTCACCTACGTGCTCACCCTTCAATCACCTGTTCACACCGTCACCCGCCTGCTTACACCCCTCACCCATGTTACTATAAGCGACTATGTATTGAAAATTTGTTAAATTTATCTGGCTCAGTGTGGTCAAATGGTGGTCAGATCAAAAGAAAATCGGAACGGTCATAAAAAACGTAATTACTTTTCCAGACTTGTAAAAAACATATCTACCCCGCATACCTACGTACCAACGCACCAAGTCGCCCTGTCGCCCATTAAAAAACACGAACCTACCGAGACTTCGTTTCGTCTCAAACCTGACTTAACGGTGGTTGAAAGAAAATTCCAACCCTTAAATATATTTTGTTTTCGCTGACCCTCGCTATAAGCGAATAGTTACAACCATTAATCTTTTATACATAGCAAGGGACGGTTCGTAGGACATGTGGAAACAAAAATTTTTAATTTGATCAAAGAATGACCGGGCGTACGATATGTGAACATAGTTCATGGACAGCTGTAATCTAATGAAAAAAGCCGAGAGCCGTGACTAATTACAGCACCAGCTGTTACCTAAGGGCTTCACGGAGCTGACAAATCGATCGGTTTTCGCTGACCTCGCTATAAGCGAATAGTTACCGATGTCGCTACACTTAACGCGGAGAGGCACTTAATGTACGTCGTTAATCATCATGACCTATCAAACCGAGCGGGGAAAAATCACTGATGCATAACAAAAATTTAATTAGGTGGGACATCATGCTGTGATGGCCCAGTGGGTGCGATCAATACATTCCCATTAAAAACGCGCAGCCCGGAAAACTTCGCGGGCGGTCGATACGTAACAGGTGTTACATGTCTGGTTAATGGATGTTATTCACAAAGTACACGCTAACGCACCCCTACCCTCAAACCCCATCATTACTCCCCCTCTCATCCACCAACACCCCTATCCGTTTACTATTAAACATACATACAATCAAATAACCAGTGTCTTTTATTTTAAATACCATACATCAAAGAAAAGAAATATATCAAATAAATAAATAAACAAAAGTAATTAAAATCAAATTACGTAACTAGTTAATAATAATTTAACTAATTATAAAATAAAATAAAATTAAAAATAAACAAAATAAAAATAATTAAAAAGTAAACAAATAATCAAATTACGTAACTCGTTAATAAAAATTACACAATATAAACAAAGTAATTAAATTAAACAACAAGTAAACAAACAAATTAAACAAAATAAAAATACAATCAAAGTAATTAAATTACGTAACTCGATAATAAAAATTAATTAAAAATTTAAAAACTCATTAAAACTAATTAAAAACACATTAAAATTACGTAACTAGGTCAAAAATTAATTAAAATTTTAAAAACTCATTAAAACTAATTAAAAACGCATTAAAATTACGTAACTAGGTCAGTGATTACGTCACAAAGTCACTAATTACGTCACAAGGTCAATGATTACGTCACAAGGTCACCAAAAGGTGACCTACTTCCCCACCACCTCCCCCACTCTAGGGTGGGGGAGTATTTTACTATATCTCGTTGTACATCCCGCGCATCCACCTCCACCACCCTCCACATGGGGATGGGAACTCGGGCTATAGACATGATTTTTAATCCATTTTAAATACTTAATGTTTTAAAAATAGAATAAAATATCGTAGACAAATTAATTGCACACCAAGTGAACGCCAAATAAAAAAGCGCATAATAGTGCGCAATATTATTAGTATTTTGACAGAAACAGAAGACGACAGCAAACCGCTGTGAACTGTGATACAACTTGGTACACTCTCGGGACTAACACTAATATTCCGTGTCAATGTTTAGTTTCACGTGGGGTGGGGGGTGGGGGAAGTGTGTGATCGAATCTAGTAAGGGCGAATTGAATGTTTGGGCGATTTTGGTGGAGACTATTTTTGTATCGAGTTTAGATTTGGGAGATTTTTAGTTTTGGAGAATTTATTGTGGGAGTATTTAGTGTGAGAGAATTTAGTGTGGGAGAATTTAGTGTGGGAGAATTTAGCGTGGGAGAATTTAGTGTGGGAGAATTTAGTGTGAGAAAATTTAATGTGGGAGAATTTAGTGTGGGAGAATTTAGTGTGGAAGAATATAGTGTGGGAGAATGTAGTGCGGGAGAATTTAGTGTGAGAAAATGTAATGTGGGTGAATTTAGTGTGGGAGAATTTAGTGTGAGATAATTTAGTGTGAGAGCATTTAGTGTGAGAGCATTTAGTGTGCGAGAATTTAGTGTGAGAGAATTCAGTTTGCGAGAATTTAGTGTGCGAGAATTTAATGCGGGATAGTTTTGTGTGGAAGAATTTAGTGAGAGATAATTTATTGTCGAAGAATTCAGTTAGGCAGAATTTAGTGTGGGAAAATTTAGTGTGGGCGAAATGATTGTGTTGTGTTGTAGAGTAGGTAAGGGAAATAATTTGCATTGGTGTGTTTACAATTATATCTACTGATGGTGTGAGGGGGTTTACGGTGGGTATGTTAGTTGAGTGGGGCTGTTAGGTATCAGTAGGTGTTTGTTTGTTTTGTGTGGGGGGAGGGGGATTAATGGACGCATGTTGTGTGTGTGGGTGGGATTAGTGGACGCATGTTGTGTGTGGGTGTTCGGGATTAATTCAGGTGTGGGGATCAGAGTTTCTTCTTAGTTTCCGCACCTCCCCCCCCTCACCTAACTAGAATAAAATAGATTTTTTTATACAAAGTATATACTTTTACCAGTTACACCCCCCCCCCCCGCATCCTGGGAGAAAAAGTCTGAAATAAACACAGTGTGATTGACTCTGCTATAATACACAAGAGGAAAAAGAAAGCGCATTTATTCTGTCCAGACATCCAGTGTACATTTCTTCTGTCCAGACATCCAGTGTACATTTCTTCTGTCCAGACATCCAGTGTACATTTCTTCTGTCCAGACATCCCGTGTACATTTCTTCTGTCCAGACATCCAGTGTACATTTCTTCTGCCCAGACATCCAGTGTACATTTCTTCTGTCCAGACATCCCGTGTACATTTCTTCTGTCCAGACATCCAGTGTACATTTCTTCTGTCCAGACATCCAGTGTACATTTCTTCTGTCCAGACATCCCGTGTACATTTCTTCTGTCCAGACATCCAGTGTACATTTCTTCTGTCCAGACATCCAGTGTACATTTATTCTGTCCAGACATCCAGTGTACATTTATTCTGTCCAGACATCCAGTGTACATTTCTTCTGTCCAGACATCCAGTGTACATTTCTTCTGTCCAGACATCCAGTATACATTTCTTCTGTCCAGACATCCAGTGTACATTTCTTCTGTCCAGACATCCAGTGTACATTTATTCTGTCCAGACATCCAGTGTACATTTATTCTGTCCAGACATCCAGTGTACATTTCTTCTGTCCAGACATCCAGTGTACATTTCTTCTGTCCAGACATCCAGTGTACATTTCTTCTGTCCAGACATCCAGTGTACATTTCTTCTGTCCAGACATCCAGTGTACATTTCTTCAATCTTTCTCGCGGGTCAGAGTTGTTGCCCTTCAGGGTGTGGTCTATAATCAACCTTCGGATCATGTGACTTATTACGTAACTTGTGTAACGGTGCTTTAGTTATTCCTATATCTAAGACTAAATAGTAAGGGGAAAAACATGCCTAAAATCCTTTATGTTAACAAGCGCTAAAACGGGGTGGTGGATGCATGGCCGGCGCTACCTATAAGGCGAAATAGGCGGTCGCCTAGGTCGTTTGCCATAGGGGGCGCAAAAATGTGAAATCGCCATTATTAAAAAGTACATAATAATTAATAACTTTGATTATCTATATATATATAATTCTTTTATGGGAGACGCTAGAAAACAAGCTGTTAACGTGCTCCCTACCACCCCCACCCCTACATGGTCTGGTGAGCTGTGGTTCACTCTAAATGTTTACAAACAGAGCCGGGTTTAGTGACGACTATTAGGGGCAGATAATTTAGTTTGAAACGATTTCAAACGTGTGGGGGGGGGTAACTAAGTGGAGTTTATTTTAACGGAGGGGGGGGGGAGGAGGTGAGGGGGTTATCGTCCTTAACGAGCTACTTATAGTGTTTTAAAGAAATATTTTCAGTGGCAGCGTTGGTAGTGTCGAATTCACAAATTATGAATAACTGAAAAGTAGAAAAAACAACAACTAAATAGCGGCGTATGATATGCCGCGGGTCGGCTCGTTAAATATAATTCTCAAATAGAATACAAGTTTGTTATACACTCTGCGTGGTCGAAAAGTCTCCAGTTCGAACCCTCGGGCAGATGAGGCTCGTTAGCCTGAAATCGGAATCAACAGTCTATCTGGCGTATAACCAGTTGACACGTATACTTAACTAGCCGTCCCGGCCAGGCCCTGCTCTGGCTTCTGTGAAAAACCTTCCTGTTAAAGACCATTACCTGTGTGTTTAGTAATCATCATAAACCCGGCATTGCCCACCCAAACCACAACCAACCAAAACCAAAACAACAAAACGCAAACATAACGCTAACACAATTACAAATACAAACGAAAACAAAAACCTAACAACAAACCCAACCACAACCACAAACACCAATACAAACACAAAGAAAAAACAAACAAAAAAGCAAACGAAAACAAAAACCTAACAACAAACCCAACCACAAACACCAATACCAACAAAAAAAAAAAAAAACAACGAAAAAGCAAACGAAAACAAACCAAATTCAAACGCAAAACCAACCAAAAACACAAATACAAACCCACAAAAAAAAAACACAAACAAAAACGAAAAAAGAAAGAACAAAAACGAACCAAATCAAAACGCAACCACTAACGCAAACCCACCTAAACACAAAGAAAACACTAACGCGAACATAAACGCCCGGGGCGGAATCACCTGTTTTAGCTTAATGAACGACTATAGTACCCCAACTTATTCATAGTCTTTTGCACTCACTTAAACGAACGCGCCTGTTTCAATTTGATGAACAATTTTAATACTCCAAGCTTATCCGTAAAATACCTACAACATTTGCACTTGATCAATCCCCGCTAATTATGTAATTATTTTTTTTTCCCAACACCAAAACAAAGTAATTAAAAAGTAAATACTTTTCCACAAAATGCAATAAAGGGAAGTAATTGTGTTTTTCCTAATTTATCAAAGGGAAGTAAGTGCTATAGGACTAAATAAAGACATAATTAGAATTTTTGTAAAAGATGATATTTTTTTAAAAACTTGTGTTTAATGAACATGCCGACAATTATTACTATAATTTGAAAAATGAAAATTATTTCCCAACACTTTCAATAGTAATTTTTTAGCTCATAAATTTAGACAAATGCGCACGATAATTTTCTAACTTTTAAATTCGTACACTTCCAACGACATACAAATGCATTACATACAGAACTGAGCTTTATATATTAGATTATGTTGGAGGGGATACCTTCCCACACTAAAATTAAGAACGAAGAAGAAAAGAAGATACACTCGATAAACTGATCACCACAAGGGCCTTTCTTCATACTAAAATAAACCTAACAAAACTTCAACCTAACATAATACTAAAATAAACCTAACAAAACTTTAACCTAACATAATACTAAAATAAATCTAACAAAACTTCAACCTAACATAATACTAAAATAAACCTAACAAAACTTCAACCTAACATAATACTAACATGAACCTACTATAAACTAACATAAACCTAACTTGAAGCTAGCATGTGGCTAATATTAAATTATAATCTAAGTCAAACATAACATGAACCTAATTTGAACATAATTTGAACCTTTAAAGAACCTACCAAGGGCCTAAAAGCGGAGTTAACATGAACCTAACATGAACTTGTTATGAACTTACCTGAATGCTTGCAAGTTGCTTAATTTTACAACTTAATTGAACGTAACACGAATTACTAAATTGCACTCGATATTAAAGTAACAAAAACCTAACTTGAATTAATCGTAAACGTAACATGAACCTAACACAAACCTAACATAAACCTAACGGGAACCCTACATAAACTTATGAGCCTAGCATAAATCTATAAACCTTACATAAACATATGCACCTAACATAAACCTATAAACCTAACATAAACATATGAACATAACATAAACCAAACATAAACCTAACATAAACCTATAAACCTAACATAAACCTATAAACCTTACATAAACCTAGTATGAGCCTAACATGGACCTAACATGAACCTAACATAAACCTGATATAAACCTATCATGAACGTATCATGAACCTAACATATACCTTTGAACCTAACATAAACCTTTGAACCTATCGTGAACCTAACATATACCTTTGAACTTAACATAAAACCTTTAAACCTATCATGAATCTAACATATACATTTTAAACTAACATAAACCTATCAACCTAACATAAACCTATGAACATAACATAAACCTATCATGAAACTAACATAAACCTATCAACCTAACATAAACCTATCAACCTGACATAAGCCTAACATAAACCTATGAACATAACGTAAACCTATGAACCTAACATGAACTTGACATAAACTTATCATAAACCTATCATGAACCTAACATAAACCTATCAACCTAGCATAAACCTATCAACCTAACATAAACCTATCAACCTAACATAAACCTATCAACCTGACATAAGCCTAACATAAACCTATGAACAGAACTTAAACCTATGATTTATAAATATAATGCTGTGTATAATAGCACATGTCGTAGACATTACCCACATGTTATTACCCCTCCCTCCCATCCCGCAGTACAATCACCCCTTCCCACCCCATCACCATGGTAGCCATTTCCCCAGCTTCTTTGCTTGTCTATATTCTTCAGAAACAGCTTCGGATGAACAGGGCTAAATATTTGTTTGCTGAAAGTAAAGGCCCGATTTCTTCGAAAACTTTGTCGCTTAATGGCTTGGTATCCGTATTTACAATTTGTAAAGCCACAATGTTCTTAAAAATCAATATACTTATATATATATATATATATATATATATATATATATATATATATATATATATATATATATATATATATATATATATATATTATATACATACATATATATCTATATCTATATATATATCTATATATATATATATATATATATATATATATATATATATATATATATATATATACGGAGTTTCCTGTCGTGGCGAGTCTTGTTTCGTTAGGTAACACTGATTTGTCCAGTGTTGTGTGGATGCGCATGTTTGGCATGCTTGTTTTCTATGATGGCTATGAGAATGTTAATAGATTTGTTTTTGTAATTGAATTTGATGTAGTGGGGGATGGTTGACGGGTTATCTGTGAAGATGGTGAAGCTTCGATTGTTGGTGTGTGGGATTTTGTTTACTGATGGTTCCTTCTTGCTGATGATTCTGAGTGCTTTTAGCAGGGTGTGGTTTTCGAGTGCCGGGGGAACACATCTTAGTGTACCGTTGGATCTATCCTTGGGATGATCTTAAAATGCAGTGAGTAAGGTCCGTATTGTTTGGTTGTGTTTTCCACTTCAGCCACATTGAAGCTTTCGGACGAAAAGAACCATGTGTCACCTCGTCCGTAGTTCATTAGCAAAATTTGGTGTGGGCTGATGTTCATTAGCAAAATTTGGTGTGGGCTGATGTAGTTCATTAGCAAAATTTGGTGTGGGCTGATGAGTTGGCGGATGATGTGTCCACGTAAATTTGCACGGCCGTTAGCTTGAATGACCACCTGCATGACTGTACTTGGTGTTGGTTGAGTCGAGAAAAGATCAGGGCTTTCTTCTTTCTGTAATTCAATTATGAGGGTTGTTGATTGACTTCGCTGTATCTGAAGAGGATTGGGCCCGTGGTTTCATTAGGCCACCTGAACCACAGTCCGGGTGGCTCCTCTCCGGATCTCTCGACCTGGAGGGAGCATTGCAGGGCGCAACCCCTGTGTTGGTGGTAGCAATTTTTGCATGTCGTCTTGGAGGATGATATAATTAAAAGAACGGATTCTACACTTTGATCTTAGCCAAAATGTTAAAAAATAATTCTCTCATTAGAATGCTTTGAGTTTAATTCCAAGTACTGGGTAACAAATATAAACAGACACTCTTGCTTGATGGGATATTATTGCGTTAACAGTTTTCTTGGTATTAATATAACAGCTGGTTGATTATTTTGACTACTTATTATTGGATTAGCAACTAGCAGGTACTAGGAGTTGTAATTAACAATTTTTAAATTAATCACCAATATTTTTCAATATTTTGTTTGTAATTTACTTTTTTATAATTAATACTTACGTTTGTTTACTTCTTTTTTTTTCAATATATATTAATACTTTTTTCTATTATTTTTTTCGTTTAATTTTATAATTACCTCCCTTCTAATAAAAACATTGTTTGTTATTTCCCCGGACAAAGTTCTACGCGCGAGATACTTTGACCCAAACAGAAGACGACATCAAACCGCTGTGAACTGTGTTACACCTTGGTGCACTCTCGGGACTAACACTAATAATCTGTGGGCTTTTCACCCCCACTTCACCCCACCCCCGCCTCTCCCTAATTCTTCAGCAGTTCTTAACACACAAAAAACACCAATCGCTCTCTAGAGGGCATTCGCACGGGTACACGGATCAGCGCGGCGTGAGTACATCCCAGTAACACGTGCATCAATCATTGACCAGCTGGGTGAGAAACACAATCAGCGCGGTGGTAACAAGGTCGGTAACCGGATCTGTTTGACACGTGGTAAGATAGCCGGACCCCGTAGACGGAACACTTAGTTAGCCGGTCCTGTTAGCCGGAACACTTAGTTAGTCGGAACACTTAGTAAACCGGATCACGGAGCTAGCCGGACCACTGAGTTGTGGAACACTTAGTTAGCCGGAACCAGAGGCGTAGCGACCCCTCCCGGCGCCCGGGGCGAACTTTCAGTTTGGCGCCCCCTATATATATATATATATATATATATATATATATATATATATATATATATATATATATATATATATATATATATATATATATATATATATATATATGTGTGTGTGTGTGTGTATGTGTGTGTGTGTGTGCGACAGTCCGGAAAAAAATTAATAAGTACGCTGTATGATTGTCGTTCCTTAAAACTTTACTCGACGCCAATTAAATTCCCCTTAGATGCATTATCCTTTAAAAAATGATAATTAGTATTTAATTAGTAATGTCCGAAAAAAAATTGTAGCGGTGCTAATTAGTTTAGGAAAGTCTTTATGATTTATCTTTGGAACAGTCTCTGTTATGATATAGTACATAGTTGGATTATAAGTTTGTTAGATTAAGGTCATACAATTGACATACAATAGCAATAGTATTGTTCACATTGGAAAACGATATGGCTATTTCATTGACTGGTTGATTGTATAAGGAAACAAGCTAGAGGAAACAAACTGGAATCCAACGGACACAACAGCTCGAACTCTCGGATTTATCAGATGTGCGCTGCCTTCTCGCACACAGTCAAGAACTAATTGCACTGGATGAAGAAGCTGTAATAACCGGTTTAATGATAATAGCTAACGAGAAGGCTTGATTATTAGGGTTCGATCTTCATAAAAATCAAGTGAGTTGACGAAGTGTTACCTACTCCTATGTTCCTTATGCAGTCTTTGTGTCTCAGTTGTCCCCAACTTTGGCTTGTGTATACACTCTGCTGACATCAGTCGATTGTATAGTTTTGCTGACTTAATAACAGCAAACCAAACTCCCGGGGAGCCGTTTGTGTAGACATATTGTATTTCTGTCTCTTGTTCTTCTATCAGGGCTGCAAATTGTTTCTTGAATTCCTGATTTGTTATTGTGGTCAGCCAACGACCTTGTATTATTTCTATCTGCACTGTTCTGTCCGTGTAGACTTCTAGGTTATGAGGGCCTTTGTGCCCAGTTACGGTCACTTTAAGAGTGAGACTCGCCATGAAGAAAGTTCTGGCTCATATGAGCATGAAACAAAGTCAAAAAAATATACACACGTACCCCGATCCAAGGGAAATAACAAACGAAATTAACACCAAAATTCCAAAGGAGACAATTGCCTCCCTTGAAGAGAAAACACAATCCGGATCCTCACGGAGAGAATAACAAACTTCACAAAATCCAATTGAAATAAACAAATTAGCTCTAAACAGTGCTTTTTTCATAAATTACATTTAAATTTGAAACGGGTATCACTTTGATCTTAAACAAAATGCCGAGATTTTTATATAAGAACAGCAAGACATGCCTTGACAGCAAACAGTATATAAAGAATCGTCTTGGTAATTATAGTACAGCTGGTTGATACTAGTGTCTACTGATTATTAAATTAACATTAACAATTACTAAGAGTTGTAATTAATTACTTATTATTAATCACCATAAAAAGTTAGAAATTTTTCGTTTAATTTAATTTTCAATGAGTAATACTAACGTTTGTTTACTTGTTTTTGTTTCAATTTATATTAATACTTTTTTCTTTTCTTTTTATTATTTAATTTTATAATTTTATAATTGTTTGTTATTTCCCCTGACAAAAAAGTTCTACGCGCGAGATATTTTGACAGAAACAGAAGGCGACAGCAAACCGCTGTGAACTGTGTTACACCTTGATGCACTCTCGGGACTAACACTAATAATTTGTGGGCATTTCACCCCCACTTCACCCCACCCCCGACTCTCCCTAATTCTTCAGCAGGTCTTAACACACAAAAACCCACCAATCGCTCTCTAGAGGGTATCGCACGGGTACACGGATCAGCGCGGCGTGAGTACACCCCAGTAGCACGTGCATCAATCATTGACCAGCCGGGTGAGAAACACAATCAGCGCGGTGGTAACAAGGTCGGTAACCGGATCTGTTTGACACGTGGCAGAATAGCCGGACCTGGAAGCCGGCAAACTTAGCGGAACCTCTTAGCCGGAACACTTAGTAAACCGGATCACGGAACTAGCCGGACTACTGATTTAGCCGGAATACTAAATATGCCGGACAACTGAGTTAGCCGGAACACTTAGTAAACCGGATCACTGAGTTAGCCGCATCACTGGGTTCGATATTATTATTTTTATTTTTTTGTTGTTGAAGACACGGAGAGCGACGAATTACTTAATTTCTGCATTACAATAAAAAAAAGATAAAAGATAGTATTAATTATAAAAAAATTAAAATATAAAAAATTAATGTAAAATATTTGGTGATTAATAATAAAATCTTAATTACAACTCCTAGTAATTGTTAGTTGTTAAATAAATAATTAGAAGTTACTTATATTAACAGCTTTAATATAAAAACCAAGAATATTGTTCACTATCACTTTATAAGGGTTCATGACTGCTATGTTTTAAATTTGCGTAGGTATTGCGTATCCACACGACAAACATAATTACTTACATACAGAATTTTCAACTCGGCCTTTTGGCTAAGATCAAAGTGTAGTCTCTGTTATGGATCTACATGGTTCTTAGCCATTTGGTTGGTCAGCCCTTTTTAGGGGTTGCGCCCACACATCCCTCGAAGTGCACATGCATTCGAGATGAGTCACCCAGTACTTTTATTGGGTGGCTTCAAATGTACGAGTGGCTAATTTTCAATTTTCTATTTTTCAGCCTGACGACACCCATCTAGGAGAAATCTTAGGTGGGAGGTTCCGTCACAACCACAATCAAGTCAACTCATCCCTCAAAGACCAACTATTTAAACAACTTCACGGGTACTCAACTCTCATAAGCTAAACACTCGTCAACAGCCTCACTTCGCCCATATCAACTACTCAACCAAGCTTTCGACTACTTCACCACTCTCAAATTCTTCTCATCCACAATCCTCGACACAGCAATATTACGAAAAATAAACATTCATCAAAAACATTATTTCGCCCACTTCACCTACTTGAGGTTGATTAAACCACACCCAGAAGGACAACTCCACCCCACCCCTCCCCACTAATCCAAACACCCCTACTCAACTTACCCACAGTAAACTTAGATTTATTTATATATACACACCCTAATGATTTCCTTAGTCAACACTACAACACCACATAATTATTTCTCCCACACTAAATTCTCCCACACTAATTTCTTGCACAGTGAATTCTCTCACACTAAATACTCCCACACTAAATTCTCTCACACTAAATTCTCGCACATTAAATTCTCTCACACTAAATTCTCCCACACTAAAATCTCCCACACTAAATTATCCCCCACTAAATGCTCTCATACTAAATTCTCCCACACTAAATTCTCCCACAATGAATTCTCCAAAACTAAAAATCTCCCAAATCTAAACTTGATACAAAAATAGTCTCCACCATAATCGCCCAAACATTCAATTCACCCACAATAGATTCGATCACACACTTCCCCGATCCCCCACCCTACGTGAAACTAAACATTGACACAGAATATTAGTGTTAGTCCCGAGAGTGAAGCAAGGGGTCATCCATAAATGACGTCGCGCTTTTTTGACGATTTTTACCTACCCCCCTCCCCTCAGTTATCTAAATCGCGAAATAACGTCTAAAATTCGTTTTCTAACATTGCTTTTTTATAATGCAAAACTGTGACGTCGCAACATCTGAACCCCCCCCCCCCCTGCCCTCATCACACATCGTCACAAAATTACGGACCCCCCCTCCCCCCTACGAGTGTGACGTCATTTATGGATGACCCCTATCACAGTTCACAACGGTTTGCTGTCGTCTTCTGTTTCTGTCAAAATATCTCGCGCCTAGAACTTTTTTTGTCAGGGGAAACAACACAAAATATTTTTTTTATAGGTAGGTAATTATAAAATTAAACAATAAAAAGAAATAAAAAAAGTATTAATATTAATTGAAACAAAAACAAGTAAACAAACATTGAAATTAATTACAGAAAAATAAATTACAAGAAACATATCTAACAAATTTGGTGAGTAATAACAAATTGTTTATTACAACTCCTAGAAATTGTTAAATGTTAATCCTATACTTCTTAAACACTAGTATCAACCTTCTATAATATTAATACCAAGAAGATTTTTAAAGGAGGTTATTAAGCCTAACTGCTAATCTGCCGGTTCTTATATCGAGTATCGCGCTTTTTCTAATTAAAGACATTTTCCTAGAAATTTACAAAGTGATGGGCGTCGTTCCTACGAATAATGACGTGAAAAAGAAAGGTAGACAAACTGATAAATTAAAGTGAAATAACTAGATTTTAGCCTGTTATTTTTTTTTTAAATTAAACGCAAATTTCACGTTATTATACTTTGAATTAGCAATACACTTTGAATTAGCACTATACTAGATTCTCCCACACTAAATTCTCCCACACTAAATTTTCGCACACTAAATTCTCCCACATTAGATTTTCTCACACTAAATTCTCACATACTAAATTCTCCCGCACTATATTATCCCACACCAGGGGTCGGCAACCTGCGGCTCGCGAGCCGCATGCGGCTCTTTTGATGTCAAGGTGCGGCTCTTCTTTAAAACGCATAAAATTATTGGTCTGCAACACTCGGTAATGAACGATACAATAATAAATATAAACAATAAACACTCGCTATTCAATTAGAATATTTAGGTACTCCATTTTTCAATGTACTTCCTTGTTTTCTAAAACTGAGTTATTTAAATGTAAACAATGCCTGTGCTAGGATCATATTTACCGGTGCACAGGTTTACCTACACTACAACCCAGCGTGTAAGTTAATCACTCACTATAATATCACCGTTAATCCCTCACCGCCTAAGTGTCGGGGACGGAGTGGCGCTCGTGTGAACCCGATTACAAAATCGCAGGGTTGCCACTTACAGCCTCTAGCTCAGGTTAATCGCCATATGTCGGGTGCCGCATTATCAATATTGTAGGGTGCTCCTTAAAACGAACGTAGGCGCGTAGTGCTCGCGGGATAGCCCTGGGCGCCAAATTGCACCCTGCAAAGAGGCCGGAGGATACGCCTGATTCGATTTAGTGAGCGACTATAGCAACCCATTGTATTGAAAACTAACGTAGGCGCCATAGTGCTCGCATGTGAGCCTGGGGCTCTTCGGGTCGCGCAATCGTCGAGGGTCCAACGTCTGCGACTGTTGCAGTTTTGCCGCTGAATATAGAATAACCTCTTACCCGCTACGTATGACGACAGATTACAGGATGCCAAGTCAGTGGCGTAGCGAGGTCGGGTGTCACCCGGTGCGGCACTTAATGTTGTCACCCCTCCCAGAGGCGTTACGACCCTTCCCGGGGACAAACTTTCAAGTTTTCGATTTGCACCCCCCCCCCCCCTCAAACTTTCGATTTGCACCCCCCACCCCCTCAAGTTTTTCTCTAGATAATTTGCTATTTTTTGCCTTGGTGTCATCCCCCTAAATGGTGTCACCCGGTGCGGTCCGCACCCCCCGCCCCCCCCCCCCTCGCTACGCCCCTGTGCCAAGTGCTGACATACCAACTCAGGAACTCTGGGCGCTAAACCGTGTATTGACGAAAATCGCACCCTCGGGGCACTGCCCATTAGAATTTTTTTTTCATTTACGCTCCAAAATGTCATGACACTCGGATGAATAGTGTCGAACCGCACCAGGCTTTTATTTTTATATACCGCACCCTCCAGGGGCGCCGCACTTGCGAAATTGAAAAAACATTTTTAAACCTCCCATGGAGTGTTCTAATCAACTCCCCAAAGTTTAATGGCAATCGGATGAACTGTGTCAATCAGCAATCGACTTTTAATTTTACAAACCGAATCACCTCTTTGCCGGGGCGCCACCCCTGCGAATTTGATTTTTTTTTTTTTACAGATACCTCCTCAGTAGTATTCCCAACAATTTTCTAGATTTTCATGGCGATCGAATGAAAGGTGTAGTAATGAATAAAAGACAATCAGACACCCACCCACACACACACACCTATATATATATATATATATATATATATATATATATATATATATATATATATATATATATATATATATATATATATATATATATATACCTAACCAAAGATCATGATATTGAAATTAAAATGACAGTGGCTCTTTAAAAGCTGGGAAATTTTGTAAATTTAAAATTTTGGCTCCTCTGTCTCAAAAGGTTGCCGACCCCTGGTCTACACTATTAACACCGCGTAATATTTAAATTTTCGGTTTCAGTATAATGTGAATATTATCGAAGTGAACTCGGAAGTACTTAAATAAAAGGTCACCAAATTTAAAATGAAGTCACCTGAATATCATAAGTCACCAAATTAAAAATTATATTACCTGAATATCAAAATTAAAGAAAGTTAAGTTTAGGTCACCTAAGTTCTTAAGACATAAAAAATTATAAGTCATCAAATTTAACCAAAAATAACCTGTCCACTAATTCAAGCGACAAAACTGGCCTATATTCTCAAATAGAACGAAATGTGCTCCACAAAAATGTGTACATCTCATTTCAAAACCACCACTTACCCCCCCCCCCCCCCCCCCTCCCCATTTCCCACGAGATGTTAGCAGACCTCTCGATTAAATTACGAGAATAAGCGCGATTTGTAATAAAATAAAAATAAAAAATCAAGTCTGAAAAAACTGAGTTAAAATTTAATATCTTTAAATTGGCGGCTGCATTTATGGCCTTGATTTTTTTTTAAAGAATGTAAGGGGATTGAGATATAACCGTCAAATGAAAATAAAAGCGTCAATATAATGTACTTTCCTCCCACACACCTTACCCAAATTAGGTCACGCCCTCACATTTAACTATAGAACAACGATTAAATATTCAAACTTAATATTCAAATTAATATCTACATAAATATTTTTTAAATTAAAATGTCGCGTATGTTACTGATGTTTCGAGAATGTAAAATCAACATAACTAAGTCGTTTATGTCGTCGTCACATAAACAAGTGAACTCTACTCCATCTACCCAATTGACAGGTCGTGTTTTAAAGTTTAACTTTACTTTTTTAAAACCTAAATTGATAAGTTAATCGAAATTCTAGCTTTGTTACACAATTGTATACACAATTTCCCCAAAGTTGTAATCAATTACTCGCTACAATCCTCGTCTGAGTTTTAAATTTAAACAACTATGTTGGAGATATATTGTAATCCCTACGGGGTTTTAATTTAATTTAATTTCATGATCGTATCTATTGAAATTACCAGATTCTATCAGCAGAGTTTTGTTTGTAAATACCAGTGAATTTATTAAACCCGTACATGGTAAACGGCTTTGTTTGTTGAGCTAACGTAAAGAATTCAATTTAAATAAATAAATTAGAACCTGGTTGAGTGATTGTGTATGTGAATATTTACACCAGAGGTAGATGTGATAAAATAAAGTTAGCTGCTGGCTGAATAAGTGTATGTGGTTTAATTGGAGCTTTAATTAGAGTATTCGTTTGTTGTTGTTTTTTTCAACTATTTTTATAAAACAAAAACCTGAAGTAAATACAAAGCGAGGAAATGCCTGAAAGAAACTCTGCCCTTACATCGCTGAGCCTTTTCCACCTCCCTCATTGGATACTGAGGTTGGCGGGCAGTGCTCTCTCTAGACGCCGATGGTTAACTATGCATAACATTGACCCGGAGGCTTAGCCACCCTACATACGACGACCTTGACCCTAAGGCTTACCTATCCCTAACCTACCTCAGACGGCCTTGACCACGAGGAATACCCACCCCACCTCAGAGGGCCTTGACCCGGATACTTATCCATCCAAGATTCAGACGACCTTGACCCCAAAGCTTACCTATCCTCGACCTACAACAGTCGACCTCTGACCTCGTGCCCTGGAAAGCGTCACAGTCGACCTGTGTGACGAGCCTCTGGATGCTCCATGTCCTGTTACTCCAGGGCGTGCTCGTGCAGTCTTGGTGCCATGTCAGGTTCCGGCCCACGCATGCGCTATGCTGCGGACGGAAGTGGAAGATTCGATTACTAGAGCTGTACCCTCTAAGCTGTATCCTCTAACCGGACGGTACATAGGGCAAGTGAAGTAGAGTTCACCTGATTCTGGGACCTCGGTATATTATGAGGTACCAACCAGAGCTGGGTGGGCTCAGGTATTTTATACTGACGAACTTGGATTCCAACTCGAGACTTTCAGGTAGCTGTCTAGCGCTCTACCGCTAAGCCCTAAAGTCAAGTAAAGTTCCCTTTTCTAACCTGAAGGTCTATGGGGCTAGTGAAGTAGAGTTTATCTGTTCATTTGACCCCGGCATGTAAACGGATAGTGTAGTCAACAGTATGCCCAGCGTCTATACCTTCTCTAATGTGAGTTAGATACCCATCAGAGCTGGGTGGACTCAGGGATGTTCAAATGAATAGATCCCGTTTTCGTACTCGAGACTTTCCTGTTATCAGTCGAATGCACTTCTACTCCGTCCCATGAAGTCATGAAGTCCTTACAACAATCTTTAAGGTTTACGCATTGAAATCTGGTGTATACAACTTACGCTAATCATTTAGCTTACGAACAAAAGTTAACCGAGACAATTGAACCACCAAGGTCAAACATTAGTTTCAACTATTAACCTAATCTCAACCATCAACCTCTTTCGAATTTGGGTTCAAGTCAATAATATGTACTTGTCCACCCAGTTCTGAAGGGTACGTAACTCATGTTAGGGAAATAAAGGCAGCTTGACATAGTGCTGACCACACTATCTCTTCATATGCTGAGGTTTCAGAAGCAGATGAACTCTACTTCATCTGTCCCATGTATCTTTGTCTCGAACATGATGATAATGATGATGATGATGATGGTGGTGGTGGTGTTAATGATAATGATAAGGATAATGATGGTAATGCTGATGATTATAATGATGATGATGATGATGATGATGATGATGATGATGATGATGATGGTGATGATGATGATGATAAAATTAGAAATCATATAATATAACTATAGGTCTATCCCAATCCACTTTAGAAGCCAATAACTTTTTGTTTCTTTCTTTACGGACACCACTGGTTCAGTAGGTGTCTATCATAGCCAGGCAGGCCTCAGCACGGCAGACTCCGACTAACTGGCTTGGATATCGGTTTGATTACTGTATCGGTCGCGAGCCGCAAATTGCCGACCCCCGCCCTTTACATATTATGTGAGACTTCATTATTTTTTTTTTCTTTCCTTTTTTTTCTTTTCTGTGAGACTTGTTCAGTAAATATGCAGAATTAAGAATACGAGCTGGCCAACGACTAATGCGAGTAACGTTGTTTAATCTTCTTGGTATTTATATTACAGCTGGTTGATACTAGTGTCTATTAATTATTGGATTAAACATTAACATTTACTAGGAGTTGCAATTAACATTTTGTTATTAATCACCAAATGTTTTAGATCCTTTTCTTGTATCTTAATTTTCTATAATTAATGATAACGTTTGTTTACTTTTTTTTTTTAATTTTATATCAATATTTTTTCTTTTCATTTTATTATTTAATTTTATAATTATCTTTCTTTAAAAAAAATATTGTTTGTTATTTCCCCTGACAAAAAAAGTTCTACGCGCGAGATATTATGACAGAAACAGAAGACGACAGCAAACCGCTGTGAACTGTGTGACACCTTGGGTGTGATGGTTTTGAGGTGTAGGTTCCTGAAGGTGTCTATTGTGTCGGTTAGAGCGTATTTCCTACACCAGGGGTCTCCAAACTACGGCCCGCGAGGTCCTCTCATACGGCCCGCGGCGATCTTTTAGTTCACTGAATAAATGTTTGTTAGAGTCGGCTGAGGAACTTTGACCAGAAAATTCAAAACAATCTGAAAATGTTGCTTTGGGTGCAAATATCATTGCTCGCCGTGCTGCAGACATAGGTGAAAACATCGTGACTCAAATAGCGAAAAATGCAAGCAAGTTTCGCCATTTTTCAATTGCAATGGATGAGTCGCTGGACAGCTGTTCCACCTCTCAAACTTCTTGTGTTCATTTGCGGTGTGGATGAAGACATGAACATAACACAAGAGCAGGCTTCCCTATATAGAATATATGGCACTGTTACCATAGATAGTTCAGAGACATGCTGAAAGATACAGTCACAGAATCGCAAAATTTACAATATTTCACAGCAGTAAGATGGCTAATTTGCGAGAAAGTCCTGAGCAGAGTATCTAAGTTTAGAAAGGAAATAGGTGACTTCCTGGAAAGTAAAGGCAAGCCTCAGCTATAAATGTCTGATGAAGAAAATGTATAGAAATTGGCCTCTGCTGCAGACATAACTAGTCATTTAAATTTTCTGGACCTAAAACTATAAGAGAGGTAAACTTAGTTGCAGCTAGAGGTCATTTGATTGCAAGCAAATGACCTCCTTAGAGACTAGTTCACAGAAGGGCGGGTGGGTTTTTTATACGTTATTGACTAAGGAAGACTTTCCTAAAACTTTTGCATCAAAGTACCTTTCAAATTTTAGAACAACATACCTGTGTGAACTAACATTTTTAATAATGAAATACGAGAATAAAAATTTGAGAGCAAACTTGTACCTCGAGTATGTTGTTTGCCCCCGACAGTGTTTCTTTCAGACTTTTTTATCCGGGGAACGGGGGGGGGGGCACTTGAAATGTATTCCAACTCAAGATTGTCGTGTTAGCCGTTGTGTGCCCTACAGTCCGACCACGCCGTGCAAATTAAACTGTTGGTAACAGCCTAGTAACTTCATTCAAAATATTCAGGGGGGGGGGGGGGCTTTAGTTGGTATTATAATCAACCGAAAGCATTTTTTTTTCTATTTCTAAATCTGTTGGTTTATTTTGTGGCAAAAAATGCCTATGCTTGAAGTGTCCACAGACGGGCTATGCATTTGGGGCAAATATTAAGGTGGCCTATCTATAAAAGTGGCCCACGTGACCATTCCATAAAAGTGGCCCACGTGACCATTCCATAAAAGTGGCCAAGATGACTTAAGTTGGCCTCTATTCACGTAACATCGACTCAGTGGCGGAACTACAAAAAAGGGCCACCCCGCAAAATTTTTTTAGGCCCCCCTCCCCAATATATATAGGCCATAGGCTTATATATGTGTATATATGTATATATATGTATATATATATATCTAGGCCTATATATATATATATATATATATATAGGCCTATATATATATATATATATATATATATATATATATATATATATATATATATATATATATACAAACACACAATACGAATATAGGATACTCATTGCTGGCCTGGCCTGTTCGGGTTTCAAAAAAAAAAAAAAAAATTCAATTAAAACAAATGACAACATCATGTCATGTGTGTAAGTGCATGAGTGTGTTTTGGGAAATCAGTTTAATCTTATTTCTGCTATATGACCTCTTAACCTCTAGGTGGTCAAAATCATATAAAACATGAAAGCTTTGTATAAGCAATGGTGTCTCGTGTTGTTTATTGTTATGTTTCTTTGTATTTATGTTATTAATTTGCAAGAAAATTATTTTTTTAACTATAAAAAAATATTATGGTCGGCTCTGGGCCCCTAAATGGCGTGCCCCCCCCCCCCCCCCGCATTGCGGGGTCTGGCGGCACTGTAGTTCCGCCCCAGCATCGTCTCTCGTTGAAATCACGAACACGTCAAAAGACAACTCAATACAAAATGGTACAAAGGTAGAGTGTTAAAAAAAGTATTTAATTATAGTTAAATCTTTCAAAAACATTTAAATTACGAGAAAAATGGCCCGTTGAGGAAGGATACACCGGGCGCTAGGTTGATAGTGCTGTCTCTTTTCTCTAAACAAAAACCACCCCCCCCCCACACACACCACCCCCACCCACACCCCCACCCACACCACCCCAACCCCCCACCCCCCCACACACCACCCCCCCCCCACACACCACCCCCCCACCCCCACCCCTACACACACCACCCCACACACACACCACCCCCCCCCCCCACCCCCCCCCCCAAAAAAACATGTCTACCGTCCCATTCAACGAAATATAATTATATACTTTTTCCAGTGTCCGCCCCCTCCCCGAAAATTCTACACCCGCCCCCGAAAATTTCAAGTACCCTCACCCCTCTCCGGGGAGGAAAAAGTCTAAATTAAAACCACCCCCCACTCACCCCCACCCCCCCCCCCACACACACACCACCCCCCCACCCCCCCCCCCCAAAAAAAAGCATGTCTACCGTCCCATTCAACAAAATATAATTATATACTTTTTCCAGTGTCCGCCCCCTCCCCGAAAATTCTACCCCCGCCCCCGAAAATTTCAAGTACCCCCACCCCTCTACGGGGAGGAAAAAGTCTAAATTAAAACCACCCCCCCCCCTCACCCCCCATCCCCCCCCACACACCCCCCCTCCCCCCACCCCCCCACCCACAACCCCCCCCCCCCCCCTAAAAAAACATGTCTACCGTCCCATTCAACGAAATATAATTATATACTTTTTCCAGTGTCCGCCCCTCCCCGAAAATTCTACCCCCGCCCCCGAAAATTTCAAGTACCCCCACCCCTCTCCGGGGAGGAAAAAGTCTAAATTAAAACCACCCCCCCACTCAACCCCCCCCCCCCCCCCACCCCCACCCCCCTCAGACGTTCTTACGCGGGGGTGGGGCTTCGCCCCTACCCGAAGAATTGTATGCAAGAAACTCTTCACGCAAACCATTTAGATTAGACAACATTTCCTTTTTTTCAATGTTTCAATGACGTCATTACATTACTGTGTGCACTCTCTGGTTTGAGATTATGTTCTACTCTACGCTAAATGTGTCGACGTCATATTTCGTTTTTCGAATTACTGTGCAGGTTTTTAAATTCCTTGTGTTTTCTCTAGAGCGTTCTTGTCAGACAGATAGATAGATAGAGAGACAGCGAAACTATTAGTATTAATATATTTTATATTCATATAAAGAAAACAGGTATTTTCGTGAAATTTAGTAAATTATAAATATGTATAAAAACCTTATAAATTGTAGGTTTAAAACTTTTTTTCTATTACCTAACCAAGTTGCTAACCACACCCTCATACTAGAACAAAGCATACAAAGATCAAAACAAATCAAACAAGTAATGGACGAAAACAACTAAGAGACGACTGACGCAAGAACGATTTTAAAATCGACCCGCGCTTTTTATTTAACTTATCTTCATAATCTTTTCGACTTCGGGTCCAATACACAAATGGCAGATAAAGCATTCTAATGAGGGATAAGAATTTTAACCACGACAAACATACTTATATACATACAACATTTTCAATTTTATAACACCAATGTCATCCTCACAGACGACATTCGCAAACATTAGCAGCGGCAGCAAAAGGGGTTGGGCCCTTCGAAATTTCCTCTTGGGCGAGGGCCGGGAATAGGAGCCACCCGGTCAACGGCGGAACTAGAAAAACAGGGCCACCCCGCAAAACAATTTTTTTAGCTCCCCCCCCATATATATATATATAAATATATATATATACTAGCCATCGATACCCGTTTCACGCGAATTATGGGCCTATATATTTTAAAATGTTGAACGTGTTTGAGAAAAATTATTTGTAAAATAGTTATTGGTCAAAACGCAATGCGCATTACTAGACGCTGAACGATATTATTGACAAAGCAAAGAAATAACTAATTAGCTAGAAATCCGACACATTTAAATTAAAAATTTATAAAAGTTTAGGCCTAGCAAATTTCACATTGTACGTAATTCTAAATCATATTTGAATGAAATAGTTCATTTCTTTATTCTATTCTAAACTCGGAAGATGACGTCATTAGTTTTTTTTTTTTTTTTTTTTTTTTTTAAATTGTCACTTGACTTTTTATTAACTTGTTCTTAATAATAAGGAATATTAAATTAAAACACAATGAAAATTCACATGTTAAAACTAAGATACCAAAATGTATCAATTGCAGCTTAAGTCTTTCTTTTCTTTAAATTTATAATTTTTATGCTGTTTTAAAAAATTAAATGTTAATTTATGACATTGAAATGTGTCGTTAATCTTTAAATTGTGTAGCCTATATGAATAAGTGAAGAAAATTATTTTATACTCTTTTCAATCACATAGCATGCAGAGAGGAGTCTGAGATTTGGCATAAAGTTCATACTGAGAAGATGTGAAGAAAGATAAAATCTATATATAACAGGTTACAAATAGCGTGTTTTTGGGATGTCGCCCAGGTGCGGTCCCCGTAAGCGTGATTTTTTTGAGGAGTGTACTTACAGGTACAGAGTTGGGTCTCTCCTTTTGTGTCACATTTTCGGTTTTTCTCCCACTTTGAAGAACATTTACAGTTTCATTTGAATATGTATCTGTTACGGGTGTTGACACAGGCCAGCTAGTTGTTTGCGTGGTGTCCGTATTATCTTCAGGACAGAGCGAAGGCCAGCTAAGGTTTTTGGTAGGTCTTGTCTGTCTAGTTGCGGCCATCTTGAAAAAAAATATATCAGCAGACATAGTATTCTGCATTTTATTGTATTAATTTAGCAAAGAGAATACATACTTCCTGGTATTAATACTACAGCTGGTTGATACTAGTTACATTTTATTATTGGATTAACATTAACAATTACTGGAAGTTGTAATTAACATTATGTAAAAAATCACCAAATATTTTCAACTTCTTTTTTAAGTATTATTTACTATAATTAACAAAATGTCTGTTTACTTGTTTTTTGTTACACAATGTATTACTATTTTTTTCTCTTCTTTTTATCGTCTAATTTTGTATTTACTTCCCTTGAAGAAAAAATATTGCTTGTTTTCTCCCCTGAAGTTCCACGCGCGAGATACTTTCAAACAAACTATAGACGACAGCAAACCGGTGTGAACTGTGTTACACCTTGGTGCACTCTCGGGACTAACACTAATATTCTGTATCAATGTTTAGTTTCACGTGGGGCGGTGGGGGGGGGGGAAGTGTGTGATGTAATCTAGTATGGGGGAGTTGAATGTTTGGGCGATTTTGGTGGAGACTATTTTTGTATCGAGTTTAGCTTTGGGAGATTTTTAGTGTGGGAGAGTTTAGTGTGGGAGAATTTAGTGTGGGAAAACGTAATGTGGGGGAATTTAGTATGGGAGAATTTAGTGCGAAGAATTTAGTGTCAAAGAATTTAGTGTGAGAAAATTTAGTGTGAGAGAATTTAGTTAGGGTTAATTTAGTGTGGAAGAATTTAGTGTAGGATAATTAAGTGTGGGATATTCATTGTGGGAGAATTTAGTGTGGAAGAATTGATTGTGGGAGAATTAAATGTAGGAGAATTTAGTGGAGAATTTAGTGCGGCGGGATTTAGTGTGGAAGAATTCATTGTGGGAGAATTTAGTGCGGAAGAATTTAGTGTGGAAGAATTTAGTGAGCGATAATTTAGTGTCGGAGAATTTAGTTTGGCAGAATTTAGTGTGTGTTACGGGTCATTTGAGGTCAGGTTAGAATAGAATAGTCTAGAACTTAGGGGGGAGTGCGTGTGTGAGTTGAGTTCACCCTACTGTGTAGTAACCCCCGTGTGTTATGTCTTGTATTCCCAAGGTCGAATGCGGGTATAAAAGGGCGAGTGAACGATTGTAGGGGGTCAGCGGTTAGTTGCTAGCGATTAGGACGAGGGCTACTCTTGAATGTATATATTTGAGACGGAATAAAAGTAGTGAAGGTAGCCACGAAGCTTTGTTGTTTATCTGAAACTAACCCGTGTGGGATAATTTAGTGTGGGCGAAATGGTTGTGTTGTAATGTAGTGTTGGCAAGGCGAATGATTTTCCCTTACATACTAGATTCGGCAAGCGGCCGGTCCTTGTTTGGTCGTGCCACACAGTGAGCATATAGATATCCTACTGCTCCGTTGTAGTAAGAGGGTGTAAATTTCCCCACCGATTTCAAGATTGATGTAGTGTAGCAAGTCCTTAAATGGGGTGTTTATTCAGAAGTCGACTGCCCACTTATCACTTTTTCCGATCTTAAGGGTTGAGATTTTTGAATCTGGTTCATATTTTTGGGTCATAATTGTATTGATCATGTTCTGTATAATGGTGGTAGGATAATGTATGTTTATTATAATTTTTTTTTTATTTTGTGAAATTTTTATTAGTAAGAGCCATTTATGAAGGATACATTTCTAGAAAAAAACAAAGTGCGAGAAAGCGATTTCTTTCAGTCTGAACATCCTTGTATCAAATTCATTTTATTACATTCACTGTTCTGTGTTCTGTGTTTCTTTTGTAGTCCATCTTAGAGTTAAAGATAGGCTAAATATCATTTAGCAGCACATCTGAAACACGTGTAGCATTTAAAAAATAAGATATTTATATAAACAAGGTAATTAAAAAGTCTAGTGACAATTTTAGCGCAATTTCCTTATGTTATCTAAACATAGCTCTGTCGTAGCGTAAATCAAGAGCAGTGTTAGTAAAACCATTGGTTAAAATACATGTTTTATTTACAATAGAGTAACATGACTAAAAACCATTGCGCGCCTAGCTACTGAACGTGATGACGCAGCCATTGAACGTGACGGCGCAGCTATTGAACGTGATGACGCGTGTGGTGTGGTTGGAAAAAATGCCTACTAATTCGGTCCAAATTTTTAATTAATTAAAAAAAATTTTTTTGACCGAACGAAAGGATATTTTTGAAAACTTTCTTCGACAATATTGTTCTAAATTATGGCAGGAATCGATTGTTAAATGTTTCAAGTCGCTAAGTGGTCTGGTTGCCGAGATATGGGCCAAAAACTGCATTTTTTCGAGGTTTTTTGGCTTTTCCGGGAAATCCATGAAAGAAACCCGGAATTTATTTGGCCTATGTTCATCCTGGTTACTTGCTTAACATAATTGCTTTTGGAACTAGTCATCGATATTGCTTCGTTGAGGAGGAGATACGACTTAAAGCTGCTGACACACATCCATCCATCCATCCATTCCCAGAAAAGACGAGTTAATAAACGCAATTCTCCAGAATTGAAATTGCGCTAAAAACTTCTAGTTTTACTTCACGTATCAAGTCACAGAGAGACGGACAGACGTAAAAAGCCAATTACAAAGTAATAACGATCATAGAAAACAGCTTTGTTATAACAAAAACATGTATATATTAGTGGCGGAACTAGAAAAAAAGGGCCACCCCGCAAAAAAAAAATGTTTGGGCCCTATATATTAATATATATATATATATATATATATATATATATATATATATATATATATATATATATATATATATATATATATATATATATATATATATATATATATATATTTAAACAAAATACGAGAATACGAACATAGAATACTCATTTCGGGCTTGTTCGAGTTTTAAAACAATATTAAAAACTCTTGGTTTAAAAAAAAAATTAAAACAATTACAACAACGCGTCATTTGTGTAAGTGCTATTTGTCTGTTTAGAAAATCTCTATTTAATATAGTTCTGTCTTACAATTTTTAACGCCCCTAATGCAGCGAGAGTTATGATTCAAGTAGTACACCTATCCCCCTGTACAGGACACCCAATAAGCGGACCCTGGTGCTTAGATAGCCACTGGGGATCTCGGGGCGCTCAACTAACATTTTAAACAAATTTTAGGTCTATGAGTACCCAAAAACTTCCCAAATTTTACCGACGTGGGGATGGTCTCAACTACTTTTCCTAAAGCCGAAACACTCAAGGCAGAGAATTGAAATCATACACGTTTACTATCGTATTTGTTTTTAACACAAAAAGAAGTAAACGTACATAAAAACCGAAAGAGTACAGAATAGTAGTTCCACCAATATAACAAACGAACATTTTACATTATAAAATCACAATGGATTGTCGGACCTTAATCAATGCTATGAGGAAGCAAAAGTCGTCTTAATATCTATCGGCCTCTCGCGCGATGGACTTTGATTTATTTTCAAAAGAATTTTGCCGACAACAGCGTGTGTTCGATTGTAGGAGAAAGAGGACTCGGGATGGTGTCTATAGAATAAAGATAATGAAACCACAGCTACAGTATTCTTTAAAAAAAAACAACCATCAAGTCAAAAATGCAAGACAATTATTTTTTTTTTACTATTAAAAAAAATTGATTATGTTCGGCTGTGGGCCCCTAAACGGCCTGACCCCCTTCCCCCCCAGTGGCGGAACTAGAAAAAAGGGCCACCCCTCAAAAAAAAAATTCTGGGCCCCCCCTATATATATATATATATAGGCCTATATATATATAAACACAATACAAACATTGGATACTCATTTCGTTTTTCAATTTAAACAAATTACAAGATGTCATGTGTGTGAGTGCATTAATCTGTTTTGAATTTTTTTTTTTAAGATATAGAATAAGTCTATTCAAAATGTTTGCTTTAATACTGTCTACCCGCTAGTTTTCAGCCGGTCAAAAGAATGTAAAATAAGAAAGCTTTGTATGTGTAATGGTTTCTCGTGTTTTTTTGTATTTATATTATTTGCTTCAAATATATTTCCTTTTTATGCTGTCATTCTTTAGTATGCATTTCTTAAAAAATAATAATTAAGAGAAGTTGTTGCCTTTTGATTTGTTTAATACAAATATATCAAAAGGAGTTAGGAGCGCCACTATTTATCTAATTTAAAAAGGGGAAATAAGTCATGGAAGTGTTTTGAACGTTTGCCCATCTTTCACACTACAGCTCAGGCATATATTTTTTTACGCAACAGCATGTGTTAGCTACTGTATAACATCACTACTGTAGTAGATCTGTTTATTTACAAAAGCTTTTACCGTAAAGTCAAAAATGCAAGAAAATTATTTTTTTAACTATAAAAACTTGATTATGGTCGGCTATGAGCCCCTAAATGGCGTGCCCCCCCCCCCCTGTAGTGTACTGTAGTTCCGCCCCTGGTATAAATCATCTCCAGTTCGCACCCCAGATACATGAGACATACGAAATAGAGTCAATTAATTTAAATTATCTCAGGATATATAGGAGGGGGGGGGGTAGTGTGTTCAGCATTATGCCCAGCCGCTGTTACTTTGCCTAACGCTAATCAGTGGAGTGGCGTGGTCTAGCGGCAGAACGCACGCTTGACGCCCTGGATGTCCCGGCTTCTTTACTTTTTATTATATTCATGCAAGAAAACGCTGGCTTGTATGAATATGTTGACCCGAAGATCGTCAGCACTCCAGATAACAACTTCTTCACCTCGCTTTACTCTCCTGGGAGACTATTCCATGCGTCACATATTAGTGCATCAACTCGCAGCATATCTTTTAGAGTCGTCCTTTTGTGCAGCGTAACGTGCATGTTTTACTGGACCTCCAATTCTCCTAACTTGCTCGTGATTTCCGTGAACTTACCACTCCACAAATGTTTGGTTGTCAAATCCAGGAACCTATTCATAACGTTTGAGATCGTAGAAAACTCCGGAAGACCTTTAGAACTGACCGGTCCGAATTCTCCCTACATCACATCAATCTCTCTGAAAACGGGCTATAAACAACAACAACAACAATTTCTCTAAAATTAGCGTTACTGTTTAAACGTAAGCACTACACATAACAGCCAATCACTAATTAATTAAGCATTAAAATTCTCAATGTTTTTGAAAACCTAAGTGAAGCTAGGCAGCATGCCTAGTTCTAATAGAATAGCGAGTGTTTATTGTTTATATTTATTATTATATCGTTCATTACCGAGTGTTGCAGAGCAACATTTTATTGAGTTCTGAAAATAAGTGATTATTTATATGTGTGCATTGAGCCGTTGGTTGTCGAACCAGATACATTACTTTTTGCTAACAAAAAAAAATCTTTTTTTTTACAAGTTAACTCCTTCCAATGTGTGGATAGGTTGCATGTTAAAAAATTACAATGTAATACATAGAATTGCATTAAAAAGATTTACAATGTCTTGATATCCCTTCTGATTTCTTTGTTCCATTTTTCCATGTTTCTTTGATTTCTTTGTTCCGTTTTCTTGGTTCCATTTGTTTCTTTTGATTTCTTGTTTTTGTTTCCGGTTTGCTATGACATAAAGTACAGGACAATGCAACATGATCGCTTCTCTGTTTTTGGCCGTGCTTCTTGCGATTAATACAATCTTGGTTGGGTAGTGGTTGATTCTTAGTTGGTAGTTGTAGTTTGAGAATGTCAATGAGAGATATTCTGTTGTTGAAAGGGCGAGCTTGTGTCTTGTCGTTTATGGTAGAGTTGATCGAATGTTGTAGAACTTGGAGAAGGTTTACGAGAGTATAGGGATGATTACACGTGAGATGTTTTGAGTATTTGATCGTTGAGGGATGACGAGATGACTTGGTACTGGATGTCGTTAATGGATGGTGGCGTTGATCGAATGGAGTGGAGCTTAAGGTGGGCGAGATGACGTAGAGGAATGATTAGTTTTCGTGATATTGCTGAGATGTGGATTGTAGATGTGAAGTATTTGTGCTTGGTCTAGTAGTTGATATGGGTAGAGTGAAGGTGTTGACGATTGTTTCTTTTTGGGTGAGTTGAGCTGGTATTGGAGAGATGGTTTGTTCGTTTGCTGGTAGATTCTATAGGACGACTTATATATAAGTAGTAACTTTTGGCTCTTCCGTCTCAAAGGGTTGCCGACCCCTGGCTTAAGCAATCAAATAAAAGCTAGCCTTTAGGTACTCAAAGTGAACGTCGGTTAGAGAATTTTCTCGGTATTGATATTACAGCTGCTTGATATAAGTGACATCTAATTATTCGATTAAGAATTACCAATTAATATGTGTTGTAATTAAAATTTTGTTATTAATCATCAAAAATTTTAAATAATATTTTTGTAGTTTAATATTCTATAATTTACACTAACGTTAGTTTACTTGCTTTTGCTTAAAAATATATTATTATTTTTTTCATTTCTTTTTATCGTTTAATTTGATAATTACCTCCCTTTAAAAGAAAACAATGTTAGTTTTCTCCCCTAACAAAATAGTTCAAAGCGCGAGTTATTTTGACTTAAACAAAAGACGAGAACTGTGTTACACCTTGGTGCTCTCTCGTGACTAACACTAATATTATGTGTCAATGTTTAGTTCCATAAGGTGTGGGGGGGGGGGGGGGAGGTGTGTGATGGAATCTGGGGGTTTTGAATGTTTTGGTGATTTTGGTGGAGACTATTTTTGTATCGAGTTTAGATTTGGAAGATTGTGCGATCATTATGGTGTGGGAGAGTTTAGTGTGGGAGAATATAGTGTGGGAGAATTTAGTGTGGTGGGATTAGTGGACGCATTTTGTGTGTGGTGGGATTAGAAGACGCATTATTTATCTGGGTGGGATTATTGGACGCATTTTGCGTGTGGTGGGATTAGTGGAAGCATTTCAGATTTTCTTCACATAGTTTTATTTAATACGTTACCTATAGTGTATTGCCAATTCAAAGTATAACAACGCGAAATTTGAGTTTAATTTTTGTAAAAAAAAATGATTAAATTACAGGCCAAAATCTAGTGATTTCCCTTTAATGTATTAGTTTGTCTCCCTTTCTGTTCCACGTCATTATTCGTAGGAACGACGCCCATCAAGTGACCTCATTTCTAGGAAAATGTCTTTAATTAGAAAAAACACATTATTTTTTGGGGTGTCTGTTCTCTTTACATTTAATTGGCTTTTAGAGTGCTCACGCTTCGTGTGATGTTCGACTTACTACATTACTTTAACGTGATCTTCCCTAAACATTTTTTCCACGTGATCCTACTTTAGGTTAAGTTTAACTTATTTTAGGTCGTAACGTGACACTGACATAACATTATTTTAACGTGATCCGATGTTAAATACTACTACTTCACTTCGTGGTATCACCCCCCCACCACCGCCCATAGATAACAAAGTATATATATATATATATATATATATATATATATATATATATATATATATATATATATATATATATATATATATATATATATATATTTATTTATTTATATATATATATATAAATATATATATATATAAATATATATTTTTGTGTGCATAGGCCTACATAAGCGTATGATTTAAATATATGCCTCATACGCGTACATGTATATTTATAAGCTTTAATCACTGCAGACTTAATAGTAACGATGTGTATCTATAGTCTGTTAATATTACAGTTGGATGTAACACTTTTTCTCTACAGTTAGCACTTTTACGTCATTGTGTCACCCCCCCCCCCCCCTCAAACCCTTGTAATAATTGCCACTTTGTACGTAAAATATTGTTTAACTTTAATTAATCATTAATGGAACTGGCAAATTGCATTTTTCTTCTGTACATCTTGCAAATTTTTGCCTTGGTGTCACCCCTCCTCCGAACGCTGTCACCCGGTGCGCCCCGCACCCATCGCCCGTCCTCGCTATGCCTCTGTAATTAAATAATATATATTATCATTAGCTTGTGCGATCCTCGGTTTTATTTTATCATCGAGATTTAATTTAATTACTTTTAACCTATGTTTTAATATGCAAATGGCGAGTCGATTGTTTACTTTTTATTATATTCATGTAAGAAAACGCTGGCATGCATGAATATGTTGACCCGAAGATCGTCAGCACTCCAGATATCAACTTCTTCACCTCATTTTACTATCCTGGATGACTATTCCATGCGTCACATATTAGTGCATCAACACGTGGCAATTCTAGTAGAGCTGTCCAGTTGTGCAGTGAAACGTGCGTGTTTCTCTGGACCTACAAATCTTCTAATTGGTCTTGATTTCCGTGAAATTACCACACCTCAAATGTTTGGTTTTCAAATCCAGCAATTTCACTTGAAGCGAACCAGCATCAATTCTAAATGGCTCAATGTTGATCTCATTTGTTTTTGTGTTGAGAGAATCTACTATGAAAACCACAGAACTTGCATTTGTTTTGAATTGCTCAAATCTCTTAATTCTATCTATCATTTATTTTATTTATTGTAAGGCTGAAGTAATTCATGTTAATAGTAGCATTGGTTTCTTCATGATATTGTCTTCATATTTATGGAACTTAAGTAATTTATCGGTCTCCGTGTCTTCAACAACAACAACAACAACAAAATAATAATAATTTCGAAACAATCTACTTCTTCAAGCAAAGGCATCGGCTAGGTTTTCATCAGAGTTTCTTCCAGGCATCTCTTCGGGGGGGGGGGGGGGGGGGCGGCGAAGAAAGTCTTCCGCCCCCCCCCCCCCCCCCCCACGAGATGGATTTTATATATTAAACATACACTTTTACTAGTGTCCGTCACTCCGAAACATGTTGACCGACCGCCCCCCCCCCCCCCCCCGGAGAAAAAAGTCTGGAAGAAACACTGGTTTTTATTTCCTTGCAGTTTTACATTTAGCTTGTTTAGTTTCTTTGTAATATCCACAATGAACTTGAATGTTTCAATTCGGGATGGGCAACTTAACAAGAAGTACACTGAAATAGGTAGTAACTAAATATTCTAATAGAATAGAGCGAGTTTATTGTTTATTATTGTATCGTTTATTGGCGAGTCTTGCAGAATAATTATTTTTTTTTTAGTTTTGCACCAAAAATAAGTATTAAAATGTGTGCATGGAGCTGAAGAGCCGCATCAAATAATTATTAAAATGTGTGCATGGAGCTGAAGAGCCGCATCTTGACATCGAAGGAACCTCATACGGCTCTATTACGTGGGACTACAGCAAATAAGCAGATTTTTCTTTTTTTATGATATTTTTTTTTTATGTAATGCTTTTATTTTCCAATTTAAAACAAGTACAAATACAATAACATTCCACGCCGTTTGGGTGGATATTTACAATCAGTGTTTCTTCCAGACTTTTTTCTTCGGGGGGGGGGGGCACTTGAAATTTTCGGGGGGGCGGTAGACTTTCTTCGGGGGGGGGGGGGCGGACACTGTTAAAAGTATATATTTTCTATATAAATTATATACATTTCATTTCGTTCGGGGGGGGGGGCGGTAACATTTTTTCGGGGGGGGCTTCCCCGAAGAGATGCCTGGAAGAAACTATGTTTACAATATAGCTACATTGGTTAAAGAGTACAGTAAATAAATAGCAAAATATGTAAATGAAATACAAAAGGTACATTGAATTGAAAGACAATTGCTTCAACAATGAAAAAAGGCTGGTTTGTAACCTGTTTGCAAACAAAATGATAGATCCTTGGTGGGAACATCAATAAATAATACAATTTAATTACTTTAAAAAAACAGGATTTCAAAACCAAAAAATTTTTGCCGCATGGATACATGGATGAACAAATTTAGAGAAAATAATACTGCAATTTCGCAAAGAAATTTAACATTCTTATAATGTTATGTCTATTGACAGCTGCCGTTCGCAATATTGGGCTTGCCGTGTAGGGCAATGTAAATACATAGTGCAATTACAATACTTTCTAAAAAAAAAACAAAAAAACACAGCTGTCAAAATGTTCCTAAAAGTTACATGGATAAACAGAAATAAAAAAAGAAACGTGGTATGGCCGGGAGGTGTGGGTGAGGGTTGGTTGGGTAAGGCAGGCCAGGCAGCGCAATCATTGTTGCGTGACATGACTGCTGGAAGGGGAAATAAGTCTTCCAATTTTTTGTGATACAGTATTAGGGGTATCCAGCATTGGTGACAAGGGGGGGGGGGGTGGGGTGGGGGGGGTGGGGGGGGGGATCTCGTATGCAATGCTTTTTTTTTTTGGGGGGGGGGGTGATACAAGCATGAACAACATTGGGCCACCCGGGGCGTGGTCCGGGTGGCTCCTCTCCAGGTCTCTCGACACAAGGGGCGGGGGGGGGAAACCAGGGGCGCACCCCGTTACTGGCGGTGACAATTTTTGCAAATGTCGACTTGGAGAATAACATTTATCGCTTGATCTTAGCCAGAAATACAATTTTTTATAAACAAAAGCTGGTAAGATTCCGGTTGACGGACTGTTAAATAGCAACTATAGAAATTTCCTTGCTATTAATATTAAAGATGGTTGATATAAGTAACATTTAATTATTCGATTGACAACTAACAATTATTAAAAGTAATTAAAACTTTTTATTAGTTACCAAAGATTTTAAATACTATTATTGTAGTTTAATTTTCTATAATTTATTCTAACGTTTGTTTACTTGTTTTTGCTTGAAAATATATCTTTTGTTTTCCCTTTTTTTAATATTGTTTAATTTTATTATTACCTCCCTTTAAAAAATTCAATGTTTTTGTTTTCTCCCCTAAGAAAGTAGTTACACGCTCTAGATATCTTGACTCAAACAAAAGACGATAGCAAACCGCTTTGGGAGATTTTTGGTGTTGGAGAGTTTAGTTTGCGAGAATTTAGTGTGGGAGAATTTAGTGTGGGAGAATTTAGTGTGGGAGAATTTAGTGTGGGAGAATTCAGTGTGGGAGAATTTAGTGTGCTAGAATTTAATGAGGGATAGTTTTGTGTGGAAGAATTTAGTGAGAGATAATTTAGTGTCGGAGAATTCAGTTAGGCAGAATTTAGTGTGGGAAAATTTAGTGTGGGCAAAATGATTGTGTTGTGTTGTAGTGTAGGCAAGGGAAATATTTGCATTGGTTTGTTTACAATTATATCTACTGATGGTGTGAGGGGGTTTACTGTGGGTATGTTAGTTGAGTGGGACCGTTAGGTATCAGTAGGTGTGTGTTTGTTTTGTGTGGGGGGAGGGGGATTAGTGGACGCATTTTGTGTTTGTGTGGGTGGGATTAGTGGACGAATTTTGTGTGTGGTTGGATTAGTGGACGCATGTTGTATGTGGTGGGATTAGTGGACGCATGTTGTGTGTGGTGGGATTAGTGGACGCATGTTGTGTGTTGGTGTTCGGGATTAATTCATGTGTGGGGATCAGAGTTTCTTCTTAGTCTCCACCCCCCCCCCCCAGCCAACCTTCACCTAACGCGAATGAAATAGATTTTTTTTTTATAGAAAGTATATACTTTTACCAGTTACACCCCCCCCCCCCCACCCCGGGAGAAAAAGTCTGAAATAAACACAGTGTGACACAAGAGGAAACATAAAGTGCATTTATTCTGTCCAGACATCCAGTGTACATTTCTTCTGTCCAGACATCCAGTGTACATTTCTTCTGTCCAGACATCCAGTGTACATTTCTTCTGTCCAGACATCCAGTGTACATTTCTTCTGTCCAGACATCCAGTGTACATTTCTTCTGTCCAGACATCCAGTGTACATTTCTTCTGTCCAGACATCCAGTGTACATTTCTTCTGTCCAGACATCCAGTGTACATTTCTTCTGTCCAGACATCCAGTGTACATTTCTTCTGTCCAGACATCCAGTGTACATTTCTTCTGTCCAGACATCTAGTGTACATTTCTTCTGTCCAGACATCCAGTGTACATTTCTTTAATCTTTCTCGCGGGTCAGAGTTGTTGTCCTTCAGGGTGTGGTCTATAATCAACCTTCGGATCATCTATCTATATATATCATCTATCTATATATATATAACGAGCAGACCCGCGGTGTATCATACGCCGCTATTTAGTTGTTGTGTTTTCTAGTTTTCAGTAATTCATAATTTGTGAATTCGACAGTACCAGTGCTGCCACTGAAAATATTTGCTTTAAAACACTAAACCCCCCTTCCCCCCTCCCCCCCCCTCCCCACCCCCTGTGAAAGCAGCCTCCTCTTAGTTACCTCCTCTTAGTTCAAAAAAGGTTTCAAAATAAAATATCTGCCCCTAATAGCCGTCACCAAACCCAGCTCTACGACTGTTAACATTTAGTGTGAACCACAGCTCACTAGACCATGTGAGGGAGGGGTGGTAGCGATAGAGAGGAAGAGAGGGGACTGCAAGGCGCGCTTGCTGCTTGTTTTCTAACGTCCCCCAGAGAGAATGATATATATAGATTCTCTTTATGAGGACCATGCGATACACCACGTAAACGCACGCCGTTACTCCCCCGCTCTCTAGGCATATAGCTACCACATCTACCAGTCTGGTGAGCTGTGGTTCACGCTAAATGTTTACATTCGTTGAGCGGGGTCATTTTAGTTCTGAAACTAAGAGGAGGTAATAACAAGTTCTGATTGATCTCTTCATTGTCGTCTGTAAACTGCCGTCCCTGACAGCTGCTTTCACGGGGCCGTGAAGGGGGAAGGGACGGTAGTGTCGAATTCACAAATTATAAATTACTGAAAGGTAGAAAATAAAACAACTAAATAGTTACTTGTATAACGGTGCTTTTGTTAGCCCTATATCTAAGACTAAATAGTAAGGGGAAAAACATGCCTTAAACCCTTTATGTTAACGAGCTTTTACAAGCGCTAAAACGAGTTGGCGGGTGCTGACTCGTTGTCACCTTCATTAACTTTAGCTGCTTTTGATGTTTTCTCCGGTACCAGGCCGTGTACCGGTCTATCAGTTTAGTTAGCGGGCGTACTACATACTAGACCACACTGTCCAGTTGTGATAACATTTAACAAATCTTGGGGATACGGGGTCTGAAAAAACGTCTGGCAACAATGTGGATAAGCTGCGGATGGGGGAAGGGGATGTGGGTAAAAAAGAGGAACTTTATTTGTGGACGATGAAGGGCAGATTCAATTCCGTACCACGTTTAGAAAAGCAAAAGGTACCCTAGGATTACATAGCTAACTTATCAACCATACTTTACATATTTTCAACGTCATTTTTACTTTCTCGTATATACGAAGTATAAAGAAAGTCTTGTAATCATGCAAAAAAAAAACCGAGATTTTTACAAATCTCAACGTTTTACACCTCACTGAAACGGAAAAACATAATTTTGCAATCTTGTCCGTATGTCTGTGTGTCTGTGTGTGTGTGTCTGTCTGTCTGTCTCTGTGTAAACACGATAACTTGAGTACCGTTACAGCTAGGTTGATGAAATTTCATATATAAGTATTTTATCAAAATCGTAGATTCGTTTCAACTTTTGAGCGATTTCCGATAACCGGAAGTGGTAATTTTTCTACTTTGAATTTTTCAAAAGCCTATAACTTGAGTATTATTTCAGATAGATAAATGAAATTTCACATGTAAGTAAAAGATCTAATTTTCTACCTTCTGTTAAATTTTGACCGTTGACCGGAAGTACTAAATTACGCTATTTCCGATTTCTCAAAAAACGCATGTAAGTTATACAAGAATAATCGAGAAAGTTTCGGGGAGATCACTCTCGGTTTATTAGATGTAGTATTCGCAAAGAAGCAACTTAATTCGCAACCGAGTCAAAGGTCTTTAAGTCAGAAAGTCCGCATACCTCCCCCCCACCCCCCCCCCCCCATCTTCTTATAGAATCGTTGAGTGTGTGTATCAAGCAAATAAATATAGGCCTTTGTTTACAAGGGTTTGTTTTATTCTTTAGCAAGATAAACTAATGGGATATGAAATAAATAAAGACTATCAGTGTACACATTCAACTTGTTACAATAGAATGAACACACTCGTAAAATGTGTTTTTAACTAATATTTCTTATATTTTTAATAACATTTTGGATCCCGCACAGTCTACTTGGTGAATTTAATCAACCACTGTTCAATTAATAATATCCACCTTTGGCTTATAATGTTTAAGACAGCTTAGATATATCTTTATTTTATATTTTAAATAGACATAATGGCCTTATAATATAATACAAATATAACGGAATACAAAAGCGGAGAAAGGTAGTATCGATATCGCTAACACTTAGGCCTACGAGTTCTATTTTTTAGTCGGGTTTTACAGCTTGTAAACGTATGAAGAAGAAAGTAAAAACATGTGTGAAAATAATATCAAAAATGTACAGACTCACACTAAATTCAAATTAAGTCTGAATGTGTTTTTTTTTTAATTGATCTAAATACCAACGGATATAGCGACGAAATATTAGCGATACCACTTTTCTCGATTTTTAGATTTAAGCCTCTACTACAGGGGTCTCCAAACTTTTAAGTCCGAGGGCCGCATTAACTATCAAATTTCAGTTCGGGGGCCAGTTTCTTCCAGGCATGTCTTGATTTTTTTGAGCAAAGTTCCTCATCATCACCAACAAACGATTTTTACTTGGACAAAAAGATCTCCGCGGGCCGGATGAGAGGACTTCGATGGCCGCATCCTGCCCGCGGGCCGTAGTTTGGAGACCCCTGCTCTACTAGATCTATAATGCATTACGAAAAAGATGATTTTCGTTTTTAAAAAATTACACTAAAAATCATACAGTCTTACTAAAATCAACCTTGGTGACATTATTTTTAGTTGTAAATCATTCTATGTATAACTTAATTTCAACTTTGTGTTGCGTTATCGTATACCTAATTCAATGTAGTAGCACGTAGTATAGACCGCAACATATTAGCACAACTCATACAATTTTTACTATTTTAAAATGGTTAATTTGTTATTTTTGAATCTACTCATTTACTAGTTTAATTATTAACATTCTTTGAGAAAGAAATGTATAAAAATTGGTGTAATAATTCCTATAAAATGAAGGAACATAACAATGCGATATCGATACCGCTAATAGGGTACCTAGTTTGTGAGACTATTTGCATAGTCTGCTAAACGGATAAACCTAAAATAAATATGCTAGTTAGAAAGCTTAATAAAAAATGAAGATAATGTCACTAAAAACAGAGTTAGTCTCAATGTTTTACTATTTTAAGTAAATTTTTGTAAGCTCACCTATTAAACTCAATATGAGATTAACAAAAACAAGTAAAAAGTTGAAATAAAAATTATACGGCGGTAGCGGCCAATAACCGCTGCTCAGTGGCGGAACTAGAAAAAAAGGGCCACCCCGCAAAAAAAATTTTTTTAGGCCCCGCATATATATATATATATATATATATATATATATATATATATATATATATATATATATATATATATATATATATATATATATATATATAGGCCTATATATGATATGGTATATATACAATCAGAAAATACGAACATAAGATACTCATTATACTGGCCTGTTCGGGATTTGAGATACATCAACTTAAAAAAATTTCAACTTCATGTCAAGTGAGTTAGTGCAATAGTGTGTTTTGTGAAAATCAGTTTTAATTAATTTTTGATAGAAGCCATCTTGGCCATCTGTCGGTCAAAAATAATATAAAACATTAAAGCTTTGTATAAGTAATGGTGTCTCGTGTTATGTTTATTTTTATGTTTTTTTTTGTATTTATATTATTAAATTTTTAAATATTATTGATTTAATACATTTCCTTTTTATACAATGTCATTCTTTAGTAATTACTTATAAAAAAATAATAATTAAGAGAAGTAAATGGTTTTTAATTTGTTTAGTATAAATCTATTAAAAGGAGCTCATGATCATCCCTATTCGACTATTTAAAAAAAAAGGGGAAATAAGTCATGGAAGTGGTTTGAACATTTGCTTATCTTTGATCAGTTAAATTGTAGGAGAAAGACTCGGCTTTCACAGTGGTTTAAAAGCAAAGGGAAAGAGAATATACAAGAGCGTGGGGTGGTGTCTATAGAATAAAGATAATCCAACCGCAGCTACGGTAATTTTTTACAAGACAACCAAAAGTCAAACATAAAAGAAATTTTTTTTTAACTATAATTTTTTTTTTATTATTGTCGGCTCTGGGCCCCTAAATGGCGTGGGCCCCCCCGCATTGCGGGGTCTGGCGGCACTGTAGTTCCGCCCCTGCCGCTGCTAATAATGAGGGCATATATAATTGGAATCAAAATCGCATTCCATCGTTTTTAAACGGTTAACATAGCGATGCGAACGACTACATTTGACTGATTTTTTTGAGCCTGTGACGTCAAATTTTATTTATTTTTGCAACTATTATAGTAATTATTATGCGAGTCTTCAGTGAACACGCAGTAAATACACAAATATAATATCACGAACAGTTAACTTTATAATGGTAATCGGGTTAAAATCTTCTTTGTATTAATATTGTAGCTGGTTGATACTTGTAACTACTAATTTTTGAATTAACAGCTAACAATCACTAGGTGTTGTAATTCACAATTTTTATTAATTTTTCAAAATTTTCAAACACTTTTCTTGTTACATAATTTTTTTTATTATTAATACTAACGTGTGTTTACATTTACTTTGTATCAATATATATGAATGTGTTTTTTCTTCTCTTTATCGTTTAATTTAATAATTGTCTCCCTTTATAAAAAAAATGTTTTTTCCCGTGACAAAAAAGTTCTACGCGGGAGATATTTTGACAGAAACAGAAGACGACAGCAAATCGATGTGAACTGTTTTTCACCTTTGTGCACTCTTGGGACTAACACTAATATTCTCGGAGTGGGGGGGGGGGGGGGGGAAATGTGTGATGTAATCTAGTAAGGGGTAGTTGAATGTTTGGATGATTTTGGTGGAGACTATTTATGTATCGTGTTTAGATTTGGGAGATTTTTAGTGTGGGAGAGTTCAGTGAGGGAGAATTTAGTGTGGGAGAATTTAGTGTGGGGGAATTTAGAGTGGGAGAATTTAGTGTGGGAGAATTTTGCGATTATTATTGTGTGGGATTGAGTTTATGGATGGCTCTTTGTTACTGAATAGGCGTTTTGCATGTTTGAGTGTAGCATTGTCAAGTGTAGGGAATGCCCATCTAAGTGTCCCTTTGATTTTGTCGTTTTCATTAGTTAGAACTGCAATGTATATGGACCGTGTGTTTTGCATGTGTTGTCCATTGTGGTGACGTCAGGGGCTTGTAAGGAGAAGTACCAGGTGTCAGCTCTGCCACAGTTGAGTAGATTTTTTTTTGCCTCAGACGTCAGTTGTGTGTGTTCGCTTTAGTATTACAGTTTTCATCATCGGCTTGTGAGGACTGATACAGATTTACAATAGTAATATTTCTCTCTTACTTGTAGCTACTTTCATTCATTTAAGATGGTATACTTATACATAGATCTAATACAAAACGTCTTAATATAAAAAAAAAAAAAAAAAAATTAAATAATAATCATTAAAAAAGTTTAAAAAACCCACGTTTTCTGATTGAACTAAAAAGTAGAAAATAAATGCTATACATCACAATAATGCAAGCGATCACTCTACTGGAATAGTTGGTTTCCTGAATAGATGGAATCTAGTGAGGGGAATTGAATGTTTGGGAGATTTTGGTAGAGACAATTTTTGTATCGAGTTTAGCTTTGGGAGATTTTTAGTGTGGGAGAGTTTAGTGTGGTAAAATTTAGTGTGGGAGAATTTAGTGTGCGAGAATTTAGTTTGTGGGTATTTAGCTTGGGGGAATTTAGTGTGGGAGAATTGAGTGTGGGAGAATTTAGTGTGGGAAATTTTTTTGTGGGGGACTTTAGAGTGGGATAATTTATTGCGGGACAATTTTGTGTGGGAGAATTAGGTGTGGGAGTATATTGTGTTGTAGTGTAGACAAAGGAAGTTATTTGAGTGTTTGTGTGTATATAAATAAATCTACGTGTGATTGGGTTTCCCTGGAATAAGTTGAGTGGGGGTGTTTGGATTATTGGGGTGGGGGAGTTGTCCTTCTGGGTGTGGTTTAATCGACCTCCGGATCATGTGATAATGTGACGGATTGCGTCATTTGTATAACGGTGCTTTGTTTATTTTTTCATATAAGACTAAATAGTAGGGAAAAAACATCTATATATATAATTCTCTTCTGGTAGACGTTAGAAAACAAGCTTTAAGCTCGCCGAGCAGTTCCCTCTCTTCCTCTCTAGTCATATCGCAACCTCCCCCACACCCACATGGTTTGGTGAGCTGTAGTTCACGCTAAATGTTTACATCGTAGAGCCGGGTTTAGTGACGGCTATTAGGGGCAGACAATTTAGTTTAAAACTATTTTATACTTATGGGAAGTAACTAAGTGGAGGCTGCTTTCACATGGGTGGGGGGGGGGGGTAGGGGTTTGGGAAAGGAGGATTTTAGTGTTTTAATGCAAATATTTTCAGTGGCAGCATTGTTACTGTCGAAATCACAAATTATGAATTACTGAAAAGTAGAAAATAAAACAACTAAATAGCGGCGTATGATACGCCGCGGGTCGGCTCGTGTCTTATAACCTATGCCTATATATTAACGAGCTTTCACAAGCGCTGAATTACAAAAGTAAGAGTACACTTTTTAAGCTATAATACTAAACACAAAGCTTTCTAATGCTAGTGCGAATGTCTCGAGTTCCGGGCTCAGTTCTGTTGGGCTCCGTGAGTTCACCCAGCTCTGATGGGTACCTGACGCACCTTGGGTAACTAAGGCTGATAGGCTTAGTATTGACCACATTATCTCCCTGTATGTCGAGGTGATTGAAACACGATCTTTACTTCATCTGCCATTTGTGTATAGGGCACGAAGGGGAAAAGATTATGAAGATAAGTTAAATAAAAAGCGCGGGTCGATCAGTGGCGGAACTAGAAAAAGGGGCCACTCCGCAAAGTACATTTTTAGCCCCCCCCCCCCATATAAATATATAGGCCTATATATGTGTGTATGTATATATGTATATATATATATATATATTATTATTATTAAAACAGATGTCAACATCATTATTTTTTTTTTTTTAAGTGTGAAATCAATATTTATTGTCTTAAAAAGTAGAAGTTTAATTTTATTTAATATCAGATCTTTTTTTCAAGTTCAAGCTTGTGAAATAATCAAAACTTTTCTTTCCCACCATTATTTCACATTCAGACCCTTTTCTCACTGTTTATCTAACATTCATACTTTTTCTCAGTTTTTCAATACATTTCTTAGTAAATACACAGATATTTAACAATAAGTTAAAAACATTTAAAATAAACAGAAATATAATAAATGAAGTATACTGATGCCAGTAAACATTTTTCATCAATAAATCTTTGTAATTCAAATCTATTATTTTAGCAACAAGTCATTGAATACAAGGCTTTCTTTAATATAGGTATGCTAGAAGCTAAACCAAAGATATTCATAAATAGTTAAGTCCAGTTTGTTCAGAAAGCTTTGAAAAAAGTATTTTACAGTTGATGTAAAATTATCACAAGCCTGACCACTACCCCCATAAGTCTTCAGTTCTTCCAAACTTGAAAACAAATGCACTAAAAAAAATGAGTGCATTTTGCAGAAATACTGCTATTCCAGGCCAATCTGGTTTCACATTTCCCACAACATAAAAACCAATGAGGATCCAGCTAGCTGCAATCAAAGCTCCAAATGCCAACAGGAATCCAATGAATAGCCATACGCGAGCACCTGTTTGACCCAAGCAGCCTGTAGTGTAAGATTCACCCCTTATCTGACCATTTGACACTGAGTTGATCATGAAAAAGGCCAGTGTTAAGATGATATCAGGAGTAAGATAGGCAAAGTTAAACTTATTTTCTGTGGGCACTGCAGCATCAATAAAAAACCACCAGCCTGAAAAGAACATGATCCCAGAAATGATTGAAACAACTAGGTTTCTTCGTTCTCCAAATTCAATACATTCACATCTTGGCCAGTGACAAATGTCCAGAAACCCAGACATGATCCCTTATTTTGCTAAGCCTGCTACAGCAAATGCTTCACCTGAATTTAATTTATGTATATAGCCTTAGAGGTTCTATTACTACTATTAAAATGAGATAATTCAACTTTCTTCCTCAGCTTCTGCTAGTTACATCATTAAAATTTAGTTTTATTTTATCTCTGCTATAAGACCGTTTAACTTACAGGCGGTCAAAAGAATTTAAAACATGAAAGCTTTGTATAAGTAATGGTGTCTCGTGTTATGTTTATTTTTATGTTTTTTTTTTGTATTTATATTATTAATTTTAAATACATTTCATTTTTAAACAATGTCATTCTTTAGTAAGTATTTTACTAAAAGATAATAACTAAAAGAAGTAATTGCTTTTTAATTTGTTTAGTACAAATCTATTTAAAAAAGAGCTTATGAGCACGCCTATTTGACTATTTAAAAAAGGAAATAAGTCATGGAAGTGGTTTGATAAGTTTGATTGTAGGAGAAAGAGGACTCGGCCTTCACAGTGGTTTAAAAACACATTGAAAAAGAATATACAAGAGCGTGAGGGGGTGTCTATAGAATAAAGATAATCCAACCGCAGTTACAGTGATCTTTTTACAAAACAACCATCAAGTTGAAAATGCAAGAAAATTAATTTCTTAATAATTATATATTTTTTTTATTATTGTCGGCTTTGGGCCCCTAAATGGCGTGCCCCCCCCCCCCCCCCCCCACCCGCATTGCGGGGTCTGGCGGCACTGTAGTTCCGCTTTGCGCAGTGGCGGTACCATAGCCAATGAGGTTTCTCGGCCTTTTGGCTAAGATCAAAGTGTAGTATCTGTTATGGATCTACACGGATCTTAGCCATTTGGTTGGTCAGCCCTTTTTAGGGCTGGCTACCGGGGTCGAGAGGCGGTCAAATCTACTACTCTAACTCACGCAAATCTCGCCAACGACCGCTGTGGGGTTGCTCCCACACATCCCTCGAACGCACACGCTCTCGAGATGAGTCACCCAGTACTTGTATTGGGTGGCTTCAAATGTACGAGTGGCTAACTTTTCAATCTTTTATTTTTCAGCCTGACGACACCCATCTAGGAGAAATCTTAGGTGGGAGGTCTGTCTATCGCCAACAAATCGAACTCATCTACTACGTCAAACGCAACTACCTTGCTCAACAAATCGAACTCATCTACTACGTCAAACGTATCTACATCGCTCCCAACAAACTCACTAACACTCTGACGACACCCACCTAGGAGAAATCCTAGGTGGGAAGCTTCCGTCAAAACACTAGTAAATCAACTAACCATCTCTCAAGATCATCTACTCAAAATAAACATTCGCCAACAGCTCTACGTCGCCCACCTCAACACTTCACCAAGCTCAAAACCATCGACTCATCAACATCAGCAAACTTCACTCTTCAACGTCACCTCGCCCAACTCAATTACTCGACTACTTCACGTTACTCCTCCTCAAATCACAATGAACAATACTTCAAAGCAACTCACCTCGAAAGATCTCTCAACACAAGAACCCACCCAACTCATCTCCCCAAGCTTCAATGCATCGAACAACTCTACTACCAAGCGCATCATACCTCATCTCAACGCAAGAACACTACCTCAACCACCCTCTCCAAGTTCTACACCATTCGACCAACTCCACCATCAACGTCAAGACACCAAACTCACTCTCACCAAGTACAACTACCAACAAAGAATAAACCATTATCAAACCAAGAGCGTATCAAGCACAAGAAGAAAGGCCAAAAAACAGAGAAGCGATCATGTTTGTACTGTCCTGTACTTTATGTCATAGCAAACCAGAAACAAAATCAAGAAAGAAACAAATGGAACCAAGAAATCGGAACAAAGAAATCAAAGAAACATGGAACAAAGAAATCAGAAGGAATATTAAGACATTGTAAATCTTTTTAATGTTATACTATGTATCACATTGTAATTTTTTAACATGTAACCTTTATAAAAAAAAAAAAAAAAAAAAAAAAAAAAAAAACTGTAGTTCCGCCCCTGTCTAGTTGGTATCTTACTCAACCGAAATCTTTTTTTTTTCTGTTTCTAGATCTGTTGGTTTATTTTGTGGCAACGAATGCCTATGCTTGATTTGTCATAGATGGGCTATGCATTAGGGGCAAATATTAAAGTGGCCTTTTCATACAATTGGCCAAGGTTGACCTTACCATAAAAGTGGCCGAGGTGCCCTTCCATACAAATGGCCAATGTTGGCCTTTCCATAAAAGTGGCCCAGGTGGCTTAAGTTGGCATCTATTCACGTAACATCGCCTCTCTTTGAAATCACGAACACATCAAAAGACAACTCAATACAAAGTGGTACAAAGGCACAGTGTTCATATACCTAGTACAACGTGCAGTTATCGTACCAACTGCCTTAAGTTTGGTCCAGGAAAGTTATTTTAGAAGTTTTAAATGACAACACTATGATAGCAACCTTAGAATTAAATAAACTATTTCGTGTTATTAAAAGTGTATAAAATTTCACAAAACTCGTATGACAAGATCACAGAGCTGCTCAAAATTCCTTAAAAAAGTTGTTTTATTTATATTTAAAACATTACCAGAGAAAATCTTTTAAATAATATATCACATTCAAAATTCTGTAAGCTATATACATGCTATATATACATATTGAACTAAAACGGATGTAATTTATATAATCATATACAAGCTACAAACATAAAAAACATAGAATAAAAAGGTTTTCAATAATCGAACTTTGTAAGCAATGTCACGTGGTCATACTAAAGTCGCGTGCTGGACTCTCCGTTAGCTTGTCTGTCTGACGTGGCACCAGTGTCTGTCTTCTCGGTAGAGTCTGTCTGGTACCGCTTGCAGAAGAAGACTTTCTGCATGGCGCGATCATAGGGTTCTAAAGACCGTAGCGACTGGGGTAGGAACATCCAGTCTTGGAGCTTTCTGGGCAGGCTCTGGGGACGTTTAGCCTGCAGGCATTTGATGACGCCGATGATGATGAAGAGAAGGCAGACGGGCCCGAGGACGCCGAGGAGGACGTACCAGCCCGGGATGGAGAGAGCGAAGACTAGGGCGGGGAAGAGGAAGAACATGAGGAGGATGTAGACGATGGCGAACCAGCGATACTCGGCCGTGCAGTTGCCTAGAAATTTGGCAAGCGGGATGGGGAAGCGGAGGTAGGGGATGGGGTAGAACAGGAGGATGCCGGTGATGTTGAAGAAGAGGTGGCAGAAGGCTGCTTGTAACGCGTTTCTGAGGCCGTCCGTGTTGGCTAAGGCGGAGAGAATCGCCGTGGTCGTGGTGCCGATGTTTGACCCCAGGGTCAAAGGGTACATCCGGTCGAGTTCGATGACCCCGATGCCGACGAGCGGGGTGAGGGTGGAGGTGAAGATGGAGGAGCTCTGGACGATGATGGTCAACCCGGCGCCGATGATGATGGCGAGGTATCCGGTGAGGTAGCCCAGCGGTCCGGGAAAGTCCGCGTTGATGAATTTTTTGATGATGAGAGCGATGGGGCCTTGGAGAAGGGAGTGGAGCAGTTTGACAATGGCGACCAGACACAGGCAGAGAATGGTAAGGGAGATAACCAGCATGATTGCTCCAATAGCTTTGTCTTTTAATGTGGAGTACATTTCCTTGAATAAAAACTCACCTAAGGGTTAAAATACAATTAATCATAAATTACAAACAACAGAACTTCATTCAAGTATTTATTTATAGTTAACTGTGTCAAAAATATTTTAATAATATATTTTATATTCATATATAGAAAACAGAGATTTTTGTGAAATTTAGAAAATAATAAATAAGTGTAAAAAAGTGAATAATTGTTGTTTAAAGCTCTAATTCTATTACCTAACCACGGTGCTAAAGCTATTTTTTAATGTTAATTTCATATAGATAAATACCCAACCTTTTGATAACCCTAGCAAACTGCTGTTCTAATGACATCCTTTAATGTTCATTTCATAAATATATAATTACCTAACTCCAGCATGACATTTAACACAAACTCAAATTTGAAATGATTAAAAGCTAGTTAAATTTGCTATGACATTCATTTCAGGATAATGCTGTGTTGTTTTTTTTTTATTTTTTTTTATATTAAACTTCTGGAGGAATGAAATAGGGGGGAGGGGGGATTCAACCATCCAGTTAGTGAGTGAATGATCTCATCGATTATATTGTTTTTACCTGTTTGTTCGAATTGAAACGTTCAAAGTAACAGTGGTTGTTTCAGACCTTTTGCTCGAGGGGGGTGGGGGGGATGGCATATAAAGATCCGGAGAGGGGAGGGAGGACTATTGTCATAAACAAGTATATATTCAGAATATTCTCTATTTTAAAAAATTCTATTTTGTCTAAGGGGTTGGGGCTAAGTGTGGGTTCTTTGAATTCTCCACCCACTTCACACAGGAAATGCCTGAAAGAAACTCTGCCCTTACATAGCTGAAACTAACTCCGCCCATGCCTCCCTGAGCCTTGCCACCTCCCTCATGAGCAGAGTTTCTTCCAGGCATCTCTTCGGGGGGGCTAAGTCCCCCCCCCCCCCTTCCGAAAATTTTTTACCGCCCCCCCCCCCCCCGAACAAAATGAAATTCATATAATTTATATAGAAAATATATACTTTTAACAGTGTCCGCCCACCCCGAAGAAAGTATACCGCCCGACCGAAAATTTCAAGTGCCCCCCCGGAGAAGAAAGTCTGGAAGAAACACTGCTCATGAGACACTGAGGCTGGCGGGCAGTGCTCTCTCTAGGGGGAAAAGGTGGCCTACAACGTGTATTTTGTGTGCGCAGCGTTCTCAAAGTCTTACAATACAACATGACTGCTCGTTCAAAATCTACTGCGTGGCTGATCTTAAAAAAATCTACTGCGTGGTTGATTAAAAAAGAAACTACTGCGTGGCTGATTTTTAAAAAACTACTGCGTGGCTGATCTTAAAAAAATCTACTGCGTTGTTGATTAAAAAAAAACTACTGCGTGGCTGGTTTTTAAAAAAAAAGCTACTGCGTGGCTAATTTCTAAAAAACTACCGCGTGGCTGCTTTTAAAAAACTACTGCGTGGTTGATTAAAAAAAAATTACTGCGTGGCTGATCTTAAAAAAAAAACAACTACTGCGTGGCTAATTTCTAAAAAACTACCGCGTGGCTGCTTTTAAAAAACTACTGCGTGGTTGATTAAAAAAAAATTACTGCGTGGCTGATCTTAAAAAAATCTACTGCGTGGCTGATTAAAAAAAATGCGTAGTCCCGTAACCGTGCATCTTAAAGACACCATAGCAGTCGGGCTCTGCTCTCAGTACTCACATTCCTTGAAGCACGTCATCTTCTCCACGTCCCTCGTGTACAGCGTGCACGAGAAGTCCTCACCCACAAGCTCGTCCATGACGCTGACGTTGCTCACGGCGCAGCTGGAGAGGGAGAAGTTGTGGGAGCTGGAGCTGAAACAGCTGCTGACGCCGGAGCAGTCCAGGGTCTGGTGGTGGTCTGGTGGATATGGTGGAGTGGATAGGTGGATATAGATATGTGGATATGGACTGGCTATATGATGGATTGGATAGGTCTAGGACAGGGGTCGGCAACCTGCGGCTCGCGAGCCGCATGCGGCTCTTTTGATATCAAGATGCGGCTCTCCAGCTCCTTGAACAAATACTAATAATCTTAATAAAAAAATAAAATATTTGAAATAAAAAAAGTGTTAGTGGCTCTTTAAAACCAGGGAAATTTTGAAAATTGTAACTTTTGGATAGGTCTAGGAATATAAAGGCGGGTGGGTATTGTTGACGTGATATGTGGATGTAGATACGTAAATATGGAAAGTAAATATAGAAGAGTGAATGGGTCTGTGAATAAAGGGGTGGGTGGATATGGATGTGTGGATAGGTGGATATAGAGACGTGGATATGGACAGTCAATATGAATGAGTGGATAGGCCTCAGATGTTATGAGTTTGTGGGTATGGATAAGTAGATGGAAATAAATGAATATTCACCTTGACGCCGATGGTTACCTACCCTTAACCTAACTTAGATAACCTTGACCCCGAGTCTTACTGATTTTAATCCTACCTTTAAGGACCTTGACCCCGAGGCTTACCCGCCCTACATCCGACGACCTTGAACCCGAGGCTTACCTATCTTTAACCTAACTCAGACAACCTTCACCCCGAGGCTTACCCACCCCACCTCAGACGACCTTGACCCATAGGCTTACCTATCCTCTTCTTACAACAGTCGACCTCTGACCTCGTGCCCTGGAAAGCGTCACAGTCGACCTGTGTGACGAGCCTCTGGATGCTCCATGTCTTGTTACTCCGGGGCGTGCTCGTGCAGTCTTGGTGCCATGTCTGGTTCCGGCCCACGCATGCGCTAAGCTGCGGACGGAAGTGAAAGATTCGGTTACTAGAGCTGTACAGTCTAAGCTATACCCTCTAACCGGACGGTCCATAGGGCAAGTGAAGTAGAGTTCACCTGATTCTGGGACCTCTGTATATTATGAGGTACCAACCAGAGCTGGGTGGGCTCAGGTATTTTATACTGACGAACTTGGATTCCAACTCGAGACTTTCAGGTAGCTGTCTAGCTCTCTACCGCTAAGCCGTAAAGTCTAGTAAAGTTCCCTTTTCTAACCTGAAGGTCTATGGGGCAAAAGAAGTAGAGTTCATCTGCTCATTTGACCCCGGCATGTAAACGGAAAGTGTAGTCAACAGTATGCCCAGCGCATATACCTTCTCTAATGTGTGTTAGATACCCATCAGAGCTGGGTGGACTCAGGGATGTTCAAATGTATAGATACCGTTTTCATACTCGAGACTTTCGTGTTAGCAGCCGAATGCTCTACTACGCCGCCCCATGAAGTCGTGAAGTCCTTACAACAATCTTTAACTTTAACGCTTTGAAATCGGGTCTGTACAACTTACGCTAATCATTTAGCTTTAGAACAAAAGTTAACCGAGACAATTAAACCACCAAGGTCAAACATTAGTTTCAACCATTAACCTAATCTCAACCATCAACCTCTTTCGAATTTGGGTTTTAAGTCAATAATATGTACTTGTCCACCCAGTGCTCTACTACGCCTTTACATGAAGTCGTGACGTCCATACAACGATCTCAACCGTTAACGCATTGAAATCGGGTCTATAAAACGTACGCTAACCATTTAGCTTTAGAACAAAAGTTAACCGAGACAATCGAACCACAATCGTTAACCATTAACTTCAAGCATTAACCTAAACCATTAATCTCAACTATCAACCTCTTTCTTTCGAATCTGGGTTCAAGTCAATAAATTGTCCCTGAGTCCACCAAACTCTGATGGGTACGTTACTCATGTTAGGGAAATAAAGGCGGCTTGGCATAGAACTGACCACACTATCTCTTCATATGCCGAGGTCTCTGAAGCAGATGAACTCTACTTCATCTGCCCCCATGTGTCTTGGGCACAAACAGGAAAAGATGATGATAATGATGATGATGATGATGATGATGGTGGTGGTGGTGGTATTGATAATGATGAGGATAATGATGGTAATGCTGATGATTATAATGATGATAATGATAATGATGATGATGATGATAATGATGATGATGATGATGATGATGATAATGATAATGATGATGATGATGATGATGATGATGATGATGATGATGATGATGATGATGATGATAATGATGATGATGATGATGATGATGATGATGATGATGATGATGATGATGATGATGATGATGATGATGATGATGATGATGATGATAAAATTTGAAATCACATAATATAACTATAGGACTATCGCAATCCACTTTAGAAGCCAATATTTTTTTTTTTCTTTCTTTACGGACACCACTGGTTCAGTAGGTATCTTTCATAGCCAGGCAGGCCTCAGCACGGCAAACTCCGACTAACTGGTTTGGATATTGGTTTGATTACTGTATCGGTCGCTTCTGTCTTTCGGTTCTCACAAGGCTTATCTTTCACCCCACGCGAACCCAGAGTCCAGTATCTTATAGCTCAACTGTAGGAAACTAATAACTAACATACTTCGTCACTCAGGTCAAATTAATGCATACTGACAGGTAGAGGAATGCATTCTGAATAAAATAACATTCCCCATGTAACGAAAATCGAAAAAGGGCGGCTCTTGGGCAGTGGCAAACATGGAATAGTCGCCATGGTGCCAGAGGCGTAGCGACCCTTCCCGGCGCCCGGGAACAAGCTTTTCGATTTGCACCCCCCCACCCCTCCTTCGAGATTTCGATTTGCACCCCCCTCAAACTTTCGATTTGCACCCCCCTCAACCTTTCAATTTTTTTTTCCAACCAATTTTGTGCCCCCCCCCCCCCTCGCTACGCTACTGCATGGTGCTGCTTACAGCGGCTGTGGGGCTGGGCCTGGTGCCTAAGCGGCTGTCCGTATACTTTCTACCTCATTTATTCTCACTGTTCTCTGATGAGTTTTTTAATCCTATTTAAAGTTGTTTTTCTTTACAGTATAATATGTTTATGTCTTTTGAGAAGAAACTATACAATTATTAACCATTGTGCATGGAACTGGAGAGCCGCACCATGACATCAAGAGAGCCCCATGCGGTTCGCGAGCCGCAGGTTGCCGAACTTGCGCTACCATATTAAGTGAGATTTCAGTAAAGCAGATATAAGAATACGCAGTTTTACAGAGCACTATAACAATCAATTAATAATAAATTTTCTTGGTATTATTATTGTAGATGGTTGTTACTAGTGTTTACTAAATAAAGGATTAACATCCAACAATTACTAGGAACTGTAATTAATGTTTTGTTAATTATCACCAAATTTTTTAGATATTTTTCTTGTAATTTAATTTTTTATAATTAATTTCAACGTTTGTTTACTTGTTTTTGTTTCAATTTATACTAATTCTTTTTTATTTCTTTTTATCGTTTAATTTTATTATTACCTCCCTATAAAAAAAGTATTGTTTGTTACTTCCCCTGACAAAAAAAGTTCTACGCGCGAGATATTTTGACAGAAACAGAAGACGGCAGCAAACCGCTGTGAACTGTGTTAGGGGTCATCCATAAATGACGTCACACTCGTATGGGGAGGGGGGTCCGTAATTTTGTGACGATGTGTGATGAGGGGGAAGGGGGGGGGGGGGGGTTCAGATGTTGCGAAGTCACATTTTTGCATTATAAAAAAGCAATGTTAGAAAACTAATTTTAGACGTTATTTCACGTTTTAGATAACTGTTTTAATAAATTGTAATAGTTTAGACAAGATTTTGGAAAAATATTGTTTTTAAAAAATTCAACTGCAAATTTGAGGGGGATTGTATGTTGAGGTGTGACGTCATTTTAGGGGGGGGGAGGTCTGGCTTTTTGTGACGACGTGTGACGGAGGGGAGGAGGTAAAAATCGTCCAAAAAGCGTGACGTCATTTATGGATGACCTCTTATACATTGGTGCACTCTCGGGACTAACACTAATATTGTGTCAATGTTTAGTTTCACGTGGGGTGGGGGATGGGGGAAGTGTGTGAACGAATCCAGTATGGGGGAATTGAATGTTTGGGCGATTATGGTGGAGACTATTTTTGTATCAACTTTAGATTTGTGAGCTTTTAGTTTTGGAGAATAATTTATCATTATTAACTTATCTCCTGTGATTGTTAATTAAGTTGTTACTTGTTTTATTGCAAATAAAAATATTTTTTGTATTATATCTTCGTATTTACTGAAGTCTCACATAATATGTTAGCGGGTTAATGTAATGGATCAGGGTCGGCAACCTACGGCTCACTAGCCGCGTGAGGCTCTTTCGATGTCAAGATGCGGCTCTTCGGCTCCATGCACACATATTAATAATTATTTTAGGTGCACAACTAAAAAAAGAATTATTCTGCAAGACTCGGCAATGAACGATACAATAATAAACATAAACAATAAACGCACGCTATTCTATTAGAATATTTAGTTACTCCCTATTTCAATGTGCTTCCTATCAACTTGTCCATCCCTAATTAAAACATTCAAGTTCATTGTGGATATTACAAAGATACTAAACGAGCTAAATGTAAATCTGCATGGAAAGGAAAACCCAGCCTATTTTTATTTTTATTTTTGTTGTTGTTAAATTCACGTAGGGCGATAAATTACTTAATTTCCATGAATATGAAGACAATTTCACGATGAAACCAATGCTACTGTTAACATGAATTACTTCAGCATTACAATAAAAGGGAGAAAGGATATATAGAATTGAGAGATTTGAGCAATTCAAAACAAATGCAAGTTCTATGGTGTTCATAGTAGATTCTCTCAACACAAAAACAAATGAGATCAACATTGAGCCTTTTAAAATTAATGCTGGTTCGCTTCAAATGAAATTGCTGGATTTGAAAACCAAACATTTGTGGAGTGGTAAGTTCACGGAAATCAAGACCAATTAGAAGATATGGAGGTCCAGTAAAACATGCACGTTTCACTGCACAACTGGACAGCTCTACTAGAATTGCCACGAGTTGATGCACTAATATGTGACGCATGGAATAGTCTCCCAGGATAGTAAAATGAGGTGAAGAAGTTGATATCTGGAGTGCTGACGATCTTCGGGTCAACATATTCATGCATGCCAGCGTTTTCTTACATGAATATAAAAAAAAGTAAACAATCGACTCGTCATTTGCATATTAAAACATAGGTGAAAAGTAATTAAATCTCGATGATAAAATAAAACCAAGGAGCGCACAAGCTAATGATACTATATATTATTTAATAACAGAGGTATAGCGAGGACGGGCGATGGGTGCGGGGCGCACCGGGTGACAGCGTTCGGGGGAGGGGTGACACCAAGGCAAAAAATTGCAAAATGTACAGAAGAAAATGCTATTTGCCAGTTCCTTTAATGATTAAAGTTAAATAATCTTTTACGTACAAAGTGGCAATTATTACAAGGTTTTTTTTTTTTGTTTTTTTTTTTTTTGGGGGGGGGGGGGGGGGGGGTGACGCAATGTCGTAAAAGTGCTAACTGTAGAGAAAACAATGTTACATCCAACTGTATATTAACAGACTATAGATACACATCGTTACTAACTATTAAGTCTGCAGTGATTAAAGCTTATAAATATACATGCACGCGTATGAGGCATATATTTAAATTATACGCTTATGTAGGCCAATGCACACAAATATATATATATATATATATATATATATATATATATATATATATATATATATATATATATATATATATATATATATATACTCATTTCTCCCACAAAAAAATGTCCCACACTAAATTCTCCAACACTAAATTTTCCCACACTAAATTCTTCCACGCTAAATACACACACACTAAATTCTCGCACACTTAATTCTCCCACACTAAATTTTACCACACTAAACAATCCCACACTAAAAATCTCCCAAAGCTAAACTCGATACAAAAATAGTCTCTACCAAAATCACCCAAACATTCGATTCCCCCTCACTAGTTTCAATCACACCCCCCCCCCCCACGCCACATGGAATAAACGCTGACTCAGAATATTAGTGTTTGTCACGAGAGTGCACCATGGTGTAACACAGTTAACAGCGGTTTGCCCGTCGTTTTTTGCGTGAGTCAAAATATCTAGCGCATGGAACTTTTTTGTTAAGGGAGAAAACAAATATTGAGTTATTTTCAAGGGAGGTGATTATAACATTAAATGATAAAAAGAAATGGAAAAAATAATAATATATTTTTAAGCAAAAAAGAGTAAACAAACATTAGTATAAATTATAAAAAATTAAAATGCAAAAATGGTATTTAGAACCTTTGGTAATTAATAACCAAATGTTAATTACAACTCCTAGTAATTGTTAGTTGTTAATCGAATAATTAGAAGTTACTTATATCAACCAACTTAAATATTAATACCGAGAAAACTCTTCAACCATCGCTCTGTGACATTTCTAATTGTTTAAGACAGGGGTCGGCAACCTGCGGCTCACCACGCGAAACAACAACCTCTACGGATAACCAAACTGCACCACAACCCTCAAAGCCGATAGATGACCAGACGACCCCAAACACGACCACCACGGACACTCTCAACAGTAGTCCAGCCAACTCTTCCAAACCGCCTGATAACACAACAAACTCTAATACAAGCACAACGAAACCATCAATCATCAAAGCAACTGAGACAACAATCCTTAACTCAGACCTGCCATCACCTCCTACGACGTCTCCAGACAAAACTACAACAAAGCAAATCCCTGCATTCGACAGCCCTAGCTTAGTATCAGATATGGACACTAATGCAGTCTCAAAAAGAAAAAAGAAGAAAAGCCCCACAGAGGCAAAGAAAATAACAAAGAATCTAAAAATCGAAAAACTAGCTCATAACAAAACACATTGCAAATTCTGCACCCTGCGATTCAGAACAACCTTGGAAGTGGATCTACACGAAGACGCAATGCATAAAAAGTTCAAACAGTGTCATATTTGTAAACAAACCACGACAGGTTACACAGAAAGCACATTCTACACGGACATACTCAAGCACTACGAAGAAGAACACCCCGACGAAACAATGTACGCCTGCAACATATGCGACGTATCCCTCCCATTAGAGGGTATACGGATGCATACAGAAAACCACCACCCAATCGCTCAACGCTCAAAAGCGAAGAAAACCTAGGCACTGGTTAATGTCTCAGAAGGAAAAGAACCTGACGACACCCATCTAGGAGAAATCTTAGGTGGGAGGTCTGTCTATCGCCATCAAATCGAACTCATCTACTACGTCAAACGCAACTACCACGCTCAACAAATCGAACTCATCTACTACGTCAAACGTATCTACCTCGCTCCCAACAAACTCACTAACACTCTGACGACACCCACCTAGGAGAAATCTTAGGTGGGAAGCTTCCGTCAAAACACTAGCAAATCAACTAACCATCTCTCAAGATCATCTACTCAAAATAAACAATCGCCAACAGCTCTACCTCGCCCACCTCAACACTTCACCAAGCTCAAAACCATCGACTCAGCAACATCAGCAAACTTCACTCTTCAACGTCACCTCGCCCAACTCAATTACTCGACTACTTCACGTTACTCCTCCTCAAATCACAATGAACAATACTTCAAAGCAACTCACCTCGAAAGATCTCTCAAACACAAGGACCACCCAACTCATCTCCCCAAGCTTCAATGCATCGAACAACTCTACTACCATGTGCATCATACCTCATCTCAACGCAAGAACACTACCTCAACCACCCTCTCCAAGTTCTACACCATTCGACCAACTCCACCATCAACGTCAAAACACCAAACCCACTCTCACCAAGTACAACTACCAACAAAGAATAAACCATTATCAAACCAAGAGCGTATCAAGCACAAGATGAAAGGCCAAAAAACAGAGAAGCGATCATGTTTGTACTGTCCTGTACTTTATGTCATAGCAAACCGGAAACAAAATCAAGAAAGAAACAAATGGAACCAAGAAATCGGAACAAAGAAATCAAAGAAACATGGAACAAAGAAATCAGAAGGAATATTAAGACATTGTAAATCTTTTTAATGTTATACTATGTATCATATTGTAATTTTTTAACATGCAACCTATCCACTTGTGGAAGGAACAATATTAAACGCCAAAAAAAAAAAAAAAAAAAAAAAACCTGCGGCTCTTTTGATATCAAGATGCGGCTCTCCAGCTCCTTGTACAAATACTAATAATCTTAATCAAAAAATAAAATATTTGAAATAAAATAAATGTTAGTTGCTCTTTAAAACCAGGGAAATTTTTAAAATTGTAACTTTTGGCTCTTCCGCTTCAAAAGGTTGCCGACCCCTGTCCTATAGCTATATCATGAGACTCATAATTTTATCGGAGCAGATCTAGCTAAAACAGTTTTTGTACGAAACAATTGTTTTTAGCATGACTTAAGTATGACCACGTGACATTGTTTACAAACAAAGTTCTATTATTGAAAACCTATTCGTTCTAAAATGTTATGTATATTTGTAACTTGTATATGATTACATAAATTACATTCGTTTTGGTTCAGTATGTATATATAGCATGTATAAAGCTTACTGAATTTTTTATGTGATATATAAAAGATTAAGTTCTGTTCATTTTTTAATATATATATATATATATATATATATATATATATATATATATATATATATATATATATATATATATATATATATATATATATATATATATATATATATATATATATATATATATATATATATATATATATATATATATATGTATATAGGTTACGGTCAAAGCCCGAAGTCTGCCAATGCTAGGATTGGCCGGCCAATCCGCGCATTGGCCAATATCGCCTCCCAAAGGTCGGTCAAAGTCCGAAACTTTGCTTGATTTCGGCCTTTGGCCGGCCAATCTGCATACTGGCCATGGTGGACCGGCCAAAGTCTTAATTAGAAGATCATCTGGCTAGGGACGACCGGTCAAAGTCCGAATTAGAAGAGCATGAGCAGATTTTTTTTTTTTTTTTATGCCGAATGGATCATGAAATTAAGTCTTTATTGATTATTAATTAAAGTAAATGACAGAAACATTCACATTTTTTATTGTACTATAGTCTCAATCTATCAATATCATCATTTTTTACAATAAGTTGAACTTTTATGGCATTTAGAATTACATAGCAGCTTGTTATTTTTACACTTGCAGCGATTTGTTGTACACTTAGTTGTGCAATTGCAGCGAGTGTAGCCTTGGCCCCCAGATTGTGAAGATGCGATGGTTCGTAGTGATTTTTCCTCAGTGCCAACTGACGACAATAAGAGCAGTTTTTCGTGAAGAATTGAAAACTCACTTCTAGCACACAGTTGTTTTAGAACACCATGTTCCGTCCCTAATTTGTAGAAACCGCCCTCGACGCTCATGACAACTGCAATCACGCTTCGGGGATCACCGTGACTTCTGTCAACATCTGGAAAACGGATGCGTACATTGTCATCCACTTCACCATCTTTAAATTTTGTATTTGATGTTTTAAGCATCTTAGCACCTTGAGTTTTCAAGCCAGTATGAGCTGCTGATCTGTGTTCCATGATGTACTGTTTGTTGTGACCAATCTGCAGGTAATTTTCCCTTTGTTTGTTTAGCCATGGAACTGGCTAATTTGGGTTACAAAAATTAATTTAAAAGAATAGGCATATTCACGTAAGTTAAGTTTTTTTTTTATATACCTCTTTCATTCTCCGACTAATTTAACATGCATAAATAGCTGTGATGATAGTGTACTTAACACCACGCAGATGGTGCGCGATCGAGACACACCAAGTAGGCCTAAATCTTTTTTTTTTTTATAGTTAATCTTCCGATTTTAGACTATAAAGAAAGGAACTACTTCATTCAAATTTGATTTAGATCTAGATCTATAGGTCTACTCATCAAGACATACGCTATGAAATACATACAATTTTATCGGTCAAACTAATACAAATTACTTAAAAACAACGTAATGACTATTGAATAGCCAGATTTTAAACGGAATCATTTAAGTCACTTAATCAGTGTGTGCCTGTGTTATGTCAAATATGTCGGACTTTAGCTAATTAGTTATTATTTTTGCTTTGTCGCTTATATCGTTCAGCGTGTAGTAAAGCAAATTGCGTTTTGACCAATAACTATTTCATTATTTTTCTCATACAAGTACATTTTAAAATATATAGGCCTATAATTCACGTGAAACGGGTACCGATTGCTGTTATCAAAATATTGAAATAAAAATATTTTGGCTCTTTAAAAATTGAGAAATTTTGTAAGTTGTAACTTTTGGCTCTCTCGTCTCAAAAGGTTACCGACCCATTTAATAGATGTCTTTCAGTTCGCTACTCTTAATGTCAACACGCCACTGTTTATGCATCAGAACCCAATAACACACCAACCACAGCAACCACAGTAGCCACAGCAACCACACCAACCACAGCAACCACAGCAACCATAGCAACCACAGCAACCACAGCAACCACAGCAACCACACCAACCACAGCAACCACAGCAACCACAGCAACCAGACCAACCACAGCAACCACAGCAACCATAGCAACCAAAGCAACCAAAGGAACCACAACAACCACACCAACCACAGCAACCACAGCAACCACAGCAAAAAAAGCAACCAAAGGAACCACAACAACCACACCAACCAAAGCAACCACACCAACCAAAGGAACCACAACAACCACACCAACCACAGCAACCACAGCAACCACAGCAACCACAACGAAAAGAACTCAGCGTGACAGGCAGAATGCCTACACACGCTTGCCCTCGCCTACCGTCAACTCTCACTCTATAGCAACTAATCCTACATTATTTTTTTTTTAATTATAAAACAAAAAGCACCGAACAACTAGTAACTAGTACAATGTATTTTATAGGAAACAAGCCGACCCTCGACGTAGCATACACCGCTATTTAGTGACGGGTGAAGACTTCATGAAAGACACAGTTGTCCTAATGTGGTGGGTGGGTACACACTGTTTCTGTCAAAATATCTCGCGCGTGGAACTTTTTTGTCAGGGGAGAAGACAAACAATATTTTTTTTTAAAGGGAGGTTATTATCAAATTAAACAATAAAAAGAAATTTAAAAAGGTAGTAATACATTTTGAAATAAACACAGTAACTAAACATTCGTATTAATTATAAAAAAAATAATTTAAAAAAAAATTAAATAAATTATTTGGTTATTAATCACAATATTTTAATTACAAGTACTAGAAATTTTTAGTTGTCAATCCAATAATCATAAATTACTAGTATCAACCAGCTGTAATATTAATACCAAGAAAATTATTATCAATTTATTAAATAGATTTGTTAGTAAACATTACTTTAAATTTTCTCCACAGAACAAGGAAAAACAACCAAAGAACAAAAACGCACGATTTTTATTCACGATTGCACGATATGTAGATTCTGCCCCACCAAGTTCAAAACAGTCAAGGAAGCGGAAACTCATGAAGAAACAGAACACACAAAATATAAACAGTGCAACTTCTGCAAGGACAAAAAAGTGCATACTAACATAACTAGGCACTACTATAAAGCTCACAACGATGAAACTGTATTCCAATGCCGCGTTTGCGACGTGTCCCTCCCAAAACAGGGAATACAGATGCACGGAAGAAATCACCATATGACACCCAGACACACGGCAAACAGTATGGAAATGAACACTTAATCAATTTAGACGTTTTGTTTAAGTTAAATTATGGAATGACATGCATACTTTTCATCTATATAAAATGTAATATATAAAAGAAAAAAAAAAGATTTAAAAAAGTAAAAATTCTCCTTCCTAATATCACCGTGGTAAATGTAATAGATGTCTTTCAGCTCACTACTCTTTAAGTCAACACCCCACTGCTTTTGACTCAGAACACAATAACTCAGCGTCACAGGCAGATCGCCGACACACGCTCACCCCCGCATACCATCAAATCTCACTCTATAGTAGTCTATAGCAACTGATCCTATATAAAAAAATATTTAAAAAAAATAATTTTTTAAAAAGCACCGACCAACTAGTAGTATCTATTTTATTGGAAACAAACCCTAACCCCGCGGCTTGAAAGACACAGTTTTCCCAATGGAGTGGACGGGTACACACTTTTGCGCATGCCTGGTGAGCGAGGGAGGGGGCGGGAGGTTATATAGCCGGCGTGCAGGCGTGGTTGGGCGATGTAGATAGTCTATCAATATATACAAAAAGCAATGTCTGTCTGTCTGTCTGTATGTCTGTCTTTTATGCATTACTACACCTCACATGACATCGCCGTGAAACTTTGGGAAGTTGTTGAGAATATTCCTGGGGAGGTTTCTGCTGATTTTTTTTTTCGAATTCGCAGGGGTGGCGCCCCGAAAGCGAGAATAGTTTATTCTCTATATACAGTATATACAAATAAAGGTCGATTGTTGTTTGATACCTTTCATCCGATCGCCATGAAACTTTGGTGAGTTGATTAGAAAACTCCTACGGAGGTTTCTGCAAAATAATCTTTTTTTTTATTTCGCAAGGGCGTTGTCATGGGAGGGTGCAATTTTTCTTTGTATACGGTATATAAAAATGATAAAAGTGAATACGATCGCCATGAAACTTTGAAAAGATGTTTAGAATATTCCTGGGAAGGTTTCTGCGCAAAAACTATTTTCAAATTCGTAGGGGTGGCACCCCGGCAGGGCTCGATTTGTTTTTTCACTATATAGCCTACGGCAGGGGTCGGCAACCTTTTGAGACGAAAGAGCCAAAAGTTACAATTTACAACCTTACCCGGTTTTTAAAGAGCCACTAACATTTTTATGTCAATAGTATATTTGTTTAATCCTAAACAAATATCATACTATATCTATATATATTTTAGAATAAATAGCTTTGAATATATGAAATAATCTCATCTGAATTTGTGTTGAGAGGATCTACTATGTAAGTCAGAGTACTTGCATTTGTTTTGAATAGCTCAAGTCTCTCAGTGAAAACATCCTTCATTTTGTTTATATTAATGCTGAAGTGATTAAATAGTAGCATTGGTTTCATAACGATATTTTTTTTTCAGATTTTTCGTAATTTAGTAATTTACCGCTCACCATGTATTCAACAAGGAAACTTTTTTTTTTCGAAACAAAACACTTCTTAAAGCAAGACATAGGCTGGGTTTTCCTTTAAGTTTTTCACTTAGCTGGTTTAGTTTCTTTGTAATACCACTATGATGTTAAATGTGTCAATTCGAAATGGACAATGTAATAGGAAGTACATTGAGATAGGAAGTAACTAAATATTCTAATATAATAGTGAATGTTTATTGTTTCTATCTATTGTTATATTGTTTATTACCGAGTGCTGCAGACTAATATTTAAATGAGTTTTGGAAATAAAATATAATTGTTATTAATATTTGTGCATGGAGCTGGGGAGCCGCAACTGAACACCAAGGGAGCCGCATGCGGCTGGCGAGCCGCAGGTTGCCGACCCCTGGTCCACGTGGATTGACACGGCCGTTAGCTTGAATGGCCGCCAACAACAATATATAAATGTAGATATCATAAAGCTGATCCGAGCGATGATCAGAGGATTTTCTTGATATTAATAATAAAGATGGTTGATATAAGTAACTTCAAATTATTCGATTAACAACTACTAATTAATAGGTGTTGTAATTAACATATGGTTAGTAATCATCCAATGTTTTAAAAACATTTTTAATAATTTAATTTTCTATAATTTATACTAACGTTTGTTTACTTGTTTTTGCTTTAAAATATATTATATTTATTTCCATTTCCTTTTATTGTTTAATTTTATAATTATTTCCCTTTAAATAAAAACATTGTTAGTTTTCTCCCCTAACAAAAAAGTTCCACGCGCGAGATATTTTGACTCAAACAAAAGACGAGATCAAACCGCTGTTAACTGTGTTACACCATGGTGCACTCTCGTGACTAACACTAATATTCTGTGTCAGCGTTTAGTTCCATGTGGGGTGGGGGGGGGGGGAGGAGGTGTGTGATGGAATCTAGTGAGGGGGAATTGAATGTTTGGGTGATTTTGGTAGATACTATTTTTGTATCGAGTTTAGAATTGGGAGATTGTTGGTGTGGGAGAGTTTAGTGTGGTAAATTTTAGTGTGGGAGAATTTAGTGTGCGAGAATTTAGTGTGTGGGTATTTAGGGTGGGGGAATTTAGTGTGGGAGAATTGAGTGTGGGAGAATTTAGTGTGGGAAATTTTTTGTGGGGGAGTTTAGAGTGGGAGAATTTAGTGCGGGACAATTTTGTGTGGGAGAATTAGGTGTGGGAGAAATGAGTATATTGTGTTGTAGTGTAGACTAAGGAAGTTTTTTGAGTGTATGTGTGTATATAAATAAATCTACGTGTGATTGGGGTTACTGTGAATAAGTTGAGTGGGGGTGTTTGGATTAGTTGGGGTGGGGGAGTTGTTCTTCTGGGTATCGTTTAATCGCCCTCCAGATCATGTGACAATGTGACGATTGCATCATTTGTATAACGGTGCTTTATTTATTTCTTCATCTAAGACTAAATAGTAGGGGAAAAACATGTCAAATACCCTATATATTAACGAGGTTTCATAAGCGCTAAATTACAAAAGTAAGAGTACACTTTTTAAGCTATAATACTAAACACAAAGCTTTCTACTGCTAGGCCGAATGTCTCGAGTTCCGGGCTCAGTTCTGTTGGGTTCCGTGAGTTCACCCAGCTCTAGTGGGTACCTGACGCACCTTAGCTGATCCCAAACACGTCTACAGCGAAGCCAATCCTTACAATAAACATCCTTAGCCCAGAATCAGAAATGGACGCCAGCACAAATCCAAAAAGGAAAAAGGACAGTCCTACATATGCAAAGCAAACAACAAAAATTCTAAAAACCACAAAATTGGTAGATGACAACACAAAATGCAGATTTTGCACCCAGTAACACAAAACATCCACGGAAGCGGAAAAGCACGAACATAAAGTACACACGAAGCTCTTACAGTGCTATATTTGTGACGACAAAACAATCAACACAGACATATTCATGCACTATACAGAAAAACATTACGACCAAACAATGTATAGCTGTCAGATTTGCAACGTATTCCTCCCATTAGAGAATATGAAGTTACATGCAAAAAAACACCATCCGTGACAGAAATAGATCGCTCATCATACAGCTTCGAAGGAACAGTAATTAATTGTTTAATCCATTGCAATCTTAGACGTTTTGTATAGTGCAAATTTAAAATAACATACTTAATTATAATATGGGAAAAATTGTATGCAATACTATGTATTACATGTAAAAAAAAAAAAAAGAAAAGCAAAAGTATATGTTCTTATTAAAAAAAAAAAGAAAAAACTCTATATATAATCTATACCGAATACGCAGACTCAATCAACAACATTAAAACATACTTCAAACTAGTCGACTTATACAGAGCGCAATATCCACACACCATACAAACCACCCACGGAAATAACACATCTGGAAATAGATTCCGTCTAGACAGAATTAACGCCCAAGTGAACATGAAAAGCAACAAAATTGAACGCCTACTCTCGACACTACAATTTAGCGACCATACAGCAGTTTTGACAAACTTTAAACAACGAACAAACACAAAGCAAACAAAAACATAACACATACTGGAAACTCAAAAATGCACTATTACTAGACGAGCACTACACAAAAGCATAAAAGACATAATACAATTTTACACATAGTCATCACCAAAATTTAACAAAATCCAACATTGAGACGATTTTAAATAAGACTTTAAGCGGATATCAAATTAAAATGCTTGTATCATTAATAGCATTAATAGGCTCGGAAAACCAAACACACCTCACCCTCATTCTAGAACAAAGCATACAAAGATAAAAACAAATCAAACAAATAATGAACGAAAACAACCAAGAAACGACTGACCCAAGATAGATTTTACAACCTACTCGCGTTTTTATTTAACTTATCTCCATAATATTTTCCCCTTCGTGCCCAATACACAAATGGCAGATAAAGTAAAGATCGTGTTTCAATCACCTCGACATACAGGGAGATAATGTGGTCAGTACTAAGCCTATCCGCCTTAGTTACCTAGAGCTGGTTGAACTCACGGAGCCCAACAGAACTGAGCCCGGAACTCGAGACATTCGGACTAGCAGTAGAAAGCTTTGTGTTTAGTATTATAGCTTAAAAAGTGTACTCTTACTTTTGTAATTTAACGCTTGTGAAAGCTCGTTAATACATAGGTTATAAGACATGCTTTTTTTCCTATTATTTAGTCTTAGATGAAGAAATAAATGAAGCTCCGTTATACAAATGACGCAATCCGTCACATTGTCACATGATCCGGAGGTCGATTAATCCTGTTCTAGAAGGACAACTCCCCCACCCCCACTAATCCAAACACCCCCACTCAACTTACCCAAAGTAAACCCCATCACACACACCGTGGATTTATTTATATACACACACTCAAATCATTTCCCTTGCCTACACTACAACACCACACAATCATTTCTCCCACACTAAATTCTCCCACACTAAATTCTCGCAAACTAAATTCTCCCACACTAAATTCCCCCACACTAAATTCTCCCACACTAAATTCTCCCACACTAAATTCTCCCACAATAATTTATCCCACGCTAAATTCTCTAACAATAAATTTTCCAAAACTAAAAATCTCCCAAATCTAAACTCGATACAAAAATAGTCTCCACCGAATTCGCCAAAACATTCAACTCCCTCATAATAGATTTCATCAAACACTTCCCCCACCCCCCACCCCACGTGAAACTAAACATTGACACAGAATATTATTATTAGTCCCTAAAGTGCACCAAGGTATAACACAGTTCACAGCGGTTTGCTCTCGTCTTTTCTTTCTGTCAAAATATCTCGCGCGTAGAACTTGTTTTGTCAGGGGAAAAAACAAACAATATTTTTTTTTCAAGGGAGGTAATTATAAAATTAAACGATTAAAAGAAATGTCAAAAGTATTAATATATATTAAAACAAAAGCAAGTAAACAAACGTTAATATTAATTATAAAAAAATTGAATTACAAGAAAAATATCTAAAATATTTGGTGATTAAGAACAAAAGGTTAATTACAACTCCTAGTAATTGTTAGATGTCAATCCTATAATTAGTAAACACTAGTATTAATCGTCTATAATATTAATACCAAGAAGATTTATTATACCGTATTTGACGTGAACTGCCGAACTGCTATCTTTTAATTCTAATTCAATCTGATAACACAGACTGGGAGGAGAAAAAAAAAAGAATTAAAAAAAAAAGAAGAGAAAAAAAAAACCAACAATGTTATTATATTGCAATGATATCCAAGTAATCATATAAAAAGTTATTATGAGGCGAAAAAAAAAGGCTCAATATGTTAGCGTAGGTTTTGCAAACTGCGGCTCGCGTGCGACTCCCTTGATGTCATGGTGCGGCTCTCCAGTTCCACGCACAATGATTAATAATTGTATAGTTCAGGGGTCGGCAACCTTTTGAAGCGGAAGAGCCAAAAGTTACAATTTTCAAAATTTCCCTGGTTTTAAAGAGCCACTAACATTTTTTTTATTTCAAATATTTTATTTTTTATTAAGATTATTAGTATTTGTTCAAGGAGCTGGAGAGCCGCATCTTGATATCAAAAGAGCCGCATGCGGCTCGCGAGCCACAGGTTGCCGACCCCTGGTATAGTTTCATTTTTTAAACTCATAACAATATTATTATGTAAAGAAAAACAACTTTAAAAAGGAATAAAAAAACTCATCAGAGAACAGTGAGAATAGGTAAGGTAGAAAGTAAATGGACAGCTGACAGCCGCCTTGGCACCAGGCTCAACCCCACAGCCGTGCTGTAGCCAGCCCCGTGGCGACTATTCCATGTTTGCCACTGCCCAAGGGCCGCCATTTTCGATTGTCGTTACATGGGGAATGTTATTTTATTCAGAATGCATTCCTCTACCTGTAAGTATGAATTAATTTGCCCTGAGTGACGAAGTATGTTAGTTATTAGTTTCCTACGGTTGAGCTATAAGGTACTGGACTCTGGGTTCGCGTGGGGTGAAAGATAAGCCTTGTGAGAACCGAAAGACAGAAGCGACCGATACAGTAATCAAACCGATATCCAAAACTGTCAGTCGGGGTTTGCCGTGCTGAGGCCTGCCTGGCTATGAAAGATACCTACTGAACCAGTGGTGTCCGTAAAGAAAGTAACAAAAAGTTAAAAAACTGGGATAGTTTGTAAATTGTAACTTTAGGCTCTTCTGTCTTTAACGGCTGCCGACCCTGTACTAAGGTTATCGTAAGTGCATTGGGATAGTCCTATAGTTATATTATTTGATTTCTAATTTTATCATAGCAGATCTAGCTAAAACAGTTTTTGTGCGAATTTTTTTTTCTTTTTAAATGAAATAATAAGTTCATAGTTAGTGCTATTTATTTCAAATCAAAGTCAATTGCATTTACCTAATCCTTATCAAATACCAAAATATCGGGAAAAAAAATTATGTTAGTGGCTCTTTAAAAACTGATAATTTGTATTTTTTTTTTTTTTTAGTTTGCATGGATTTCATCCCATTCTGTACAATAAACATAGTAAATACCAAAGAAATATGAATAACCAGTAGAGTAGTCACACACACAAAATGTGTTGTTTTACACAGATTACATTTACATAAGTACATAATACTTTTATTTGCAATTAAAACAAGTACATCAACATCAAATTTTTTAACATAATTTTGAACACCAAATGAAAACGAAAGGTTTTGCAAATGTACATAATGAATATTTACATGATGTCATGTATTTGATTATAAAAAAATTGCAAAGGATGACAGTAAAAGGGGTGAAGGTCAAATGAAAGTGTCAGAAGTCTGGGTGGGGAGAGGAAAGGAAATTTTTCAGAGAGGGTCAATGGGACAGTGAAGCATTTTCTATGTAGGGAAACAACTTAAGTTGACTAGTTGAAAGGGTGTTGTAGTGGTCGCATTGAGTTTTCAAAAGGTTGCAGAGTGAAAGATGAGGGGAAAGAGACAATATTTAGAACTTTAAATAAGTTCTGGATATTGATGTTGCGGTGGGTGTTGGGGTCGTTGGAACAGTTAAAGGGATTGTGGGGTTATCATGTCTGGGGGTAAAATGGATAGAGGGGGAGAGAGGAGGGGGTAGATTTTTTTATTTATTTTTATTTTTATTAATTCAATTGTTTTAAACATTTAAATCAGTAATGATATATTTGATAGATTTTACACAGCATCAAAGACATGAACCAAGAACGTTAAATGAACATGAAACAAAGCTAGAAGAGTTTTCTCGGTATTAATATTTAAGTTGGTTGATAGAAGTAATTGCTAATTATTCGATTAACAACTAACAATTACTAGGAGTTGTAGTTAACATTTTGTTATTAATCACCAAAGGTTTTAAATACCTTTTTTGTATTTTAATTTTTTATAATTTATACTAATGTTTGTTTACTTGTTTTTGCTTAAAAATATATTATTTTTTTTCCATTTCATATTATCATTTAATTTTATAATTACCACCCTTGAAAATAACTCAATATTTGTTTTCTCCCTTAACAAAAAAAGTTCCACGCGTGAGATATTTTGACTCAAACAAAAAACGAGGGGCAAACCGCTGTTAACTGTTACACCATGGTGTACTCTCGTGACTAACACTAATATTCTGTGTCAGCGTTTATTCCATGTGGAATGGGGGGGAGTGTGTGATGGAATCTAGTGAGGGGGAGTTGAGTGGGAGAATTTAGTGCGGGACAATTTTGTGTGGGAGAATTAGGTGTGGGAGTATATTGTGTTGTAGTGTAGACAAAGGAAGTTATTTGAGTGTTTGTGTGTATATAAATAAATCTACTATAAATAAATGTACGTGTGATTGGGTTTCCTGTGAAAAAGTTGAGTGCTGGCTACAGCGGCTGTGGGGCTGGGCCTGGTGCCTAAGCGGCTGTCCGTATACTTTCTACCTTACCTATTCTCACTGTTCACTGATAAGTTTTTTTAATCCTATTAAAGTTGTTTTTCTTTACAGTATAATATTTTTATGAGTTTTGTAAATGAAACTAAATAATTATTAATCATTGTGCATGGAACTGGAGAGCCGCACCATGACATCAAAGGCCGCATGCGGCTCGCGATCCGCAAGTTGCCGACCCTGCGCTAACATATTAAGTGAGACTTCAGTAAATACGCAGATATATATATATATATATATATATATATATATATATATATATATATATATATATATATATATATATATATATATACAAATAAATAAATATATATATATATATATATATATATATATATATATATATATATATATATATATATATATATATATATATATATATATATATATATATATATATATATATATATGTATAAATATATATATATATTAATACTTTTATTTTCAATTTTAAAACACATATAGTAACATCCCCCACCGTTTTGGTGGGTATTTACAAGGTGGTTACATTAATGTACAGGGAATAGTAAATAAATTGCTAATTTGGTGAATAAGTATATAAAATATATTGGGTTTAAAGCATTTTGGTTCAAACATTGGACAGAGGCTGGTTTGGAACATTTTGCTATTAAAAGTGAGTCAAGGTGTAGCCTACTACATATGGGAGGTTATTCCAAAAAACTAAATTGGTTTACATGGATTTCATCCCTTCTTGTACAATAAACTAAGTAATAAAGAATGAATAAATAAAGGTGATACGTATATATACAACTGTTGTATGAAGAAAAGGAGCCTGACATAATTGTTTATACAATGATACCATTACAAGAGAAATTCAACTGTGTTATTCTGTTTGAATGTTACACTGTATGCGTGGGGTGGGCGGGGTCATAGCGGCATGGGTTGAAAGGGGGTGGGTTTGGTTGGGTACAGTAGGCTAGACATCAGGAGCGATGTTGCGTGACATTTTGTGTCAGTGTTTGGGATGGGGTGGGTAGGGCTGGATAATTATTTTTTTTTTATTTTTTTTTTGGTGTTTATATTTCCAAAACTTTAATCTGGAAATTTCCCATATTAAGGGAACTGATAATGTTGTGGCTGACTGTTTGTCAAGGATGTAAAATTTTATTACCCGCATTGATCATGTGACATGTTTTGTGGTTAGTTAAGACCATATACAAGTGGTTTGTTTGGGTGATACTCACATGAATTTTTTTTTTTTTTTTTTTTTTAATACTTTTATTTGCAATTAACACAAGTACATCAACATCAAATTTTTAACATAATTTTGAACATCAAATGAAAACGAAAGGTTTTGCAAATGTACATAATGAATATTTACATGATGTCATGTATTTGATTATAAAAAAAAATTGCAAAGGATGACAGTAATGGGGGTGGAGGTCAAATGAAAGTGTCAGAAGTCTGGGTGGGGAGAGGAAAGGAAATTTTTCAGAGAGGGTCAATGGGACAGTGAAGCATTTTCTATGTAGGGAAACAACTTAAGTTGACTAGTTGAAAGGGTGTTGTAGTGGTCACATTGAGTTTTCAAAAGGTTGCAGTGTGAAAGATGAGGGGAAAGAGACAAGATTTAGAACTTTAAATAAGTTCTGGATATTGATGTTGCGGTTGGTGGTGGGGTCGTTGGAAAAGTTAAAGGGATTGTGGAGTTATCATGTCTGAGGGTAAAGTGGATAGAGGGGGAGAGAGGAGGGGGTAGATTTTTTTTTTAATTAATTCAATTGTTTTAAACATTTAAATCAGTAATAATAATATATTTGATAGATTTTACACAGCATCAAAGACATGAACAATGAACATCAATTGCATATATAATAATCAAAGGGAAAAAATAAAATGGCATAAGAACTAGATTAAAATAAGGTGTGCAAACTAGGTTTCTCTTGACTGCTTAGTTTACTGTGCTCAGTCCGTAGCTGAGGAGTCAAAAGTTCACAAAAGTCCACCCATGGACAGAAATAGAAACGACCGTGGGGGAAGTGTCTCTGTAGTACACATACTGATCTATCATTCCAAAACTTTCCATGACATAAAATTGACCCTTGGCAATGAGGGAGGAATCAACATGAATTTTTTTTTATTTTTTTTTTAAATACTTTTATTTGCAATTTAAAACAAGTACATCAACATCAAATTCTTACATAATTTCGAACATCAAATGAAAACGAAATAGTTATACAATATATTACAATATATTACAATAGTAATATTTCTTTCTTACTTGTAGCCTGCTTTCATTCATTTAAGATGGCTTACATATACATAGATGTAATACAAAACGTCTAAATATAAAAAAAAATTAAAAATTAAAAACCAACCTGAAACTGAAAACGCGAATGTGTAATTAAAATTAAATGATGATTCAAGGGATTTTTTTTCTCGGCGTGGTGGGCTGAGGGGACGGGGGGGGGGGGGGGAATTTGTTTTTTTTAAAGTAGAGCTAAAATGAATTTGGGATTACAGAGAATTAAAATGACACAAATTTTAAGCAATCGGAAAAGTTATGTTATTACAATGAGACACGTAAAAGCAGTCCTCAATTAGTTTTTTTTTCCTTTTTATTTTTTTTTGTTTTATTAATTCAATTGTTTTAAACCTTTAAATCAGTAATAATTATTTATTTGATAGATTTTACACAGCATCAAAGACATGAACATCAATTGCATATATAATAATCAAATGGAGAAAATAAAATGGCATAAGAGCTAGACTAACTAAAATAAGGTGTGCAAACGCTGGATAATTATAAGAACACACACGTAGTTTGAAGTTTACCGCGCAACGTCGCTTCATAAATCTTCTTGGTATTAATATTATAGCTGGTTGATATTGGTGTTTACTAATTATAGGGTTAGCATTTAACAATTACTAGGAGTTGCAATTAACATTTTGTTATTTATCACCAATCTTTTTAGATATTTTTCTTGTAATTTAATTTTTTATAATTAATTTTAACGGTTGTTTACTTGTTTCTGTTTCAATGTATATTAATAAATTTTCCTTTTCTGTTATCGTTTAATTTTATAATTACCTCCCATTAAAAAAAAATATTGTTTGTTATTTCCCCTGACACAAAAGTTCTATGCGCGAGATATTTTGACAGAAACAGAAAACGACTGCAAACCGCTGTGAACTGTGTTACAACTTGGTGCATTCTCGGGACTAACACTAATATTCTGTGTCAATGTTTAGTTTCACGTGGGGTGGGGGGGGGGGGGGAGTGTGTGATTGAATCTAGTATGGGGGAATTGAATGTTTGGGCGATTTTGGTGGAGACTATTTTTCTATCGAGTTTAGATTTGGGAGATTTTTAGTTTTGGAGACTTTATTGTGGGAGAATTTAGTGAGGGATAATTTAGTGTGGCAGATTTTAGTGTGGGGGAATTTAGTGTGGGGGAAGTTAGTGTGGGAGAATTTTATGTGGGCAAATGTTTATGTCAATGTGGTTTTGTAGTGTAGGCAAAGGAAATTATTTGAGTGTTTGTGTGTATCTAAACATGTAATTCTCTTCATGGAGACCATAGAAAACACCAAGCAGCTTAGCCACCACCCCCATCCCCAAACTGTCAGGTGAGCTGTGGTTCACCCCGAATGTTTACAATCGTAGAGCCGGGTTAGTGAAGGCTATTAGGGGCAGATAATTTAGTATAAAACAATTCAAAACGAAGGGGAAGTAACAATTTCTGATTGACCTTTTCTTTGCCTGTAAACGGCAGCTTTCACTGGGCGAGTGAGGTAGACGCTGTGTATATAATTGTGTAACAAAGCTAGGATTTCGATTAACTTATCAATTTAGTTTTTAAAAAGGAAAGTTAAACTTTAAAACACGACCTGTCAATTGGGTAGATGGAGTAGAGTTCACTTGTTTATGTGACGATGACATGAACGACTTAGTTATGTTGATTTTACTTTCCCGAAACTTCAGTAAGGTACACGACATTTTAATTAAAAAATATTTATGTAGATATTAATTTGAATATTAAATTTGAATATTTAATCATTGTTCTATAGTTAAATGGGAGAGCGTGGCCTAATTAGGGAAATGGGTGTGTGATGAAAGTACATTATATTGTCGCTTTTATTTTCATTTGACGGTTATACAGGGTGTCTGGTTATATTTCAATCCTCTTTCTTTCTTTAAAAAAATATCAAGGCTATAAATGCAGCCGCCAATTTAAATATATTAAATTTTAACTCAATGTTTCATACTTGATTTTTAATTGTTATTTTATTACAAATCGCGCTTATTCTCGTAATTTAATCGAGAGGTCTGCTAACATCTCGTGGGAAATATGGAGGTAGGGGGGGGAGGGGTAAGGAGTGGTTTTGAAATGAGATGTACACATTTTTGTGGAGCAAATTTCGTTCTGTTTGTAAATATAGGCCAGTTTTGTCGCTTGAATTAGTTGATAGGTTGTTTTTGGTTTAATTTGATGACTTATAATTTTTGATGTCTTAAGAACTTAGGTGACCTAAACTTAACTTTCTTTACTTATGATATTCAGGTGACTTCATTTTAAATTTGCTGACCTGTTATTTAAGTACGTCTTATACAAAAAAGCGCGATACTCGATATAAGAACCGGCAGATTTGCAGTTAGGTTTGATCATCTCTTTAAAAATCTTCTTGGTATTAATATTATAGAAGGTTGATACTAGTGTTTACGAATTATAAGATTAACATTTAACAATTTCTAGGAGTTGTAATAAACAATTTGTTATTACTCACCAAATTTGTTAGATATGTTTCTTGTAATTTATTTTTCTGTAATTAATTTCAATGTTTGTTTACTTGTTTTTGTTTCAATTAATATTAATACTTTTTTATTTCTTTTTATCGTTTAATTTTATAATTACCTACCTATAAAAAAATATTGTTTGTTATTTCCCCTGACAAAAAAAGTTCTACGCGCGCGATATTTTTACAGAAACAGAAGACATCAAACCGCTGTGAACTGTGTTAAGGGTCATCCATAAATGAAGTCACACTCGTAGGGTGGAGGGGGGGGGTCCGTAATTTTGTGACGATGTGTGATGAGGGGGAGGGGGGGTTCAGATGTTGCGACGTCACATTTTTGCATTATAAAAAAGCAATGTTAGAAAACGAATTTTTAGACGTTATTTCGCGTTTTAGATAACTGTTTTAATAAATTGTAATAGTTTAGACAAGATTTTCGAAAAAATATCGATGTTTAAAAAAAATTCAACTGCAATTTTGACGGGGGTTGTAGGTTGAGGTGTGACGTCATTTCAGGGGGTGGGGGGTTCTGGCTTTTTGTGACGACGTGAACGGAGGCAAGGGGGGAGGTAAAAATCGTCAAAAAAAGCGCGACGTCATTTATGGATGACCCCCTTATACCTTGGTGCACTCTCGGGACTAACGCTTATATTCTGTGTCAATGTTTAGTTTCACGTGGGGTGGGGGATGGGGGAAGTGTGTGATCGAATCTAGTGTGGGGGAATTGAATGTTTGGGCGATTATGGTGGAGACTATTTTGTATCAAGTTTAGATTTGTGAGATTTTAGTTTTGGAGAATTTATTGTGAGAGACTTTAGTGGGGGATTATTTAGTGTGAGAGCATTTAGACTAATTTAGTGGGCGATAATTTAGTGTGGGAGATTTTAGTGTGGGAGAATTTAGTGTGAGAGAATTTAGTGTGGGAGAATTTAGTGTGAGAGAATTCAGTGTTCGAGAATTTAGTGTGAGAGAATTTAGTGTGGGAGAATTTAGTGTGGGAGAATTTAGTGTGGGAGAATCAGGGGCGGAACTACAGTGCCGCCAGACCCCGCAATGCGGGGGGGCCCACGCCATTTAGGGGCCCAGAGCCGACCATAATAAATTTTTTTATAGTTAAAAAAAAGTAAATTTTCTTTCATTTTTGACTTGATGGTTGTTTTGTAAAAAATTACCGTAGCTGCGGTTGGATTATCTTTATTCTATAGACACCACCCCACGCTCTTGTTTCTTCTTTTTCCCTTTGTTTTTAAACAACTTTGAAAGCCGAGTCTTTCTCCTGCAATTAAACTTATCAAAGATAAGCAAATGTTCAAACCACTTCCATGACTTTTTAAAAAAATAGTCAAATAGGGGTGATCATAAGCTCCTTTTAATAGATTTGTACTAAACAAATTAAAAAGCAATTACTTCTCTTAATTATTATATTTTATAAGTAACTACTAAAGAATAATATTGTATAAAAGGCAAATGTATTGAAATGTATTAAATCAATAATATTTTAAACATTAATAATATAACTACAAGAAAAAAACATAAAAATAAACATAACACGAGACACCATTACTTATACAAAGCTTTCATATTTTATATTATTTTGACCGACAGGATGATAAGAGGGCTTCTATCAAAAATTAATTAAAACTGATTTCACAAAACACGCTAATGCACTTACACACATGACATGATGTTGAAATTTTTTTTTATTGATGTCTTTCAAATTCCGAACAGGACAGCAATGAGTATCCTTTGTTTGTATTATGTGATTGCATATATATATATATATATATATATATATATATATATATATATATATATATATATATATATATATATATATATATATATATATATATATATATATATATATAGGGGGGGCCTAAAAATTTTTTTTTGCGGGGTGGCCCTTTTTTTCTAGTTCCGCCACTGGGGAGAATTTAGCGTGGGAGAATTTAGTGTGGGAGAATTTAGTGTGGGAGAAATGATTATGTGGTGTTGTAGTGTAGACTAAGGAAATCATTAGAGTATGTATATATCAATAAATCTAAGTGTGATTGGGTTTACTGTGGGTAAGTTGAGTGGGGGTGTTTGGATTAGTGGGGAGGGGGGGATGGAGTTGTCCTTTTGGGTGTGGTTTAATCAACCTCCGGATCATGTGACAGTTTGAGAGAGAGTGAACTTGTATCGTAGGGTTCTCTTGCGTACTCAAGTAGTTGAAGTGGGCGAAATAATGTTTTTGAGGAATGTTTATTTTTTTGATATTGCTGTGTCGAGGATTGTGGATGAGAAGAATTTGAGAGTGGTGAAGTAGTCGAAAGCTTGGTCGAGTAGTTGAAATGGGCGAAGTGAGGCGGTTGACGAGTGTTTATTTTACGAGAGTTGAGTAATCGTGAAGTTGTTTGAGTAGTTGGTCTTTGAGGGATGTCGAGTTGACTTGATGGTGGTTGTCACGGAGCCTCCCACCTAAGATTTCTCTTAGGTGGGTGTCGTCAGAGTAATCGTGAAGTTGTTGATATCGAACTAATTGTGTATCGTAGATGAGAGAGTTTTGAGTAGTAAATCTTTGAGATATGTTAAATTGATTAGCTGGTATTTGTGCCCAAAGTCTAAATACGCAGATTTTTTTTTTTATTATTTTTTTTGTGTTTAATATATATATATATATATATATATATATATATATATATATATATATATATATATATATATATATATATATATATATATATATATATATATATATATATATATATATATAAATGCTTTTATTTTCAATAAAACAATTAACAAAATATTTAACCATCACAGTAGTTAAATTAATAATAATAAATTACATTTTAGAGAGGTGATTCGTGTATGAATAAAGGATGTATGACATAAAAATAGAAGGAGCGTGTCGTGTTTGACAGCCTCAAGGTTTATACAATAATACAAATACAAAACCAAATAAACCAAATAAACACAGGAGATCAGTTAGTAATAATAAATTTCATGAATGAATAACATATGTTTGAAATAAAAGGAGCTTGTCTTGTTTGACAGCCTCAGAGTTGATGCAATAATACAAATACAAAACCGAAATGTTTTACATTTTTATAGTGATATATCTTGCTGCTAGCAATAAAAGAAATTGCCGTGTATAGAAACTTCAATAAATAGTGCAATTACACTACTTTCAAAAACCAGGGTTTAACAACCTGCTAAATTCTGCCACTGAGTTACATAGATGAACAAATTTGAAAGAAGAAAAAAAACAGTACAGTGGTGGGGTGGGGCGAGGTGGGTGGGGTTGGTTGGGTAAGGTGGGCCAGGCAGCGGGATCGTTGTTGCGTGACATGACTCCTAAAAGGGGAGATAAATCTTTCAGTCTTACGTGATACGTTATTATGGGTATCCAGCAATGATGACAAAAGGGGGATCTCAAATGCATTGCTTGTTTAAAGGAGGTGATACATGCATGAACAAAAGATGTGTGAAACGAAAAGAGCTTGTCGTGCTTGACAGCCTCACAAATGATACAACAATCCAATTACAAAACAAAGTTTACATTCTTATAATGATATGTCTATTGTCAGCTGCTGTTCACAATATAGAGCTTGCCGTGTATGGGAATTTAGATAAATAATGCAATTACAAAATATTCAAATAAAAAATTCCAAACTGCCAAAATGTTCCTAAAAGTTACATGGATGAACAAAATTGAAGGAAAAGAACAGTGGTGGGGCGGGGAGGTGTAGGTGGGGGCTGGCGGGGGGGGGGGGGTGTAGGTAGGAGTTGGTTGGGTGGGCGAGGGGGTGTGGGTTGGGGTTGGTTGGGTAAGGCGGGCTAGGCAGCGAATCGTTGTTGCGTGACATGACTGCTGAGGGCCTGGGGGTCGCGCTGGTTGACGGGACGTGGGGAGAATGAATCAACGTCTCTCTATCAATTTTCCCGGTATAAATATTAAAGCTGTTTGATATAAGTGACTTCTAATTATTCGATTAACTAGTAACAATTACTAGGAGTTGTAATTAACACTTTGTTATTAATCACAAAAATTTGTAAATACTTTTTTGTAGTTTAATTTTCTATAATTTATACCAACGTTTTTTAAATTGTTTTTGCATGAAAATGTATCATATTTTTTCCATTTCCGTTTATAGTTTAATTTCATAATTACCTCCCTCTAGAAAAAAACAATGTTTGTTCTTTCCCCTAACAAAATAGTTCCACACGCGAGATATTTTGACTCAAACAAAAGATGAGAGCAAACCGCTGTGAACTGTGTTACAGGACAATCTACAGTACCACCCGCTCCACAAGCTCCCATGCCAAGCAGCCACCAAGAATCCCCAATCAAAGACGCAGCGTCGAACCCAAAAATACCGCCCAAAAACCAACCCTCAACACAAAAACCAGCGCTACTCGCCCAACCTGCTACAACACCAAGCAGTCAACAAGCAGCTCTAACCAAGGTTACAAAAAAAAAAAACACAGAGACAAAGCCCAATGATCAACCAACAGCACAGGATACAGCAACACCTACACCACAACCCCCGACACCAAGCAACCTACAAGAACCTCCAACAACGGGGGCAACAGACCTAACCTCAGAAATGGAAACCAGCTCGTCAATGTAAAGAAAAAACCAAACCAGCCCCACTGAACTAGGGAAAATAACTAAAGAAAAAACACACGCAAAGCAAATCAAAAACCCCCTCACATGTAACTACTGCCTTAACTCGCACCAAACACTCGAGGAACTAACGCGTCACGAAGCTATAGAACACCGGGAACTCAAGCAATGCCACCACTGCAGCGATGGAATAATCCACGATGCTATTTCTAAACACTACCTAGAAAAGCATTACTCATCTGTCTCCAGATGTACATTCTGTGGTGAAGCCCTCCCAACACATAGCATCTATTACCACATCTTAGCGCACCACAAAGATATTATGAATAAGAAACAAATAGACGAAGTAAGTAAAGGCATAAAAGAAGGACAAAAAGTCTCTGAAGGAAAATAAATATAACAAAACAATAGGGAATCTAAAAGACACAGCAACGCTATCATTGTTAAACGTTTTGTATTAGTCACAAAAAAAAAGAACTAGGGCAGCTCTAGTCAACAGATACGTCATTCCCAAAATAATCTACATCGCAACAAACAGCACAATACCCAACAGATTTATCAAGGAAACAAACAAAAGCATCAGGGATTTTATTTTCAAAGGTACAATTAGGAATATTAACCACCAAACACTAATGCAGAATAAATTAAATGGAGGCATAGGTTTGCACGACATCAACACAAAAATTAACGCCTTCAGAATCAAACACCTAGATAGAATCATAATTGAACCGCATTATCACCCTTTAGCACAATATTAAATTGGTCACATAATCAACACGATTCTAAAGACAAGTAATATGACACCACACTATGGAGGAATAGACATAGGCAGTTTTTATAAAGATGTTTTAAAACTATTCAAGTTAAATAAAAACATAATAGGGGAGAAAACAAAGAAAATCTATAATACTTTAGTAGAGCGACAACTTCAGCCACTGCAAAATAGAATTAATTAAATGGGCAAAAGATTTTAATACAGTAGACATTAGCGACACATTCAAAAACTTACACAACAGAAATAACACACACAAAGAAAAAGAAATAGGATACAGACTCATTTACAACACCACACCCATTTCCAGAAACACCAAAGCAAACACGAATACTAAAAAAAACTTGTCAAATATGTAAATAACATATACAAGAAACAGAAAAACACATCTATCTAGAATGCACAACACTACTAAAAGCCAGACAAACCCTAGGATCAATTTTAGAAACCTCCAATATCTAAATTACATACAGAAATCCAACAATAAAATAGACAATGACAATAAAACTACAGCTAGAGCTATTTTTAGACAGACAGTATGGACCACGAGAAACAAAAGTAAATTTGAATCAAAGACGTACAGCGACGCGGACATAGATGCCATATTTCGAGCAGTAGTTACCAAAAGACTTGGTGACATAATTACAATCTAAGTATCTGCCCCTTCTACACTAATCTCATTCCTTTAATGTTTAGGTTTGAGTCGGGGACACATGAAATGAATGTCAATAACCTCTTATTGATTATGTTTATAATTTTATTTTAATTATAAATTTTCTTGTCTCATACTTGTATGCACAGTCAGTATTTTTCTCTCTGAAACGGGGAAACCCACAAAGGTCTAATTGGTTTTTCACTATTTCTCCATCTATAGGGGAATTAATCAAGTTTATAGTGAGTTATTTAATCTGCATGTAGTTATTTACCTTTATTCCCACTTAAATCCCAACTAACAATACTAATTAATTATAACCCCAACTAACACATTTTCAGCAATTACGGTCTCTTATTGTTGACTACAAATTGCTACGGTTTTCTTTTCTTTCTACTTAACCTATTTTCGATAATTAATAACATGTTTTCTAATATTTTAACTAACCTTTAACTCGCTCATTTCATGTGATATCCTGGTAAATTTTATTACAGCACAGCGGCGTGGTTTTAAGAGGGGAGATAACCAAATAAATACTGTAGATGTCAGGAAAATTGAGTTATATACCTTTTTCTACAAATTCACTAAAATACCTAAATCACACTGATTCATAACCACAATATTCATAATATTGTGGATTATGATAATTTTAACCTTTTCCATGATCTTCTCTCCCTTCTAAATTATATTCTGAGTTTTCGCCATTAGCTATGTAACAATTAACTACTATTTCTTAAATATATCATCTAGATAAACACATCAACAAAACAAGTAAGGGAAATAACATATTTAATTTTACAGTTGTTAGGGAAATGGAGTTATGTACCTTTAAATTTACCTCGATATCACATATTTTTACTAATGCTGTAAAATATGTTTCAATTTTATTTAATTTCATGACTTGCGCCTTATTTACAAGTTTAATTAACCTCTAATTTTATTTGTACTGATACATTTTTAAATTTTTAATCCTGTTAAAAAATAAAATAAATAAAATTATAAATAAAAAAAAATAATAATAATAGAAACTGAAGATTGTTTGCAGATGATAGGTATAAATGCAACGTGTGAATGTTTATACTTATCTAATGTATGTAATAAATTATAATTCATGTATATTTTGTAAAAATGACAACCTTCTCTCCTTCCCTCTTTAGGAAACTCACGGCAACTTCTGAAGCCAAATTTAGACATTATGGAATTTTACTAAAGCCCTCCACTCTTAATATTATATCCAAATCTCATCTAATTCATAAATTTCCACCTTTTCATAACCAGCAAGACTTCATGCTCATGGAAACCAACTTCCCCCTCCCCCCGTTTCCTTCCAAATTTCTATCATTTTATATTTGTACATAATATGTAAATAACAGAATGAATGACTAAGTGTGAAAATTTCAGAATAGTTAAAAGTTTGTAAATCTGCGGCAGTCTTCAAAAGTCGAATGATGAAAGTAGAAAAATCAGCCAGTGCCACCACACATTGGCTGGGCACGCTGAAAATGCATATCTACAAACTGAGACTTAAAAAAAAAAAATAAGAAAAAAAAAAAAAAAAAAAAGATCCAGATGGTGGACCTTTTGCCTTTAGGGGTCGAGAGGCGGTCAATCTACAACTCAACTCCTCAAGCAATCAATTGCAAATCCCGTCAAAGATCGCTGTGGGGTTGCTCCCACACATCCCTCGAAGTGCACATGCCCTCGAGATGAGTCACCCAGTACTTGTATTGGGTGGCTTCAATGTACGAGTGGCTAATCTTCAATTTTCTATTCCTCAGCCTGACGACACCCACCTAGGAGAAATCTTAGGTGGGAGGCTCCGTCACAATCGCCAGCAAATCGAACTCATCATCTCTCAAAGATCAACTACTCAAGCAACTTCACGAGTACTCAACTCTCGTAAAATAAACACTCGTCAACAGCCTCACTTCGCCCATTTTAAATACTCGACCAAGCTTTCGACTACTTCACCGCTCTCAAATTCTTCTCATCCACAATTCTCGACACAGCGATATCACAAAAATAAAACATTCTTCAACAACATTATTTCGCCCACTTCAACTACTTGACTACGCAAGAGAAGTTACAAGTTCACTCTCTCTCAAACTGTCACATGATACGGAGGTTGATTAAACCACACCCAAAAGGACAACTCCACCCCCCCCCCCCTCCCCACTAATCCAAACACCCGCACTCAACTTACCCACAGTAAACCCAATCACACTTAGATTTATTTATATATACACACTCTAATGATTTCCTTAGTCTACACTACAACACCACATAATCATTTCTCCCACACTAATTTCTCCCACACTAAATTCTCGCACACTGAATTCTCCCACGCTAAAATCTCCCACACTAAATTATCCCCCACTAAATTCTCCCACAATCAATTCTCCAAAACTAAAAATCTCCCAAATCTAACCTCGATACAAAAAAAGTCTCCACCAAAATCGCCCAAACATTCAATTCCCCCATACTAGTTTCGATCACACAATTCCGACATCCCCCACCCCACGTGAAACTAAACATTGACACAGAATATTAGTGTTAGTCCCGAGAGTGCACCAAGGTGTAACACAGTTCACAGCGGTTTGCTGTCGTCTTCTGTTTCTGTCTCGCGCGTAGCACCTTTTTGTCAGGGGAAATAACAATCAATAATTTTTTTCAAGGGAGGTAATTATAAAATTAAACGATAAAAAGAAATGAAAAAAATATTAAAATATACTGAAAAAAAACAAGTAAACAAACGTTAAAATTAATTATAGAAAATTAAATTACAAGAAAAATATCTAAAAAATTTGGTGATTGAAAACAAAATGTTAATTACAACTCCTAGTAATTGTTAGATGTTAATCCTATAATTAGAACAACACTAGTATCAACCATCTATCCTATTAATATCAAGAAGATTTTCGTTTGCAATATTAAAATTTGTCTGTAATAGTGCGTATTTTGATATCTGTTCTACTGAAGTCTCACTTGATATGTTAGCGCAGGGTCGGCAAAATGCGGCTCGCGAGCTCCTTTGATGGCATGGTGCGGCTCTCCATTTCCGTGCACAATGATTAATATATGAATAGTTTCATTTTCAAAAGTCATAAAAATTTTATACTGTACAGAAAAACAACTTTAAATAGGATTAAAAAACCCATCAGAGAACAGTGAGAATAGGTAAGGTAGAAAGTATACGGGCAGCCGCTTGGGCACCAGGCCCAGCCCCACAGCCGCTGTAAGCAGCACCATGGCGACTATTCCATGTTTGCCACTGCCCAACGGCCGCCATTTTCGATTGTCTTTACATGGGGAATGTTATTTTATTCAGAATGCATTCCTCTACCTGTCAGTATGTATTAATTTTACCCGAGTGACGTAGTATGTTAGTTATTAGTTTCCTACGGTTGAGCTATAAGGTACTGGACTCTGGGTTCGCGTGGGGTGAAAGATAAGCCTTGTGAGAACCGAAAGACAGAAGCGACCGATACAGTAATCAAACCGATATCCAAACCAGTTAGTCGGAGTTTGCCGTGCTGAGGCCTGCCTGGCTATGAAAGATACCTACTGAACCAGTGGTGTCCGTAAAGAAAGAAACAAAAAGTTATTGGCTTCTAAAGTGGATTAGAATAGTCCTATAGTTATATTATGAGATTTATAATTTTATTGTAGCAGATCTAGCTAAAACAGTTTTTGTGCGAAACAATTGTTTTTAGTATGACTTTAGTATGACCACGTAACATTGTTTACAAACAAAGTTCCATTATTGAAAACCTATTCATTCTATAATGTTATTTATTATTGTAACTTGTATATGATTAGATAAACTACATTCGTTTTGGTTCAATATGTATATATAGTATGTAAATAGCTTACAGAATTTTGAGTGTGATATATTATTGACAAGATTTTTCTCTCATAATTTTTAAAAAATAAATAAAATACTTTTTTGGGAATTTTGAGCTCTGTGATCTTGTCATAAGAGTTTTGTGAAATTTTATACATTTTTAATAACACGAAAAAGTTGATTTAATTCTAAGATTGCTATCTCAGTGTTGTCATTTAAATCTTCTAAAATAACTTTACAAGTCCAATTTTGAGGCAGTTGTTATGATAATAGCATATAGCACTAGGTATTTGAACACTCTGCCTTTGTACCACTTTGTATTGAGTTGTCTTTTGACGTGTTCGTGATTTCAACGAGAAGCGATGTTACGTGAATAGAGGCCAACTTAAGCCACCTGGGCCACTTTTATGGAAAGGTCAACATCGGCAACTTTAAACATAATTAAAAATATTAAGTTATGACCGGAAAAACAAACACTATTTAAAAAGAAAGACACTGATACATTATTTTAAATATTTTTTTATTAATAAATTAAATCCCATTCCCCAGCGAGCCAGATTTATAACATCCCTTCTTGAGACGTAATTTATGAAATTTATTCAATTTACTCGGTCAATACAAATTACTTTAAAAACAACATAAATAACATTGAAAAGCCGGGTTTTTGATTGAGTTATTTAAGTCTTTTAATCGATGTGTGCATTTAATATAGTGTTGTGTTGTGTTTATTTTTTCTAATAAGTATTAGTAGCCTCTGTTATTTTTAAATGTGTCGGACTTTTAGCTATTTAGTTATCTCTTTGCATTGTCACTAATATCGTTACACCTGTAGTAAAGCATATTGCGTTTTGACCAATTACTAATTTATAAAATATTCTTCTAAAAATGTATACCATTAAAAATATATAGACCGATAATTCACGTGTAACGGGTACAAACAGCTACTAAACCATAACACACACATCCTTCTACACCCCCTCCCCCTGCCCTCAAATGAAATATACTCCTAGTACCCCTAGGTACACCAGTAACTGCCTTAGAACCTCTGCTATGAAACTTACTAACCCAGTGATTGCCCCTCCCCCATCGCCACACACACACCTACACATCACACACATCACACACACACATACACACACACACTACACAAAATGTACCAGCGATATCCATTTGATAAGAGGTCATTGACTACGACGATTCTACCAAGCTTAACAAGGGAGTGAAGTAGACCAATTATGCTGACCCGTGTATAGATGCGATTATCTCCCATCGATTTGGTAAATAATTGCTCCGTATGTCTGTACATCCTTTAATTCCAGATATTTGGTTTTCGTCTTAATGTCGATTTTTTTTAAGCCGAGGGTTAGGGTATATATATATATATATATATATATATATATATATATATATATATATATATATATATAAATATATATATATATATATATATATATATATATATATATATATATATATATATATATATATATATATATATATACATATATATATATATATATATAAATATATATATATATATATATATATATATATATATATTATAGACTAGTAAGGAGGTGTGTGTATGGATTTTTTTGTTTTTTGGGATATAAGTAAAATTGTTAATGTGCGTGTGTGCGTGTGCGTGTGTGTGTGTGGGGGGGATGGGTCATGGTGTCGGACAACGCTTTGACGAATACGTAAGAAAGAACAGGATTTCCTCTCCCAGCTGGGCCCGACGTCCATGTTAATGTTGACCCTGTTAATTAGGTCAAACACATCCCAGGTAACAAAGTTGTTGACCTCGACAGATGGAAAGGGTGGGGGGGGAGTGGGTGGCTGGTCACGTGACATGAACGTTTACTTATATTTATCAACGATCTTGTCTCAATTTTTTTTCCACGGTTTTCTTCGTCTGACATGTGAAGGTCATTGACCTATCCACGATAAATACAATCGATCTTGGTCAGTGTTCCAGACGTATATCCGGATGGGAATTTTCACGTCCATTCGGTCATTCAGTCCTATAACTTAAAATGAAGATGTTTATGAAAGCTTATATAAATTTAACAGTTAAACCTTTGTTTAAAAATTAAAAATCAAAGATAAATAACTAGATTATTACCATTTTATAACCATATATTTTCGTGGATTGGCGTGGTCTAGCGGTAGAACGCACGCTTGACGCCCTGGAAATCCCGGTAACAAAACCCGGGCTTAACAGCGAAATATGGGTCATGTCCATTCTGCTCTATAAATAGCTATGTCTATTGAGCGAAAGCTTTCACCAAATGTAATTCCTTGACAAAAAAAAATACACAAAGTATTTCTCCAGAATTCCTTTCTTATCTTTCGCTAGAATATGTTTCACATACATATATTTCCTACTCAAGCCAGAACAATGTTTTTTTTTTCTTTCAATTTTTTTCGAGAATTAAAATTTAAAAGGTTTCAGGGAATTCCCAATTTTATCATGAATTAAAATAGAAAAAGAAAACTTCTCTTGATAAAAGACATAGATAGATACAAAAATAGATTGGAGTGTGAACTGGATCACATTACATTAAATCTGGGCTCAAAATGTAACGTGGGAAATGAGCACTCGGACGTTACATTCTCTCCCTAAGTTTATGTCATACATTTCTAGAATTTATTACTCATCTAAATACTTGTCTTTAAATATAATAAACACTAGCAATTAAGAACACGGTGGGACCAGTCTTTGATCTCAGACTGGTTTCTAGAGTATTCCATTTCTGGTTACTGGTACTTCACATGTTTGTCGGTATGTAGGTTACAGCATGGAGTCTAGGAGTTGTCGTTTTCATTTGTCCGATTCTGTGTTAGTAAAGCTACTATTTGTCCATTTCTGGGCAAGTGATATTTTAATTTGTCCTTTTTTCAGCCGGCGATACTTATATTTGTACTTTTATCAGAGGGGTGATATTTATATTTGTCTTTTTCTCAGCCGGCGATACTTATATTTGTCCATTCCTCAGCCGCCGATACTTATATTTGTCCATTCCTCAGCCGCCGATACTTATATTTGTCATTTTCTCAGCCGGCGATACTTATATTTGTCCATTTCTCTCTGTCAGTGAAACGACAAATTGTCCATTTCTCAGCAGTGTAGATTTTGTACATTCTTCAACCTCTTGACTGTCCATTTACAACCTAATTTAATCAAACGACTTGTCTAAAAATACCAACCAATCAGCAACAATTCCAGACACTATTAACGCTTAAATTTCTGGTGTTAGCTCAGGAACTGGTCATTAGCTCAGGGTAGACACAATTCGTGAGAGGAGGGGAAGGGCGTGGGGGGTGGCTGCTACCTACCGTTATACCAAATACCTTAGTGTCAGTCGAACCTAGTTTGTTGTGAACGGATATCGATTTATCGATCTATACACGATGTAGATCAGTTGGGATATGTATACACTTACATAACAAACAATATCAGTAAGAATATATTTTCCTGATATGCTACACTCACGCACACATTAAGATGGCTCTAATTGTTTCTTTCATGTATCTCACGGTAAGGAATGGGGGGGGGGGGGGGGAGGAATGGCCTCCTTAGCACGCCACCGCCCACCTCCCACCGCCTCCTCCCTAATGAAATAGATATCAAATTGTATGCAGAAAATATATACTTTAATGATTGTACACAAACGGAAATTTTAAATACACTTCTCCTAGGGAAAAATATGTCTGAAAGAAACCCTCCTTGCTCCCTATTGGGTCGAATGCTTACCATAATATTTGTTTTTTGGCAAGCAGGCAAAATTTTTTAAAAATGTCAAAGCTTTAAAAAAAACCTACTCAAGTTTCTCTTCTAAAATGCTCTGTATAACTCCGATTATCCCGCTTAAATAAAACAAAGCAATTGATTTTTTTTTTTAAACGGAAATGCCACCAATGCGATATAAAACAATAATTTGAGATTTGAACAAGCTAGGCATAAATAGAAATATATGCAGGTATATTGATTGGGTGTGGATGAAAACACACTCGCCGGTCATGAAGATTAAATATTAGTGAACATTGATTTGCCGCAGGAAATATTTTTTTTTTTGTACGAGCGAAATTTCTTAAGTTCCGTTAAGTGACGTCAGACAACTCAACCGCGAGGTTATCACGTGATTACGTGCACGCGGGCCTTGTGTGAGAAACGTCATCATATTGTGTGACACGTCATCACTCAGGTGACCTAGGACACCACGCGACAAAAATCTGGTCAAAAACTTGTTGACTCTGGATGAAGAGCTCTACCAACGACTGAAGACCATTTTGGCGCCTGCGCGAACGGGAGTGAAGTGTGCGGTTTGCAATGAGAATTGTCTAATGTCGATTAACTAGTCAATTAGGTAAATTAGACTTGGTCAGACATCTCGACTTAATTAGCAAAATAGGTTTTGGGTCGCGTCGGCTTTATACATAAAAATAAAAATGAAAGTATGTGTATTTGTGTCTGTGTGTCTGTGTGTGTCTGTGTGTATGTGTGTGTGTCTGTGTGTGTCTATGTGTGTCTTTGTGTGTCTGTGTGTCTGTGTGTGTCTGTGTGTGTGCCCTTTGTGTATGGCTACACCTTTCATCTAGTCGCCGTGAAACTTTGATTCGTTGATAAAAATACTTCCTGAATGGAAATTGAATTTTAATCAAATCTTAAAGTATCTACTAGTTTTGTACTTACTACATAAATATAATCTTGCTCAATTATACACGAATGCAGTTCGTCTATTGTGTTCAACTATTGAGTGTTACATTTAAGAACAAATATTAAAATTAACAAGATATAACAAAAAAAATCGATATCTGCAAATGCCTCTGCCCTAATATTTCTAAAAAAAAAAAAAAAAAAAAAAAGGAAAAAAAATTAAACTGCATTAAAGTATGTCGATTCTTTCACTGTACACGATCTAGATCTGTCTATTTATAGATCCCATGTTGCTGTTTTATTGACAGAACCACAATATCATGAATTATAGAAAGCTACAAGAGACAGCTGAAACAGATCATTCCCTTAGGCTCGGCCATAATCCCTATATAACATTACTGTAAGCCATCTCTACTCTCTTGTTCGGGTAGGGAGGGGGGGGGGAGATTTTGATCAGAGGTTACCTCCATGATGTGTGACGTCACGACAAGAAACATGGCGCCCACGGCTTATGAACACATGCATGATTGATGTTGGGAGACGGCTGCTAAGAGAAAAGTTATTTCGTTCCGTGGTCCGGTTTACTAGTGGGCTAATTATGTTCCAGTTTTCAAAGGTCCGGTTAAATCAGTGGCGCGGTTAGTTTAGCGGTCCGGCTAAGTCTGTATTCCGGCTAACGCAGTGGTCCGGCAAAAATCAGTGATCCGGCTTACGGGTCCGGCTAAACCAGTGGTCCGATACTCAGTGGTCCTGCTAACCCAGTGGTCCGGCTAACCCAGTGGTCCGGCTAACTCAGTGTTCCGGCAAAATAAGTGAACCGACTATCTCAATGCTTCGGTTTACTTGGTGTTCCGGCTACCTTAGTGTTCCGGCTAATTTAGTTTTCTGACTTTCCCAGTGGTCCGGCTTATGGGTCCGGCTAATCCAGTTAAATCGTTGGTCCGGCCAACTCAGTGGTCTGGCTAACTAAGTGGTCCGGCTAACTCAGTGGTCCGGCTAACTCAGTGGTCCGGCTAACTCAGTGGTCCGGCTAACTCAGTGGTAAGGCTAACTCAGTGTTCCTGCTAACTAAGTGTTCCGGCTAACTAAGTGTTCCGGCTAACAGGTCCGGCTAAGTGTTCCGGCTACCGGATCCGGCTATCTTACCACGTGTCAAACAGATCCGGTTACCGACCTTGTTACCACCGCGCTGATTGTGTTTCTCACCCAGCTGGTCAATGATTGATGCACGTGCTACTGGGGTGTACTCACGCCGCGCTGATCCGTGTACCCGTGCGAGTGGGTTCTAGAGAGCGATTGGTGTTTTTTGTGTGGGTGTTAAGACCTGCTGAAGAATTAGGGAGAGGCGGGGGTGGGGTGAAGTGGGGGTGAAATGCCAACAGATTATTAGTGTTAGTCCCGAGAGTGCACCAAGGTGTAATACAGTTCACAGCGGTTTGCTCTCGGCTTCTGTTTCTGTCAAAATATCTCGCGCGTAGAACTTTTTTATCAGGGGAAATAACAAACAATTATTTTTTTAATGGAAGGTAATTATATAAATAAAAGATACAAAGAAAAGAAAAAAGAATTAATACATATTGAAACAAAAAAAATTTTAAAAATGTTAGCATTAATTATAAAAAAAATTAAGTTACAAGGGAGTTATTAAAATTTAGGTGATTGATTACAAAATATTAATTGAAACACCTAGTAATTGTAAGTTGCTAATCCAATAATAAGTAGTCAATAGTATCAACCAGCTGTACCATCAATACCAAGAAAACTAATTTTGAATAATTTCTTGGTATGCAATATGCGTTATATTAGTATCTTTTACCCGGTTCGGGTGGCTTAATGAAATCCAGGGCCCAACCCTTTTCAGCTACAAGTTCAACCACCCTAACGATCGAGCTACCCGAGGAAGAGAGTCCAGATTTGTTTCCCAGCCAACCGAATACAATCATGCAGGTTGAAATCCAGACAAATGGGCACCCAAACCTTAGAGGGCATATCATCAGGAAATTGATTAGCCCTCACCAAATTCTACTAATGAATTACGGTCGCAGCGATACTTGGTACTTTTCATCTGACAAGTTCAACGTAACAACAATGGACAAAACGAGCAAGCAGCACGGGCCATACACTCTGCACTTTACGATTTATCACAAAGACAAAGTCAATGGTACCCTCAGATGGGTCCCGCCAACTTTAGGAAACGACGCCCTACTAAAGGCGCTAAGGGTCATCAGCAAAAAAGAGCCAACAGTGAACAACATTCCCTTCACAAACAACCGCAGTTTCACCATATTCTCAGACACCCCGAGCATCATACCACACTACATCAAATTCAACTACAAAAACAGACCAGTCAACATACTCGTGGCCATACCGGGTAGACGTCAAGCTTGTCAATCATGCGACTCAACTCAACACTGGACAAGCCAATGCCCCCTATCCTCACCAACAGCTGAACCAGAGCCACTTAGAGTCACACCCCCTCCGCAGCAGCCAACAGCGTCCCAAAATCACTCGAACCAACAAGTCGAACCAACCGCAAAGCCCAATGATCAACCCACAGCACAGGATACAGCAACACCTGCACCAACACAACTCGTGCTCCCAACAGCACCTCCAAACTCACCGGGAAAAGTAACAACCCCAAGCACAACCGCAGCTCAAACCCCAACCAAGAACCCACCAATATCTCAAAACGAGGAAACAAAAATCCCAACTGCTGGAATAGATAACGCCCCGTCATCGAAGAGGAAGAGTGAAAACAGTCCCACGGAGCAAGGAAAAAAAGACCAAAGAACAAAAATGCGAGGAGGAAACTTACTACGCCTGTGACTACTGTACTGAATATTTCCCAACAGGGAAGGAAGCGGTACAACACGAGAACGTAATACATAAGGACCTAAAAAGATGCACCATCTGTAAAGACCAGAAAATACACAACAACATAGGATACCACTATTGGAACTCTCACAAAAATGCAACCGTAAAACAGTGCACCCCATGCAAAATATATCTCACCGAAGAAGGCATGAAGTTGCACAAGACACATCATCACCTGATGTCTTAACTAGAAACAATTTTAGACGTTTTGTTCAGTATTAAATTCGAATATGCTTAATCTAAGATTTTTTCTTTTTGAATACAACAAATATTAGACGTTTTGTATACCATTAGTAAATTTTTCTATAAGTCACAACTGTACTGATATTTTATGGTTTTTTTTGTAATACTATGTATCACATTATGTTTTAAAACATGCAACCTATCCATACAATGGAAGAAATTATATTAAACACAAAAAAAAAAAAAAAAAAAAAAAAAAAAAAAGTATCTGTTCTTAAAAAAATTATCTTAAACTCTGGTTTCTCTTCACATCGAGTAAATCTTTCGCCTTTTACTAAAGATTTCAAGTGATAACCTTTACGCATCCAACAATGTCACAGCCTAGCTCGACGACATATGCAAATATAATCTACGCCAGCAAAGGGGTTGCGCCCTTGGATGTTCCCCCTGGGTCGAGAGACTCGGGGAGGAGCCACCCGGACTACGGTCCGGGGGGTTTAATGAAATCCAGGGCCCAACCCTTTTCAGCCACAACCGCCATATTGGATCTCCCTGAAGAAGACTGCCCGGAACTCTTCCCTGCTGATTCACCCACCATTCAAGTCACAATCAACTCAAGAGGTCAACCCAATCTGAGAGGTCATATCCTTCGCCAACTGATAAGCAATCAACAGATCTTCCTCCTTAACTACGGTCGTGCAGACACTTGGTTCTTTACATCAACTGCCTTCGACGTCAACACTCTACACAACACACACGGCCCATATACGCTACACTTCTCTCTACACAAAAAGAACAGAATAAACGGAACCCTTAGATGGGTCCCACCCACACTCAACGATAGCACACTCATACAAGCACTACAACCCTACAGCAACAAAGAACCTTCCATAAACACAATCCCCACACCTCCAACCGCAGCTTCTCCATTTACACTGACAACCCAGCAACCATCCCCCACTACATTCAAATAAACTACAAAAACAAATCACTCAACATTCTAATAGCCATCAACGACAGAAAACAAGCCTGCCAAACCTGCTTTGGTTACGTTATTTCAAGATTTATTTAAGAGTAATTTTTTTTAAATAAAGCATCATTTAATTTTCGTTTTTATTTTATAAAAAGTGTATATTGGTACATTTTTGCAGGTTGGTACTGTTTATTTAAGTTATAAGTATATTTTATATTTATATACAAAAATATAAAACTTTAATAGAAACGTTTTATGTTTTGTAGACTAACGTCGCTTTGCTTTCAAGAACGGTTGTACCAGTCCTTCTAAGAGCAATAATTTTATTTTACTAATTTATACACATTTAATATTGCCTCTACAACAGGGTGTCAGCAACCTTTTAAGGCGAAAGAGCCAAAAGATAAAATTTACAAAATTTCCCAGTTTTTAAAGAGCCATTAAAAAGTGTTCTTCAATATTATGGCATTTGATTAGGATTAGCTAATTTTTTAAAAAAATATATAAATTCATATAAACACACACACATGTTTCAACTAGTTCTTTTAGGGTAATAAAATCCAATTATAAAACTATCCCTACCCAATTTAGAAGCTAATAACTATAAGAATGTGTCACTCAAGTCAAATTAATGCACACATATATAAGAAAATGCCTTTTAAATAAAATAAAATAAATAAAACTGAAAATATTCGAAAACAAAAGGTGCACTTCGGTAGTGGAAAGCATGGACCTACTACCACGTGGCTGGCCACAGCACAGTTGTGGAGCTGGGCCTTGTGTCCAAGCATCTGTCAGCTGCCTGTATACGCTCTACTTCACCTATTCTTAGTGTTTTTATTTTGTTTAAAGTTGGTATTCAGTATAATATTTTTATTACTTATGAAAATAAAATATATAATTACTATGGAACTGGCGAGCCGCATCATGACATCAAAAGAGCCGCATGCGGCTCGCGAGCCGCAGGTTGCCGACCCCTGCCCTAGCACACCGCGGTTCTAATGTTATACTTACATGTTTGTTTCATAAATATATTTACTTAACCTCCAGCACGACATTAGCACAAACTCAAATTTGAAATTATTAAAAGCCAGTTAAAATTGCTATGAAATTCATTTTAGAATAATACTGCGTTTTTTTTTTATTCTTTTACATTGAACTTATGGAAGGATGAATTAGGGGGGAGGGGGGGGATTAAACCATCCAGTCAGTTGGGAAATCTTTTTCTTCTTCTTCGTTCTTAATTATTAGTGTTGAAGGGGATCGAGATTTATCTGCCAGTGGGTTTGAACTCGAGACTTTGTTCGAATTTATCAACCATGAGCTTTTTTGCCGACTCGACCACGCCTCCAACACAATTAAGCGTTACGTGTTGGGAAATGATCTCATCGATTAATTTGATTTTACGCTGCCGAATCCTACAAAACATCCAGAATATCAATGACATTTCCAGATTGTTCGATTTGAAACTTTCAAAGTAACAGTGGTTGTTTCAGAGGAGGTGGAGGGGGGGGGGGGGGAAGATGGCAGTTGTAAAAGTGTATAAAATTTATTTCGTTTGGGAGGGGGGGGGGGATTTTCTGCAAAGTGGGTTTACCCTTTCATATATGCCCAATGTTTCTTTCATCCATTTTTTTTTTCTCGGAGAGGGGCTTTTAAAGTTTCGGTTGGGGAAGGGTTGACAAGTATATATTCAGAATATTCTCCATTAAAAACAAAATTCTATTTCGTCCGAGGGGTTGGGGCTAAGTGGGTTTTTTGGACTCCAGCGACTTCACAGAGGAAATGCCTGAAAGAAACTCTGCCCTTAGATAGCTGAAACTAATTCCGCCCATGCCTCGCTGAGCCTTTCCACCTCCCTCATGGGATACTGAGGCTGGCGGGCAGTGCTCGGTTGAGGGTTTATCATTCTAGACTGAGGGGGTAAGATAATTAGTGTGTGGGATTGTGTTTATGGATGGCGCTTTGTTACAGAATAGCCGTAGTGCTTGTTTGAGTGTAGCATTGTCAAGTGTAGGGGGTACCCATCTAAGTGTCCAGCTTATTTTGTCTTTTTTTATGAAATGAGAAATGCAATATATATGGACGGTATGTTTTGCATGTGTTGTGCATAACGGCCTGTGAGGAGAAGTACCAGGTGTCAGCTCTGCCATAGTTGAGTAGAAAATTTTTTTTTTTTTTTTTTTGCTCCTCTCCACGGAAATCTTTAGTTTTTTTTTTTTTTTTTTTTTTTTCTAGGTTTGTCCTGGAAATGGATCTGTCTGGGTTGAGGATGTAGAATATTTGATTGTGGCAGGGGTCGTTGTCGGGGTGCTGGTCGTTGAGGTGTTTTTCTATGTCGTATTTGGTGTATAGACTTGTTAGGCAGTATCCACATTGGAAGACAGCGGTGTCTGGGTGTTTTAGTACGTGGTGCTTTATTGCTCCTCTGCTTTTGATCAGATTGTTGCAATGCGGGCATTTACTCGTATCAGGATGGGAAGTTTTTGTATGTGTTTTACACTCGCTGGCAGTACTGAAACTGTGAAAGCAATAACCGCAGCTCTTGTCTTTTCCAGGAGTTAAAGGTTTGGGAATTTGAATTGGTTCAGTGGTAGTTTCTTGTTGCGGCTGGGTTTCTAAGGTGTTTGTCAGGCGATCGAAGATTTGATTCGCGAGTTTTTTTGTTAATTTTCCTTGTTCTGTGGGGCTGATTTCATTTTTTCTTTTCATTGACGTGGTGTTATCTATTTCTGAATCTGGGCTTTGTGTTTCTCCAGTGTTTTGGATTTTTGTTGATGTAGTTGGTGACTTCGGGTAAGCCGTACTTGGGATCGCTTTTTGGTTCGACAGGTTAGGGGTTACCAATGTTTGCTGCGGTGTGGGTGGTGCTCTAGGTGGTTCTGTTAAAATTGTCTGTGAGGATGGTTGTTGAGTTGGTTCCTGTATTGTTGACAGGTGAACATTGGGTGTTGACTCTGGTGTTGATGATTGGCAGTGGTTGGTCCAGTGTCTGTCCGAGCCGCACACCTGACAGGCTTGGCGTCTTCCTGGCAGTGCGATGAGGATATTACGTGTTGTGTCTTTGTATGTAATTTGGATGTAGTGTGGGATGTGTTGTGGATTGTCGTTCTGGATGGTGAATCTGCGATTGTTTGTGTGCGGGATTGTGGTTATTGTAGGTGTAGATTTGCTGACTGTTTGCAGTGCCTTAATCAGTGTTTCGTTGCTCAGGGCTGGCGGGACCCATCTAAGGGTTCCGATGATTTTGTCCTTGTGGTATCTGTCGAATTTCAAAGTGTATGGGCCGTGTGTTTTTGTGGTGCCGTCCAGATCCGCTACATCAAACTCGTTGGACGAGAAGTACCAGGTATCCCCTCGTCCATAGTTGAGCAGCAGGATCTGGTGTGGGCTAATGATATTGCGCAAGAGGTGACCAGGGATATTCTGGTGGTTGGTTGATTGGATGGTGACTTGAATTACTGTAGGCGAGTCGAAGAGCTCAGGAGCTATTTCATCAGACTGGTCTATTGTGATTGTTGTCTTGATATCTGAAAAGGATTGGGCCCAAGTTTTCATTAAGCCACCCAAACCGTAGTCCGGGTGGCTCCTCTCCGGATCTCTCGACCTAGAGGGAACAAAAATGGGCGCAACCCCATTGTTGACTTTCGTGATAGTTGCATAGTCCATTTCTAGTGCATGGAGATGAGGACTCGGTGCATTTGCTCAACGTCCCGGCAAGACCAACTTTAGAAATGATCCCTAAATGTATAACCAAAAAAATTGCCAGACATAAGTTCGAAAATGAGTAGAAAAATTTGATAAAATAACAGGCTACATGGAACAAAGGGAACATAAAATCTTCTTGCTATTAATATTTTAGCTGGTTAATACTGGTGTTTACTGATTATTGGATTAACAATTAACAATTACTAGGAGTTGTAATAAACATTTTGTTATTAATCACCACAAGTTTTAAATTCCTTTTTCGAAATTTATTTTTTTATAATTAATACCTAAGTTTGTTTACTGGTTTATGCTTCAATATATATTAATATTTTTTTCTTTTTTGTTTTATCGTTTAATTTTATAATTATCTCCCTTAAAAATAAAATATTGATTGTTTTCTCCCCTGACATAAAAGTTCCACGCGCGAGATATTTTGACTCAAACAAAAGACGAGAGCAAACCGCTGTGAAGTGTGTTACACCTTGTTGCACTCTCGAGACTAACATTAATATTCTGTGTCAGCTTTTAGTTCCATATAGGGTGGGGGGGGGGGGGAGTGTGATGGAATCTACTATGGGGGAGTTGAATGCTTGGGTGATTTTTGTCGAGACTATTTTATATCGAGTTTAGATTTGGGAGATTTTTAGTGTGGGAGAGTTAAATAAAAAGCGCGGGTCGATTTTAAAACCTCTCTTGGGTCAGTCGTCTCTTGGTTGTTTTCGTCCATTATTTGTTTAATTTGTTTTAATCTTTGTACGCTTTGTTCTAGTATGAGAGTGTGGTGTGTTTGGTTTTCCGAGCCTATCTGCTCTATGTTGCTTCTGATTTGTCTCCCCCTATATTTATATTCTTGTATTTTCGAAAGTTCTGTTTCTATTGAGTCTATTTGTTCTTTGTTAATGTTTTTTTCCCTAAAGCATACTAAATTTTTTTTATCTAGTTTAGTTTCTATGTGGTCCCTAACGCTACTAATGCTACAAGCATATTGAATTGATATTCGCTTAATATCTTATTTAAAATCGTCCCAATGTTGGATTTTGTTCGATTTTGGTGATGACTTTGTGTAAAATTGTATTACGTCTTTTATGTTTTTGTGTAGCGCTCGTCTAAAAATAGTGAATTATTGAGTTTCAAGTAGGTGTTGTGTTTTGGTTTGTTTTGTGTTTGTTCGTTGTTTAAAGTTGTCAGAACTACTGTATGGTCGCTACACTGTAGTGTTGAGAATAGGTGTTCTACTTTGTTGATTTTCATGCTCAGTGTGGCGTAAATTCTGTCTTATCGGAATCTATTCCCAAATGTTTTACATCAGTGAGTGGTTTGTAAGGTGTGTGGATATCGTGCTATGCATGTGTAGACTAGTTCGAAGGATGTTTTAATGTTGTTGATTTAGTCGGCGTGTGGTTTGTCTGCGGTTAAGAGGTTTCGAATAATGTCTTTTGGTTCTACAATGTCTAGTTTGTCTTCAACGAAATTAAAGTACTTTGGGGCTAGGCGTGTCGGGGTTGGCCGTGTAGGGCTCTGGATAGTATCAGTTTCAATAATGTGTTCATTTTCTTTGCTTCGTGAACTGTCTTTTTTTTATCTTTACTTAAAGGCTTGTATATATATATATATATATATATATATATATATATATATATATATATATATATATATATATATATATATATATATATATATATATATATATATATATATATATATATATATATATATATTATTTTGTGACATTTGTATTAGTAAGAGACATTTATGAAGAATACATTTCTAGAAAACAAAAAAGTACGATAAAGCGATTTCTTTCAGTTTGATTACCCTTGTATCAAATTCATTTTATTACATTCACTGTTGTGTTCGGTGTTTCTTTTGTAGTCCATTTTAGAGTTAAAGATAGGCTAAATATCATTTAGCAGCACATCTGAAACACGGGTAGCATTTGAAAAATAAGATATTTATATAAAAAAAGAGTTGAATGTTTGGGTGATTTTGGTGGAGACTATTTTCGTTACGAGTTTAGATATTTATATAAAAAAAAACTTCTACTAACTAAAGGGTAAGATTAATAAATTTTATTTCAAGAAGATGTAAGAGATAATATATAAAAATGTATGACATATTCAAATGTAAAATGCACACAATAAAACCCATACGTTGTAGTTTTACTTCATGTATCAAGTCACAGAGAGACAGACAGACGTAGAAAGCCAATCATAAAGTAATAAGGATTATAGAAAACATCTTTGTTATAACAAAAACATGTATAAATCATCTCTAGTTCACACCCCAGATACATGGGACATACAAAATAGAGTGCATTAATTTAAATTTACTCGGGATACATAGGAGGGGGGGGGGGGTAGTGTGTTCAGCATTATGCCCAGCCGCTGTTACTTTTCCTAACACTAATCAGTGGAGTGGAGTGGTCTAGCGGCAGAACGCACGCTTGACGCCCTAGATGTCCCGGCTTCTTTACTTTTTATTATATTCATGCAAGAAAACGCTGGCTTGTATGAATATGTTGACCCGAAGATCGTCAGCACTCCAGACTTAATTTATAAATAGTAACTTTTGGCTCTTCCGTCTCAAAGGGTTGCCGACCCCTGGCCTAAGCAAACAAATAAAAGGTAGCCTTTAGATACCTAAAAGTTAACGTCGGATAGAGAATTTTCTCGGTATTAATATTACAGCTGCTTGATATAAGTAACATCTAATTATTCGATTAACAATTACCAATTAATATGTGTTGTAATTAAAATTTTGTTATTAATCATCAAAAATTTTAAATAATCTTTTTGTAATTTTATTTTCTATAATTTACACTAACGTTAGTTTACTTGTTTTTGCTTGAAAATATATTATTAATTTTTTAAATTTCTTTTTATCGTTTAATTTGATAATAACCTCCCATTAAAAGAAAACAATGTTTGTTCTTTCCCCTAACAAAAAACGTACCACGCGCGAGATATTTTGACTTAAACAAAAGACGAGAGCAAACTGCTGTGAACTGTGTTACACCTTGGTACTCTCTCGTGACTAACACTAATATTCTGTGTCAATGTTTAGTTCCATAAGGTGTGGGGGGGGGGGGTGTGATGGAATCTGGGGTTTTTGAATGTTTTGGTGATTATGGTGGAGACTATTTTTGTATCGAGTTTAGATTTGGGAGATTGTGCGATCATTATGGTGTGGGAGAGTTTAGTGTGCGAGAATATAGTGTGGGAGAATATAGTGTGGGAGAATTTAGTGTGGTAGAATATAGTGTGGGAGAATTTAGTGTGGTAGAATTTAGTGTGGTAGAATTTAGTGTGGTGGGATTAGTGGACGCATTTTGCGTGTGGTGGGATTATTGGACGCATGTTGTGTGTGGTGGGATTAGTGGAAGCATTTCAGATTTTCTTCACATAGTTTTATTTAATACGTTACGTATACTGTATTGCCAATTCAAAGTATAACAACGCGAAATTTGCGTTTAATTTTGGTTAAAAAAAATAATAAAATAAAAGGCTAAAATCTAGTTATTTCCCTTTAATTTATCAGCTTGTCTCCCTTTCTTTTTCACGTCATTATTCGTAGGAACGACGCCCATCACCTGACCTAATTTCTAGGAAAATGTCTTTAATTAGAAATCTATTTTATATCAATGTATAACCACTCTGAGACAACCAACCAGACAAAAATAAGTCCGAACTCATTTCGGGCCCGCAATAATCGTGTTTTATAAATGTTTGTATTACATTTTCAGGTAATCTATCGCTTTAGGTACGTAAACCCTGGCTAGTAATATACGAAAAAGTTACCTCATTGTCAAGGCTTTAATAGAAGTATATTGTGATATATTTGTGTCATATAATATAGATAAATGAATAATAAACCTAAATCAATGGCTAAATATATCAATATAGGCAAGAAATTAACTTTAAACAGCAGTGTTTGCGATCAGGATTTGCTATTTAAAAAAAAACGCCCTTCTGTAAGTTAGAGTGGCTTCCCCTGAATTTTGCGCTATAAGTTTACAATAAATAAAATAAACAAGATGGCTGTTATAGTAAATGATCATGGTTGCATCTGTAGGAAATATCGCTAGTCTTCATTTATTACTGAAAAGTTTTAATTCAATTGTTTAAAAACAGGTACATAAATGAAACAAGGAAACATGTTTGTATTTTTCAAAACATAAATCATCCTCAAAATGTGAAATAATTATTAAAATTTAAGAAGTCACCTGTTTTTCACGTTACTAGGCGGGGCGATTTTACGCACATAAAACGATAGATTACCCATTTTCATGTTTACTGAAAATTGTCTCGAAAAAGGAAAAAAAGCTGGTCAAAATTATATAAGTACGTAAGCTTGATTTGTGCAATGGTTTCTCGCGTTATGTTTATTTTTATGATTTTTTTGTATTTATATTATTAGTTTTGAATGCATTCATTTTTATAGCTATAGGATTCTTTAGTATGCCTTATTTAGATAATAATTAAGAGAATAAATTGCTTTTTAATTTACTTAGTACAAAACTATTTAAATAAGCTTTATGGGCACCCGTGTTTTAATGAAGAGCAGTAAGTCATGGAAGTAGTCTGAAAGTTTGCCTATTTTTCAAAGTACAGTTCTTGTAGATTTTATATTTTTCTACGCAACAGTGTGTGTTAGTTACTTTAGAACAATCACTGCTATAGTAGACATGTTTTTTTTTTTACAAAATCACTATCAAGATGAATGAAAACATTATTTATGAAAAGAAAATTCATTGTTTTTTTGGTCGGAATTAGGCCCCTAAACGTCGTGCCCCCCCCCCCCCCCCAGCGGGGTCTGGCGGCACTGTAGTTCCGCCCCTGAATTGAACGTAACACGAATTACTAAATTGCACTCGATATTAAAGTAACAAGAACCTTAATCGAATGAATCGTAAACCTAGCATGAACCTAACACAAACCTAACATAAACCTAACGTGAACCCTACATAAACTTATGAACATAGCATAAATCTATAAACCTTACATAAACATATGCACCTAACATAAACCTATAAATCTAACATAAGCCTATGAACATAACATAAACCAAACATAAACCTAACATAAACCTATAAACCTAACATGAACCTAACATAAACCTATAAACCTTACATAAACCTTCTATGAACCTAACATGAATCTAACATGAACCTAACATGAACCTGACATAAACCTATCATAAACCTATCTCGAACCTATCATGAACCTAACATATATCTTTGAACTTAACATAACCCTTTAAACCTATCATGAACCTAACATATACCTTTGAACCTAACATAAACCTATCAACCTAACATAAACCTATCAACCTGACATAAGCCTAACATAAACCTATGAACATAACATAAACCTATGAACCTAACATGAACCTGACATAAACTTATCATAAACATATCATGAACCTAACATAAACCTATCAACCTAACATAAACCTATCAACCTGACATAATCATAACATAAACCTATAAACATAACATAAACCTATAAACCTAACATGAACCTGACATAAACTTATCATAAACTTATCATGAACCTAACATAAACCTTTGAAACTAACATAAGCCTAATATAAAACTATGAACCTACCATAAACCTATTATGAACCTAACATAAACCTATGAACCTAACATGCACCTACTGTACTCCCACATCCACCTCTATTTTCCCACAAAATGCTTACATACTTACATCGCGATTATCACCACATGTTATACTGCTTGTGTAAACAAACTCAAAACAGTCCGCCATCATTAATCGCGTGACCTCGCTCGACGTCATTGGGTTCTGTAAGGTCCATTGGTCCATCTTAGACCTAAATGGTCTCAAGGGTAAGTGACTTCTGTACACCGGCCCGCCATGAACTGTCTTAAAAAAACAAAAAACGTATACCGTTGTTCTGTTTATTTATATTTAAATAAGAAGTTTTTTTGCAGTTGTTGTTAAATGGACTGTTTGTTTTCTTTTTCGCTTTGTGTTTACTTCAGGTTGCCGTTGCATGTTGTCATACAACATCGTTGTCGTGGTATGTTATCAACGGCTGAAGCTTTGGTCTAGTCTTGGCTTATTAAAGAGTGGCGTCGCTAGGTCGGGTGTCACTCAGTGCGACACTTCGTGGTATCACCCCCACCCCCCGCCCCTAGATAACAAAGAATATATATATATATATATATATATATATATATATATATATATATATATATATATATATATATATATATATTGTGTGCATAGGCCTACATACGCGTATATTTTAAATATATGCCTCAAACGCGTACATGTATATTTATAAGCTTTAATAACTGCAGACTTAATAGTAACGATGTGTATCTATAGTCTGTTAATAATACAGTTGGATGTAGCATTGTTTTCTCTATAGTTAGCACTTTTACGTCATTGTGTCACCCCCCCCCCCCCCCCAAACCCTTGTAATAATTGCCTCTTTGTAAGTAAAATATTATTTAACTTTAATTAATCATTAAAGGAACTGGCAAATAGCATTTTTCTTCTGTACATCTTGCAATTTTTTGCCTTGGTGTCACCCCTCCCCCGAACGCTGTCACCCGGTGCGCCCCGCACCCATCACCCGTCCTCGCTATGCCTCTGTTACTAAATAATACATTATATCATTAGCTTGTGCGCTCCTTGGTTTTATTTTATCATCAAGATTTAATTACTTTTCACCTATGTTTTAATATGCAAATGACGAGTCGATTGTTTACTTTTTATTATATTCATGTAAGAAAACGCTGGCATGCATGAATATGTTGACCCGAAGATCGTCAGCACTCCAGATATCAACTTCTTCACCTCATTTTACTATCCTGGGAGACTATTCCATGCGTCAAATATTAGTGCTTCAACTCGTGGCATTTCTAGTATTCCGGCTAACTCAGTGGTCCGGCTAACTTAGTTTTCCGACTAACTCAGTGGTCCGGCTAGTTCCGTGATCCGGTTTACTAAGTGTTCCGGCTAAGAGGTTCCGCTAAGTGTACCGGCTTCCAGGTCCGGCTATTCTGCCACGTGTCAAACAGATCCGGTTACCAACCTTGTTACCACCGCGCTGATTGATACACGTGCTACTGGGGTGTACTCACGCCGCGCTGATCCGTGTGCCCGTGCGAATGCCCTCTAGAGAGCGATTGGTGTTTTTTTGTGTTAAGACCTGCTGAAGAATTAGGGAGAGGTGGGGGTGGGGTGAAGTGGAGGTGAAATGCCCTAAGATTATTAGTGTTAGTCCCAAGAGTGCACCAAGTTGTAACACAGTTCACAGCGGTTTGCTGTCGTCTTCTGTTTCTGTCAAAATATCTCGCGCGTAGAACTTTTTTGTCAGGGGAAATAACAAACAATTTTCATCTTTAAGTGAGGTAATTATAAAAGTAAATAATAAAAAGAAAAGAAAAAAGTTTTAATATATATTGAAACAAAAACAAGTAAACAAACGTTAGTATTAATTATTGAAAATTAAAGTAAACTAAATATATCTAACTTTTTATGGTGATTAATAATAAGTAATTAATTACAACTCTTAGTAATTGTTAATGTTAATTTAATAATCAGTAGACACTAGTATCAACCAGCTGTACTATAATTACCAAGACGATTCGTTATATACTGATCGCTGTCAATGCATGTATGGTGTTCTTATATTAAAATCTTGTATTTACTGCCCACGTAATAGAGCCGCATGAGGTTTCAATGTCAAGATGCGGCTCTTCAGCTCCATGTACACATTTTAATACTTATTTTAGGTGCAAAGCTAAAAAAAAAAGAATTATTCTGCAAGCCTCGGCAATAAACGATACAATAAGAAACAATAAACTCACTCTATTCTATTAGAATATTTAGTTACTCCCTATTTCAATGTACTTCCTATTAACTTGTCCATCCCGAATTGAAACATTCAAGCTCATTGTGGATATTACAAATAAACTAAACAAGCTAAATGTAAAACTGCAAGGAAATGAAAACCAGTGTTTCTTTCAGACTTTTTTCTCCGGGGGGGGGGGGGGGGGCGGGGGGCACTTGAAATTTGGGGGGGGGGGGCGGTCAACATGTTTCGGGGGGACGGACACTAGTAAAAGTGTATGTTTACTATATAAAATCCATCTCGTTCGAAGAGATGCCTGGAAGAAACTCTGAGAAAAACCCAGCCTATGCCTTTGCTGGAAGAAGTGGATTGTTTCGAAATTATTATGTGTGTGTGATCGAAGCTAGTGTGGGGGAATTGAATGTTTGGGTGATTTTGGTGGAGACTATTTTTGTATCGAGTTTAGATTTGGGAGATTTTTAGTTTTGGAGAATTTATTGTGGGAGAATTTAGTGGGGGAGAATTTAGTGTGGGAGAATTTAGTGTGGGAAAATGATTATGTCAATGTGGTGTTGTAGTGTAGGCAAAGGAAATTATTTGAGAGTTTGTGTGTATCTATACATGGTTCCATGACAAATGATCCTCAGGACAAATGATCTCAGACAAAATAACTCACAGCAAAATTTTAAAAGTATGTTAGATGATTTTAGTTGATTTGAATTTTTTTTATTGACTGTCAATATGGTTTTGTTTACTTTTTTAAGCATAATAATTGTTAATAAAATGAATTTGTTAAACTTAACAAAACATCAAAAGATTTATTAAACTTAATCTTTGTAATAGCATTTGATTTGAAAAAGTAAAAGTTAAAACAAACTTACTCCTTTAGCCTTAAAGGTATAATACATGATAATGTATAAAACAAATAAAGTAACGGTAGCTATACAACATTAATGTTTAAAACACGCGAAATATTTTTCAAAAATGTGAATGGGTCTTCAGGCTCGTAACGTAAAAATATTGTTTTTATTGCATCATCAACTCAAACATAACGTTTACGTTTCTTTGCTGGCAGGTACATAGTTATGATCACACCTCTCCAATACTATGTGATCATGTATTGTTTGAACACTTGCTCGACATGTTCTAACTTCACATTTCCAAATCACTTTGCCTGCTGCTCCAATTATGGCTTTAATAAACATAAATTCGCCAGAAACTAATGTCCTAAAACCTTTCATATAGGTAACTAATGAGGACAAAGCTGATTAAGCACCACCAATATTGCTTTGTTTGATGCACACTACGACAAACTTAGCTTTGCAATGACCGCTGTTTGTTTAAATAAGCATTTGTCACTGATCGCTAAGGTGTGACCGACGCACAACAATGGACTTTAGATACTAGTTGTATTGTCCATCGAGGGCGGATGTCTTTCCCTTAAGGCATGTCTCTGCTACCAAAGCGGGCGGCCACCTTGATAAGAATGTGTGTCTTAATTGTTATTTCATTCCCTTAGATCTAGTTTCGTCCACCTGACGTGGTAGGATTGTCTCATGTTTGTCAAGCTTACCTACACTGTCCATCTAAAAATGTCTTTAATCTTCGCATACTATATTAAAAATGTTAATTTTAAAATGTTTAGTGCAATATGACAAATGCGTACGACAAACATTTCTCACAATTATTATGTAGGCCTATAAACAATATTAAACATAGTAAATACAACCATATGACAGTCAATACAATAAACCGGGAGTGATCTCCCCTAAACTTTCTCGAATACTCTTATATAAAATAACAGGGGATGGGAACTCGGGCTATAGACATGATTTTTAATCCATTTTAAATACTTAAAGTTTTAAAAATAGAATAAAATCTCGTAGACAAATTAATTGCACACCAAGTGAACGCCAAATAAAAAAGCGCATAATAGTGCGCAATATTATTAGTACTTTTAAAATTTACATTAGTTTTTTGAGAAATCGGAAGTAGCGTAAATTACTACTTCCAGTCAACGGAAATTACTCAAAATTTAACAGAAGGTAGAGAATTAGATCTTTTACTTACATGTGAAATTTCATTTATCTATCTGAAATAGTACTCAAGTTATAGGCTTTTGAAAAATTCAAAGTAGGAAAAGTACCACTTCCGGTTATCGGAAATCGCTCAAAAGTTGATACGGATCTACGATTTTGATACTACTTATGATTATGATAATACTTATATATGAAATTTCATCAACCTAGCTGTAACGGTACTCAAGTTATCGTGTTTACACACGGACACATATTCATGTCAACATATTCATACAAGCCAGCGTTTTCTTGCATGAATATAATAAAAAGTAAAGAAGCCGGGACATCCAGGGCGTCAAGCGTGCGTTCTGCCGCTAGACCACGCCACTTCACTGATTAGTGTTAGGCAAAGTAACAGCGGCTGGGCATAATGCTGAACACACTACCCCTCCCCTCCTATATATCCCGAGATAATTTAAATTAATGGACTCTATTTCGTATGTCTCATGTATCTATGGTGCGAACTGGAGATGATTTATACATGTTTTTGTTATAACAAAGCTGTTTTCTATAATCGTTATTACTTTGTAATTGGCTTTTTGCGTCTGTCCGTCTCTCTGTGACTTGATACATAAAGTAAAACTACAACGTATGGGTTTTATTGTGTGCTTTTTACATTTGAATATGTCATACATTTTTATATATTTTATCTCTTACATCTTCTTGAAATTAATTTAATCTTACCGTTGAGTTAGTAGAGTTTTTTATATAAATATCTTATTTTTCAAATGCTACACGTGTTTCAGATCTTTAACTCTAAGATGGACTACAAAAGAAACACCGACCACAGAACAGTGAATGTAATAAAATGAATTTGATACAAGGATGTCCAAACTGACAGAAATCGCGTTATCGTACTTTATCGAAACTCGTATGTAACGGAACGAGACAATATATCGATAGATAATGATGGTAATTATTTCGACAATTATTACTTTGTAGATGACAGAGAATATGTGTCAAACGACGCCACAGAAATCGAGCCAGCAAAAGAACCAGCCCAAGAACCAGCCCAAGAACCAGCCCAAGAACCAGCCCAAGAACCAGCCCAAGAACCAGCCCAAGAACTAGCCCAAGAACCAGTCATAGCCCCAACCACAGAAGGAGAAAGGACAAGAGTTCCGGGAAGAAGAAACAAGCCTTTAAGGAAAAATAAAAAAGACAGTTCACGAAACAAAGAAAATGAACACATTATTGAAACTGATACTATCCAGAGCCCTACACGGCCAACCCCAACACGCCTAGCCCCAAAGGACTTCAATTTTGTGGAAGACAAACTAGACATTGTAGAACCAAAATACATCATTCGAAACCGCTTAACCGCAGACAAACCACACGCCGACTAAGTCAACAACATTAAAACATCCTTCAAACTAGTCTACACATGCATAGCACGATATCCACACACCTTACAAATCACTCACTGATGGAAAACATCTGTGAATAGATTCCGATAAGACAGAATTTACGCCCAGAGAGCATGAAAATCAACAAAGTAGAACACCTATTCTCAACACTAAAGTTTAGCGACCATACAGCAGTTCTGACAACTTTAAACAACAAACAAACAGAAAGCAAACAAAAACATAACACATACTGGAAATTCAATAATTCACTATTACTAGACGAGCGCTACATCAAAAGCATAAAAGACATAATACAATTTTACACACAGTCATTTTTTATTTAACAAAATCCAACATTGTAGCATTAATAGCGTTAGGGCCCACTTAGAAACTAAACTAGAAAAAGAAACAACTAAGTATGCTTAATTAGGGGAAAAAACAAAAACAAAGAACAAATAGACTTAAAAGAAACGGAACTTTCGAAAATACAAGAATATAAATATAGAGGGACACAAACCAGAAGCAAAATAGAGCAGATAGGATCGGAAAACCAAACACACCACACTCTCATACTAGAACAAAGCATACAAAGATCAAAACAAATCAAACAAATAATGGACGAAAACAACCAAGAGGCGACTGAACCAAGAACGATTTTAAAATCGACCCGCGCATTTTATTTAACTTATCTTTATAATCTTTTCCCCTTCGTGTCAAATACACAAATGGCAGATAAAGTAAAGATCGTGTTTCAATCACCTCGACATACATGGAGATAATGTGGCCAGTACTAAGCCTATCCGCCTTAATTACCTAAGGTGCGCGAGGTACCTATTAGAGCTGGGTGAACTCACGGAGCCCAACAGAACTGAGCCCGGAACTCGAGACATTCGGACTAGCAGTAGAAAGCTTTGTGTTTAGTATTACAGCCTAAAAAAGTGTACTCTTACTTTTGTAATTTAGCGCTTGTGAAAGCTCGTTAATATATAGGGTATAAGACATGCTTTGTCCCTACTTTTTAACCTTAGATGAAGAAATAAATAAAGCACCGTTATACAATTGACGCAATTCGTCACATTGTCACATGATCTGGAGGTCTATTAAACAACACCCAGAAGGACAACCCCCCCCCCTCCAACCCCACTAATCTAAACACCTCCACTCAACTTATTCACAGTAAACCCAATCACACGTAGATTTATTTATATACACACAAACACTCAAATAAATTCCTTTGTCTACACTACAACAAAATATACTCATTTCTCCCACACCTAATTCTCCTACACAAAATTCTCCCACACAAAATTCTCCCACACCTAATTCTCCCGCACTAAATTCTCCCACACTAAATTCTCCCACACTATATTCTCCCACACTATATTCTTGCAATGTAGTATTGTGCTAATGGATGATAATGTGGTTCTATCCTTATTCTATCCAGGTGTTTTAATCGGAAGGTGTTTATTTTAGTTTGAATGTCGTGTAGCCCTATACCTCCATTTAATTTATTTTGTATTAAGGTTTTGTGGCTAATGTTTCTAATCGTATTTTTGAAAATGAACTCTCTAATGTGCTTGTTTTTTTTAATAAATGAGTTGGGTATTGTAGAGTTCGTCGCTACGAAAATTATTTTTGGAATGATATATCTGTTTACTAATGCAGCTCTGGCAAAAATGGTTGTATTGCAGTATTGGTATTTTTCCAGATTGTGATTTATTTTATTTTTCAGTGTGGTCCAAGTTTCTTGGTTTTTGTAAAAAGATTTGATAAGATCAGACGACTACGTGTTAATTGGATGTGATTATAAAAAGAATGTTCTTGCTATTAATATTATAGCTGGTTGGTACTATTGACTACTGATTATTGGATTGATAACTAACAATTACTAGAAGTTGTATTTAACATTTTGTTATTAATCACCAAAAGTTTTAAATTCTTTTTTGGTGGTTTATATTTTTTTATATTTTTTTATAATTAATACTAACATTTGTTTACTTGTTTTTGTTTAAATATATATTAATATTTTTTCTTTTGTTTTATCGTTTAATTTTATAATTACCTCCCATTAAAAAAAAATTGTTTGTTTTCTCCCCTGAAAAAAAAAAGTTCCATGTGCGAGATACTTTGACATAAACAAAGAACGAGAGCAAACCGCTATGAACAGTGTTACACCTTGGTGGAGACTATTTTTTGTATCGTGTTTAGATTTGGGAGGTTTTTAGTGTGGGATAATTTAGTGTGAGAGCATTTAGTGTGGGAGAATTTATTGTGGGAGAATTTAGTGTGGGAGAATTTAGTGTGGGAGAATTTAGTGTGAGCGAATTCAGTGTGGAAGAATTTATTGTGAGAGAATTTAGTGTGGGAGAATTTATTGTGAGAGAATTTAGTGTGAGAGAATTTAGTGTGGGAGGGTAAGGGTGGTTGAAATGAGATGTACACATTTTTTGTGAAGCGCAATTCGTTCTATTAGAGAATATAGACCAGTTTTGTCACTTGTATTCGTTGACAGGCGATTTTTTGTTAAATGTGTTGACTTATAATTGTTGATGTCTTATGAACTTAGGTGACCTAAACTTAACTTTCTTGGCTTATGACATTCAGGTGATTTCATATTAAATTTGTTGACTTACGGTATTTTGAAACTTGGTGACTTGTGATATTCAGGTGAATTCATGTTAGATTTGGTGACATGCAGAATTCTTTTCGATAATATTCACATTTTACTGAAATCAACAATTTAAATATTACGCGGTGATAAGAGTGTAGGGGTGGCCTAAGCGGTAGAGCGCTAGAGTTGTATCACGATTGTCTTGAGTTCGAAAGCGGGTCGAAGTCGGTAGATCGTTCCTGAGTTCATCCAGCTCTGATGGGTACCCAACTCATGTTAAGGAAAGTAAAGGCGGCTTGGCAAATAACAAGGTCAAGAAACATATAAACTCTACTTCAAATTCCCAATTGATCGCTAGATCCAAAGGGTATAAACGTAATATTCTATTTTCCATAGCCTACATCATAACCCAGCTTTAATTTAATGTATTTATATCGAACAAATTGAGACACCTTGATAGTTGTAGTCCCTGGTTATTTGCTGATTTTGTAGTTGATCGTGATGCTGGTTTTAGGGTTGTCTGCTGCGTTGTTTTTGCTCTAGCTGTTGGTTGTGTTGTTGGGTCTTCCTGCAGTGGTGTGTCTGAAGGCGTTTGCTGGCGATGGTTCGTCCAGTGTAGGGTGGAGGAACAGATTTGACACGCTTGTCTTCTCCCGGCGATTGCGATTAGGATAGTGAGTGATTTGTTTTTGTAGTTTATTGTGCTGTAGTGTGGGATAGATGTTGATTTATCGGTGTATATGGACTGAAGGGCTGCGATTATTAGTGTGTGGGATTGTGTTTATGGATGGCTCTTTGTTACTAAATAGCCGTAGTGCTTGTTTGAGTGTAGCATTGTCAAGTGTAGGGGGTACCCATCTAATGGTCCCGTTGATTTGTCGTTTTCATGAAGTGAGAAATGCAATATATATGGACGTGTGTTTTGCATGTGTTGTGCATTGTGGTAACGTCAAGGGCTTGTGAGGAGAAGTAACAGGTGTCAGCTCTGCCATAGTTTTATTTTTTGCGTTTAATAGACTTCCTCACTTGCTGTCTACCCCAGCTCGCATGGGGAGGCAGCAAGAGTAGGTTACATAAGCATTATACACACATGAAATATATATATATATATATATATATATATATATATATATATATATATATATATATATATAATTTATATATATAATTCTTTTCTGGGAGACGTTAGAAAACAAGCTGCAAGCGCGCTTTGCAGTCCCCTCTCTTTCTCTCTATCACTATCACTATCACTACCACCTCCACCCAACCCCGACATTGTCTGGTTAGCTGTGGTCACGCTAAATGTTTACTAATCGTAGAGCCGGGTTTAGTAACGGCTATTATGGGCAGACAATTTAGTTTGAAACGATTTTAAACTTACAGGAGGTAACTAAGAGGAGGCTGCTTTAATGGGGGGGGGGGGGGGGGGGGGTGTAGGGTAGGGTAGGGTAGGGGTTAGGGGAAAGGGGGGGGGTAGTGTTTTAAAGCAAATATTTTCAGTGGCAGCATTGGTACTGTCGAATTTACAAATTATAAATTACTGAAAAGTAGAAAATAAAACAACTAAATAGCGGCGTATGATACGCCGCGGGTCGGCTCGTTATACATATTTAAACAATTTATTTCTTGCTTGTCGTATTTTCCGTGCTTTTCTGTTTCCTTGATTCACTTGTTTTCACTTCCGGTCTCTTGTTTCTTTTCGTAATTGCCGAGTTCTTCTGTTTCCTTGATTTACTTCCGGTTTCTTAATTCCTTTTTAAAATGACATAAAATACATGACGAAACATGATCGCTTCTCGTAGTTCTTGGCCGTTGTTCTTGCGTGTATAACAATCTTGATTAGGTTGTGGTTGAATCTTGGTTGGTAGATGTAGTTCGAGAGTATCAGTGAGGGATGTTCCGTTGATGAAGGGATGAGTTTGGTGTCGTGGCATTGATGGTAGAGTTGAATCGATGAGGTATGATGCATTGGTGAAAGGGCGAGTCTCGTGTATTGTCGTTGATATTAGGGATATTCGGTGGAGTGGAGCTTGGAGAGAATAGTTGAGTTGGGGTCCTTGTGTTGAGATATCGTTTAAAGTGGGTTGCTTTGAATTATTGTTTATTGTGGTTTGAAAAAGAGTGAAGTTGTGTCGTAGTCGAGTAATTGAGGTGGGCGAAATGACGTTGAAGAATGAAGTTTTTCTAATATTGCTGAGTCGAGGATTGTAGAAAAAAGTCTGGAAGAAATTTTCCCCGGGGTGGGGGGGGGGGGGGTGGGGGTCAATGGTAAAAATATATACTTTCTATAAAAAATTCTATTTCGTTCGCGGTAGGCGAAGGTGGAGGGGGGGGGGGGGAGAGCCTCTCTGATCGCCACACCTGAATTAATTCGGAACTCACACACACAACATGCGTCTACTAATTACACCCCACACAAAATTCGTCCCCTTATCCCACCACACACAAAATGCGACCATTAATCCCCCTCCCCCCCAAAAAAAAAACAAACACACACCTACTGATACCTAACACCCCCACTCAACTAACTAACTAAGTAAACCCCCTCACACAAACAGTAGATATTATTGTAAACACACCAATGCAAATCATTTGCATTGCCTACATTACAACACAATCATTTCGCCAACACTAAATTTTCCCACACTAAATTCGGCCAAACTAAATTTTTCGACACTAAATTATCGCTCACTAAATTCTTTCACACTAAATTCTCCCGCACTAAATTCAACCAGACAAAATTTTCCCACAATGAATTCTTCCACGCTAAATTCCGCCGCACTAAATTCTCCCACAATGAATATCCCACAGTAAATTATCCGACACTAATTTCTCCCAGACAAAATTTTCCCACACTAAATTTTCCCACACTAAATGCTCCCACACTTAAAATCTCACAAATCTAAACTCGATACACCAAAATCGCCCAAACATTCAACTCCGCCATAATAGATTTAGTCAAACACCTCCCCCCCCCACCCCCACGTGAAACTAAATATTGACACAAATTATTAGTATTAGTCCCGAGAGTGCACCAAGGTGTAACACAGTTCACAGCGGTTTGCTGTCATCTTTTGTTTGTTTGAAAGTATCTCGCGCGTGGAACTTTATTGTCAGGGGAGAAAACAATGTTTTTTTTCAAGGGAGGTAATTGTAAAATTAAACGATAAAAGGAATAGAAAAAAGTAGTAAACCACTTTTAAACATAAACAAGTAAACAGACATACATATTAATTATAGAAAAATAAATGTAAAAAATTAATTTACACATTTGGTGATTTCTTACAAAACCTTAATTACAACTTCTAGTAATTGTTGATGTCAATCCAACAACAATAATTAAATGTAACGAATATCACCCAGCTTAATAATAATACCAAGAAGTATGACTAAGTAATACTTGTGACCGCTAAAGTTTTAGAACTTCTGTCTGCGAGTTTTTTTACTTGACCGAGGCTTACTTCTAGTTTGCACCTTTTTTTACGTTATTCTGGTTTCTCTTCACATCGAGTAAATCTTTCGCCTTTTACTAAAGATTTCTAAAGTTGGTCTTGCCGGGACGTTCCATCCTACAACATCCTACAATGTCATCTCCTCGCATGATGTCATACGCAGATATTACCAGCGCCAGCAAGGGGGTTGCGCCCCTGGATATTCCCCCTGAGTCGAGAGACTTGGGGAGGAGCCACCCGGACTACGGTTCGGGTGGCTTAATGAAAGCCTGGGCCCAACCCTTTTCAGCCAAGTCGACTACATTCCTGAACCTGCCAGAAGAAAACTGCCCAGACCTGTTTGAAGCTGAAACGCCCACAATGCAACTGAACATAATCTCCAAAGGCCATCCGAACCTACGAGGTCACGTAATCCGGCAAATCATCAGTGACCAGCAAATCCAATTACTTAATTACGGCAGAGCGGACACATGGTTTTTCTCATCGAAAGCCTTTGACGTCACCACTCTACACAACACACACAAAACTCACGGACCATACACACTACACTTCACACTATACGAAAAAAACAAAATCAATGGGACCCTTAGATGGGTACCCCCTACACTAAACAACGCAACTCTCATTCAAGCACTACGCCCCTATAGCAACCAAGAACCTATCATCACCACCATCCCACACACCAACAACCGCAGTTTCTCCATATACACCGACAACCCAACACACATCCCACACTACATCCACATAAACTACAAAGACAACACACTCAACATACTTATAGCAATTGCCGGAAGGAAACAAGCCTGCCAATTCTGCTCCTCCAACCTTCATTGGACGAGCCAATGCCAAATGTCCAACCTGTCAACAGCTCAATATGCACCACCACGCGAAACAACAACCTCTACGGATAACCAAACTGCACCACAACCCTCAAAGCCGATAGATGACCAGACGACCCCAAACACGACCATCACGGACACTCTCAACAGTAGTCCAGCCAACTCTTCCAAACCGCCTGATAACACAACAAACTCTAATACAAGCACAACGAAACCATCAATCATCAAAGCAACTGAGACAACAATCCTTAACTCAGACCTGCCATCACCTCCCACGACGTCCCCAGACAAAACTACAACAAAGCAAATCCCTGCATTCGACAGCCCTAGCTTAGTATCAGATATGGACACTAATGCAGTCTCAAAAAGAAAAAAGAAAAAAAGCCCCACAGAGGCAAAGAAAATAACAAAGAATCCAAAAATCGAAAAACTAGCTCATAACAAAACACATTGCAAATTCTGCACCCTGCGATTCAGAACAACCTTGGAAGTGGATCTACACGAAGACGCAATGCATAAAAAGTTCAAACAGTGTCATATTTGTAAACAAACCACGACAGGTTACACAGAAAGCACATTCTACACGGACATACTCAAGCACTACGAAGAAGAACACCCCGACGAAACAATGTACGCCTGCAACATATGCGACGTATCCCTCCCATTAGAGGGTATACGGATGCATACAGAAAACCACCACCCAATCGCTCAACGCTCAAAAGCGAAGAAAACCTAGGCACTGGTTAATGTTTGGTTAATGTCTCAGAAGGAAAAGAAGTAAGAAAACAGGCAACATGGAAAATATAAAACACGGTTAAATCACCACCTCTTAAACGGTTAAAAAAAAAAAAAAAAAAAAAAAAAAAAAAAAAAAAAAATGCGAGTTTTTTTTTGTTAGCTGGCAAATGTAATGGACCAACCCTTCCCCCTCCCCACACCCGCAAATGTACCCCTCCCAAAACAAGTTAATAAAAAGTCTAGTGACGATTTAAGTTAAGCGCAATTTCCTTATGTTATCCATAACAATTTTATTGTGACCGAACGAAAGGATGTTTTTGAAAACTTTCTTCGGCAATATTGTTCTAAATTATGGCAGGAATCGATTGGTAAATGTTTCAAGTCGCTAAGTGTTCTGGTTGCCGAGATATGGGCCAAAAACTGCATTTTTTCGAGTTTTTTTGGCTTTTCCGGGAAATCCAGGAAGTAATTCCGGGAATTGTTTTGGCACACAATCATCCTCGGAACTTGCTTAACATATTTGCTTTTGGAACTAGTCCTCGATATTGCTTCGTTGAGGAGGAGATACGACTTAAAACTGCGGACACATATCCATCCATCAATCCAGAAATAACGAATTAATAATCGCAATTGTCAGTATGGAAATTGCGCTAAAAAAAGTCCTGTCAATAATCAGAGCTGGGTGAACTCATGGAGCCCAACAGAACTGAGCCCGGAACTCGAGACATTCGGACTAGCAGTAGAAAGCTTTGTGTTTAGTATTACAGCCTAAAAAAGTGTACTCTTACTTTTGTAATTTAGCGCTTGTGAAAGCTCGTTAATATATAGGGTATAAGACATGCTTTGTCCCTACTATTTAACCTTAGATGAAGAAATAAATAAAGCACCGTTATACAATTGACGCAATTCGTAACATTGTCACATGATCCGGAGGTCGATTAATCCTCACTCAGAAGGACAACTCCCCCACCCCCACTAATCCAAACACCCCCACTCAACTTACCCAAAGTACAAAATAAACCACATCACACCCACCGTAGCTTTATTATATACACACACACTCAAATCATTTCCCTTGCCTACACTACAACAAAACACAATCAATTATCCTACACTAAATTCTCCCACACTAAATTCTCCCACACTAAATTCTCCCACACTAAATTCTCCCACACTAAATTCTCCCACACTAAATTCTCCCACACTAAATTCTCGCACACTAAATTCACCCACACTAAATGCTCTCACACTAAATTATCCCACACTAAATACTCCCACAATAAATTCTCCAAAACTAAAAATCTCCCAAATCTAAATTCGATACAAAAATAGTCTCCACCAAAATCACCCAAACATTCAACTCCCCTTTACTAGATTCCATCAAACACTCCCCCCCCCCCCACACCCTACAAGGAACTAAAAACGGACAGAGAATATTAGTGTTAGTCCCGAGAGTGCACCAAGGTGTAACACAGTTCACAGCGGTTTGCTCTCGTCTTTTGTATCTCGCACGTGGAACTTTTTATCAGGGGAAAAAACAAACAGTAATTAATTTTAAGGGGAGGTAATTTTAAAATTAAAATATAAAACAAATAGAAAAATATATTAATATATATTGATACAAAAACAAGTAAACAAACATCAGCATTAATTATAAAAAATTAAATTCCAAAAAAAAAATTTAAAAGTTTTGGTGATTATTTAAAAATCTTAATTGCAACTCCTATTAATTGTTAGTTGTTGATATAATAATTAGCAGTCACTAGTACCAACCAGCTATAATATTAATAGCAAGAAGATTCTATTATAAATGTTCCCTCCTACTCGTAATCTTATTTAAGATTTTGTTTACATACATTCATATAACTCCACTAAAACAAATCAAACTCATCACTGACGAGAACAACACAGAGACCACTGACCCAAAACAAATCAAAAAAATCTTCACGGACTACTACAAACGACTGTGCAAATACGAAGCGACCGACACAGAAAGACAGAACAAATACCTGACTTATACTAAACCCCTACCAGACTGCGACATAAACAAAATGGACACACCCATACAGCTAGACGAAGTTAAAAACGCCATCAAGAAATTAAACGACAACAAACCACCCGGACCTGACGGCTTGACAGCGGAATTCTGCAAAACCTTTACGACAGACTTAAGCCCACTACTCCTTCACACTTTTAGCAAAATGCACACACTAGAACAAGCACATGAAAATGTTAACACTTTATACATTACACTAATAGGCAAACCAGGAACAGATCAGAAATTCACCAAAAATTACAGACCCATCTCTCTCTTAAACACAGACTACAAAATACTAACCAAAATACTTGTAAACAGATTAGAACCATTTTTACACAAACTAGTACACACAGACCAGCAGTGTGGCATCAGAGGCAGAAATATACACAACCACAACCACCTAATCAGAGATATCATTCAATACACGCACGACAAAAACACACAAGCATTCATACTTAGCTTAGATCAAGAAAAGGCATTCGATAGAGTAGGACACACATATCTACACAGAACACTAACAGCAAATAACATAGGACACTATTTTACAACATGGATAAATATCATTTATACAAATGCCCGAAGCCACCTATTGATAAACAACACAATAACTCAACCATTCACAGTAGAAAAATCAATTAGACAGGGATGCCCACTCTCCCCTATTTTATACATACTGACATTAGAACCCCTACTTGAATGCATCAAACAAAACATAAACATCAAAGGACTACACATACCAAACATGACGGAAAAAAAAACCTAGCCTACGCAGACGACACAGCCTTCACACTACGGACAGAAAACTCAATTAAAGAAATAACTGACACCTTCATAGACTACGGGAAAGCCAGCGGGACAAAAATAAATTTAGAAAAAACAAAGGTAATGGGACTGGGACAATGGAAACATAAACAAAACTACCCTCTAAATCTTACACCCACACACCAACTCAAAATCTACGGCATAACACACCACAACAACCCACTAGGTACACAAAAAGACATATGGAAACAAATCATTCAAAACATTGAAAACAAACTAGATTTCTACAAACACAGTATGACAACAATATTCGCTAGGGCCACAATAGTAAACAGATACATCATTCCCAAACTCATATACGTAGCCACATCCCAAACAACACCAACCCAAATAGTAAAAAAAATAAATACACACATTAGGAAATACATTTTTCAAAACACAGTACATAACATTAGCCACAACACCCTAGTTCAAAGCAAACTACACGGGGGGATAAACCTACACGACATCCAAACAAAAATAAACACATTTAGACTGACACACATTCATAGAGTAATTAGTGAACCAGAAAACCACCCATTAGCACACTACTACATAGGGATACAACTAAACAAACTCAGCAAAATAAACAACAATTCACCACACGCAATAGGGTATAAACTAAGCACCTTCTACACTCAATGCATACATATACTAAAAAACAACGAGCACCTTTTACAAGAAATATCACAAAACATCTACAAACAGTTAGTCACCAAACTCGCCACACCTTTACACATTAGAATAAAATGGTGTAGAAAGTATGCATTAACAGACACTACAGACACCTTTAGAAACCTTAACCTCCAAACAATCACACCCAAAGCTAGAGAAATTGCATATAGGCTTATCTACAACTCAACACCTATAGGACACCACCCACCAAGAAAATGTTCTTTATGTAGACAAAACTATTTAGAATCAGAATCCCACATCTTCCTAGACTGCCCCGCTATTCAGACAATGAAAAAGACCCTAGAGACCCAAATAGTGACCAGAAACGAGACCTTTGACGTGGACGTAGCGATAACACTAAACAAACTACCCAAACACAAAGACAGAAAAGAACTAGAGCAGAAAGCAGAGATCGTGGCGACCTACAGACAAACTATTTGGACCAACAGACTCAGAACCCATTTCGACAACAGACATATTACGCCACAGACATTGGACCTGTTTTTAAAAGACGACTCGACAAACAAAACACATAAATACACACACATACATACATACACACACACACACACACTCAAGTCAACCCAAACATCACAACACTTTAGAAAAACACCGCCGCCTCGGGTGCCTCACCAACCCTCCCACTTCTGATGTACCTGCCCTCACAACCCCAACCCTACAACCCATATGACCTTACCCCTTTTCGAGCCCCTATTTTTCACACATAAAATAAACCTTATAACCCCCCCCCCCCTGTTTTATTCAACAGCTTTTCTGCCCAGCTTTGTACCCAACTATTTTATAGTATTCAATAATGTTAGTTCTATATATGTATTACCCCGCTTAAATGCAAACATTTGAAATGTACAATTCTAAGAGAAAATTTACTTTCGTATAATGCTGTTTTTTTTCTGTTTTCAAGTCTGTCACCTTGAACTTAATATGTGAACACTTGTAAGGAATTTGTTTACCTCCATACGAAAACTCCACAGCAACCCCCCCCCCCCCCCCCCCAGGCATGTGACTCGAACACACCAAACCCACCCACCTCAGTTTAGCTGTTGAAATTTAAAGTTTTTTATTTACTGACGTAAACTAAAGTTCAAAACACCTCCCCCCCCCCCCCCACTTTCTCCCTTTTTGCCGGATTGTCACCTTCAACAGCAGGTATAAGCATATCCAAACTATTTTATGAGAACCTTTGTAATG